>NC_142593.1:42701068-43009124 GCF_965207765.1 Zootoca vivipara
CGTCTAGCGAGGCACCACTGTATATGAATTGTTACAAGTGCTACCGTGTTTCTCATATTATAAGACATGTCTTATATTTATTTTTTCCTCAAAAAAACACACTATGGCTTATTTTCAGGGGGTCTCTTATTTTTTTTCTTCCTCCTCCTGCCGCGGCCAGCATTGCTGCTGCACCTATCACTATGTCTTATTTTCGGGGTATGGCTTATATTCCTTGAATGCTTAAAAATCCTGCTATGGCTTATTTTATGGGTATGTCTTAAAATATGAGAAACAGGGTATATGAGGAATAGTTTTCATTAATGCACCAGCACTTGTGCCTAACTGTGAGCCACTACAGAGTCCTGAGATTAACACAATAAGCAGCTTTGTCTGATATTTCTGTTGCTCACTGTATGACTTCACAGGTGGAAAACACCCCATTCCACCCACCTCAGTGCTAGAAACTCAGATATATAAGCCAGGTGTCAAATGGCTCCTTAAACCGAGATTACAGTTGCCAAAATGGAATGTCTAGTTGCCAGATGGCTTGAAAGTTGTATTTTTCAATACAGCTTTTTGGTTCCTGAAATCTGTTCTGCTTGTGCTGATAAAATATAATGGATAGAATTCTACAGGAAGTGTTGTTAGTGTGTGAAAACAGGCAAGATTCAATAAAATAATAATAATAATAATAATAATAATAATAATAATAATAATATATTATTATTATTATTATTATTATTATTATTATTATTATTATTATTATTATTACTACTCTGCCCATCTGGCTGGGTTTCCCCAGCCACTCTGGGCGGCTTCCAACAGAATATTAAAATACAATAATCTATTAAACATTAAAAGCTTCCCTATACAGGGCTACCTTCAGATGTCTTCTAAAAGTCTGGTGGTTGTTTTTCTCTTTGACATCTGGTGGGAGGGCGTCCCACAGGGCAGGTGCCACTACCGAGAAGGCCCTCTGCCTGGTTTCCTGTAACTTGGCTTCTTGCAGTGAGATAATCGCAGCAAGGATCCCTAAGCTTGCACCGCCAGATGGTGGAAATGTCAGGCACCATCGAGGCCCCCAGGCACCTTCACTTGGTTGCAAGTGGCCGACAGCCAGGTGCAAAATGCAGCTGATGAATTCTGAACACTGGCTTATCCACAAAACTAATCTACAATCTTTTCATGGACATGCTCATCCTGAACATTCTGGACATGTGGGCAGGGACCTTCTTCCCAGAAGCAAACCCTGACACATTTGATACACACACCCCACCTAAGAACATAGGAAGCAGTTTCCCTCCAGGTCAATTAGTCAGTTTCATCCAGTATTGTCTGCAATGTTTCAAGTTGCTGGTTTATTACAGGAGTAGCCAATGCAGTGCCTTCCAGATCTTATGGGACTACAGCTCCTATTATCCTTACCCAATGATCATGCTGACTAGGGGATGATGGGACTTGTAGTCCAAGAAGTTCTGAAGAGCACCATGTTTACTATCCCTGGCATTTATTGATTGCTGATCAAAATGTATTGCATCTTTTGCTATTTCTTCTAGGATGCAGGGCAGGGATAGGAAATCTGTGTCCCTCCAGGTGTTGCCAGACTCCAACTCCCATCATCCCTGACCAATGCAGGGTATATCAAAACATCCCAAACGTAACACCTTTTGGCTGTGTGAGCCTGAACATTAGTTAAAATAAAAATGAACTTCATTCACCATCAGAACACATGTTCACTTTGAAGTGAATGCCATGATCATAGTGGTAGTGAAGGTGGTGGTTCAGTTGCATAGCTGCCAAGTACCCCGTTTTTCCCGGGAAACCCCCGTATTTTCTTACCGTTTCCCACTGGTCTCCCAAATGGATTTATATGCCATAAATCCCCTGGAAAGCAGCTCCTGCCGGCGGCCATGTTTCTGGTGCCGCTCTGCCCATGTATGGGCACCGGAAATTGGGCGGCGCCGGCATCGGAAGGTGCATGTCCGGAAGTGCGTAGGAGCGACTTCTGGCACCGCTCTGCCCATTTCCAAAATGGCCGCAGTGCCAGAAGTCGCTTCTACGCATGTCCAGAAGTGCATAGAAGCAACTTCTGGCACCACGGCCATTTTGGAAATGGGCAGAGCGGCACCAGAAGTTGCTTCTACGCATATCCGGAAGTCGCGTTGAAGTGATTTCCGGTGCCGTGCCACTGCTGGTCCTGGATTTTTCAATCCAGAATTTGGCAGCTATGTTCAGTTGTGGAAATGATTTGAAAATATAAGAAACTACCTTACATTCAGTCAGGCCATTTGTCCATCTAGCTCAGTACTGTCTACACTGGCTGGCAGCAACGCTTTGGGGTTTCAGGCAAGGAGCCCTTCCCACCCCTACTTGGAAATGCCACAGAGTGAACCAGGAAACTTCTGCATGCATTGCAGATGCTCCTCCTCTGAGCTACAACCTTTCCCCTCTGAGTCATTAGTCACTTGGGGAGATGTTGCCTAAATCACAAGGAGCTGTTTTGTTCCAATCTTAAGCACGTCTGTCTCATCCTCTGGCTTCAATATTCCAGCTCAAAATAATTATTTTTTCAGTTCACACATACATCAAACCACTGGATTTTATTATTATTATTATTTCTTTACATTTTTGTGTCTTTCGAGACTGCAGCAGTTCCTCCAGAGCAAAATCTCCCACTGGTTTTTATACCGGTAGTCTTGTCTTGCCTCCACACAAGAACTGAGGCAGCATCAAGCTGTTTGAATAAGGACGGGTTTTGCAATCTCAAATGCAGTTCAGGAGAGGTCACTCAAAACTTCCTGCCTATCTGCTGCCGTGGAAAAAAATATTTCACTGATGACTCACATGCCCATCCAGCAGCCCATCTGAGGATGAGGAAGAGAAGCTAAAGTGCTTTTGTTTACTGAAGCAAATTGTGCAGTCAGCCTTTATCTCACATGATGTGGACTTTGGATTCTTCTGCTGCTAAATGTTCCCTGCAGGTGAGAAATACCTGCAGTTTGGAAAAGTATAACCCTCACAATGCCAAAATAAATTTAAATTTTTTGGGGGGGGGGAATCCAGTAGCACCTTAGAGACCAACTAAGTTTGTTCTGGGTATAAGCTTTCGTGTGCATGCACACATCTTCAGATACCCCACAATGCCACTGTTTCTCTGTGCAGGGTCACAGAAGCCATTGCAAGTCTACAGGAGTGGTATTACAAGATGTTGCTTCAGGTCCGTTCCATATCTCTTTATTTCTACTTCCATTTCCACATTCTTCACTAGCATTATAACCCCACCCCCACCTCCTGCTTCCTTGAAACCTTGGCTGGGTCTAAACATGCACAGCGGTGTCGCTAGCCTTTTGGCTGCCCGGGGCGGCAAACCAGAATGCACCCCGCCGGGGGGCGGGGCGTCCGTCACGCGTCACAACACACACATTGCAATACAGAGCGGGGTGCCGGGGGCGGATCCGAGGAGCACCGCCCCCGGCACCCTGCTCTGTAGCGCGATGTGTGCTTCTTCCTACTCAGGTGGAGCAGCGAGGGGCGTCAGCGGAGACGCCCCTCGCAGCTACGGCCAAGGCTGGCTCTAGGTAGACCCCCGGTGGCACAGGGCACCATGGCGCCAGCCCGCGAGGAGGGCTCCGCGAGCTGTGCACGCCCGCTGGCCGGCCGGTCCGCTGCGCACGGCACCCACCCGCCCACTGCGCTGGGAAACAGGGCGGGAGGGCGCCGGAGAGATCCGGCGCACCACGGCGCCAGGGGCGCTTAAGACGGCACTGGCTACGCCTGAGTAGGAAGAAGCACAAAGCATGCGGCAAGCCGATCCATAGCGTGCTTTGTCTTCTTCCTACTCAGGTGGAGGCGGAGAGGCGAGGGGGCGCCACGCTGCCCCCCGCTGACTGGAGCCCGGGCCCCCCCCCCCGCCCCTATTGCGACAACCCTGAACATGCAACAGTATGAGAAGAGATGACATCATTTCAAACTGCAAGTGACTGCCCTGCAGATAGAAAACTAGAGTGTTAGGTTTAAAAATTGCTCTTTCTTCCTGAAATGCTAGTAGATGTTTTTGCAGAGACTTAGTTTTTGCATGGGATAAACATTCAAAAGTGGTATCCCTCACCCAGCGGTGGAGCAAGCCAATCGGGTGCCTGGGGCAGTGTGTGTGCCCTGCGCCCAGGGGTGGGGCGAGCCGGGGCAGGACGCTCCACTGGGCCTCCGAGGAGTCTGCCTGCCTCCTCCCACTCAGCTGCCCTACAGCTGGGGGGGAGGTGGTGGGCAGATCGTTTGGGGCAGTGTGTAGCCTGCGGGCGCCCAAGCCCCTGTCTCACTCCCAGGAGAGATGTGTGGCTCGGGTGCACTGCAGGCCCTGCGGTGAGTGCCGCCCAGCATTTTGTCACCCCCCCCATCAGTGGTGACACCCAGGGTGGACCGCCCCCCACCGCACCCCCTTCCTCCGCCCTTACCCTCACCTGTAATCCAAAGTGGTACAAACCATCCTTCATTTCCACCTCATTAGTGCAAGTCTGACCTTAGACTGGTTTGGACTATCTGCCTAGGTGTTCTAATAGCCTTTTGAGTTTGGGATAGACCGGACCTTTTGGAGTCTGCACTGTGCCATTTGGCATCGGAGGCAGTGCACCCAATAGAGAAGTCCACACAATCCAAAGCTAATCAATAGTGTCACAGTACAAGCCTTGAAACCAGAACTCTTGCCATTTTAAAATTCTACGGGTGTGATGGAGCTTTGGCACTCATCGCTCTCTGCTGGGGAATACAAGGGCTCAATTAGGCTTTGGGCTCTTATCAGATCAACAGCTGCCTCCCCTGGGAGAGATTTCCTTGATCCTGCAGAGCTGTGACTAACACTGCTTCCATTAGCAGGAAGTTGTACTTTTGACCAGCTACACGTTACTGGACAACTCCAGGTCTGGCTTAGTGCCCTGCAGGATCACAGCCAAGCACAAACAGGATATTTATTTGGAAAACAAGATGGGGATGCTTGAAATCACTTTCCACTCAGTTTGCACAATAGGTAACCTGAGCGCCAGGCTTGATCACATGGATCAGTCCTCCTGGGTCCGTACCAAAACTAGCACATAAAAATGCAAAAATCAACATCACCACTCACAATTCTAGATAAAGTAAACACTAGGGGTTGTTCCTTGTGGGTATATAGTAAGTTTGCATCACTAACTACAAAAAAATGAAGAAACTTGGAGTTCAAACCCTGAAGCGGTTCTGCCACTGAAGTGCAAGATGCTCAGGCCGACAGACCGTAATGAGGCAGAAGCTATCAGGAAGCTCCATAAGCTGCATTGAAAGTTGATCATCTCACACAATGATATCTGCATTGCCCAATGATATCTACCTAATGGATTTTACTTAAAATTATTGCTTGGGTTGTATTGAGCTAGACTCATTAGCAGAGGGTTTATTTCTCCCCATTCATTGCTACATTTTCCTTCCCATTTCTCTTTCCAAACAAAGGAGCATGTTATCATTGATCCAGCTCCAACATAGACAGGGGAAAGGGAACATGCACTGCCTAAATCTATACCAGAAGGTATGTTAGCATGTTAGAAACTGTTGTGATGCAAGGCACACATATTATCCTATGGGCTAGGTGCTTTAAGCTGCAGTAAAGGACAATTAGAGCTGCCATCACCCACTCAATTTGGTACTTTATTTTTCAAGGCTGGGGAGGGGGAAAAAACCCACTTCAGTTCCTCCCACCATCTCATCTGAAGAGGAGCTGCATTAGTCAGAGTGCCTGCTGTTCTTCTGTTATGGAATCAACCAGCATCAGAGAAGACCAGATAGTTGTGTATCAGACTGAATGGGAAGCTATCCTGTTATATCACATTTCCCTTAATAAAGGAACAGAGAGAAAGTGCAAATTCCCAAAAGAAAGCAAGAACCCTGGGTTAGTGCCTAGAAACCCTGCAGTCTCTCACATTGGGTGGCATGTTATACTATTTGCATGTCAAGGTCCCCAGACACCCCCCAATAAATCACACTTCACACATAAATTAAGTTTAAGGTTTTTGGCATAATTTTGGCCACAACTTTATTTAAATACAAAAAAATGTGAGTGGTTGCTTAGGCATTGGTTCCATACATACACATACATACATCTGTCTCTAAGGCAGAACTAACTGACTTCCCCACTTCCTGAAGTCAGTGCGGGGAAAGCATTTTGGGGAGAGACTGGAGCCGGAAGGCTGGCCCTTCGCCTCTCCGCCAAATGCTCCCAGGGGCACTTGCGTGGCCCTAGCCCCTTATTGGGGTACGGACTAAAGCATGTCGAGCCCCTGGATTCCTTTAACAGAATTCACCCTTGCAGCAGCAGCATAGGAGGGGCCGGCACAACCAACAACCAATTCTGGCCCCTCCACCAACCAACAGCATTGGAGGGACCGGCACAACCAATTGTGATCCCTCCACCAACCAATTTATGAACCAATGCCTAACCGCAACCTTACAAGTTGTGACGAATTGCTACGCAGTAGGCGAAAACCAAGTGGCACCAGCCAATCAGCCAAATGGAAAAATTCCTACCAGGCCCCTGCCCCAAAAGCAGATGACCCCATGACAGGCATAGCAAGGTCAAACACAACAGCCTATTTAAAGGGAGGGTGGGCGGGTGATCCGAAGCTCGCAGCAAAGAGAAAGAGAAAGCCCAGGCTGCAAGCAAGGAATAGAAAACCAGTGGGCTCTCCCCAAATTGCAACATCCAAATCTTCCCCACGACACGAATCCACCAATTGCAGCCCTGGTCATCTAGTCAATCCCACCCAACAGAAGTGAGGGTGTCCTGTTAGCCCCCACCACAACCCAGGCTCTCCATGAAGGAGAACCTGCTTTCTGACTTTAGTGGCTCAAGCACTTCAGAGGGAGTAGTTATGCACTTTTAGACGCAGGGCCGTCTTAAGCGCCCCTGGTGCCGTGGTGCACCAGATCACTCCGGCGCCCTCCCGCCCCGTTTCCCAGTGCGGTGGGCGGGTGGGCGCAGTGCGGCTGCCACAGGCGCTGCTGCGTGGCGGGCGGGCGGGCGGGCGGGCAGGCACAGTGCGGTTGCCATGGGCGCAGCTGCACGGTGGACTGGCCGGCCAGCGGGAAATTAAACAAAGGGTCTGCTGGTTTCTCTTTAAGGATTCCAGACTCAAAAGAGAGCAGGGCAATTAAAGGCACAGAAGTCCTGTCCTCTATTGAGTCTGGCAACCCTGCAACTCACCCCAAACCACTTGGCAACCTGAATCCAGCCTACCAGCCCTCCATCAGTACCCCATCTTAACTAATAAGACTAATACTTTTTCTCTTGGGAAAGCACTTCAGCCTGCTTCAAAATACAGAAAAACCCTATTGAATAAAGTTTGCAGTCACATATCCTCGCTTGCAATGTTCTGCTCCATTTTTATTCTAAAAGACACCAGCTGCTTTGGAGCTATTTGGGAAGCTTTTTTGGGGGGGGAACATGTATTTGAGTCAGCTGCGACAACCATTCTGGAGCATTTCATAGTGGTGGGTGGGGAATCCTGATAAACCACAGGATATTCAGATGAAGCTGCCAAGTTTGGAATGTGGCTCCCTGGCACTCAAATACCAGAAGATGGAACCGGCAGAAGAGACAGAGAAAGAAAAAAGATTGAGGATGCAATCTGGCACGCCTGGAATGCACACAACCAAACCAAACCATTCGTCTATTTAGTTCAGTATTGTCGAGAAGAGAGAGAAGAGAAGAGAAGAGAAGAGAAGAGAAGAGAAGAGAAGAGAAGAGAAGAGAAGAGAAGAGAAGAGAAGAGAAGAGAAGAGAAGAGAAGAGAGAGAAGACTCCCTGGAAAAGACCCTGATGTTGGGAAAGATGGAGGGCTCTAGGAGAAGGGGATGACAGAGGACGAGATGGTTGGACAGTGTTCTCAAAGCTACAAACATGAGTCTGACCAAACTGCGGGAGGCAGTGCAAGACAGGAGTGCCTGGCATGCTCTGGTCCATGGGGTCACGAAGAGTCGGACACGACTAAACGACTAAACAACAACAGCAACATTGTCTACATTGGGTGGTCCTACCTGGAGATGCCAGTAGGAACCTAGGACATTCTGCATGCAAAGCAATTACTCACCCACTGAGCAACAGTCCTTAAGAACATAGTGAGTCCCTGCTGGATCGGGCCATCTACTGCAGCATCTTTTTCTCACAGTGGCTAACCATGTGCCTGAGGAGAAGAGCTCTCTCCCCTCCTGCGGTTTCCAGCAACTGCCTCCAGTTGGGGAGGCACAGCATAGTAGCCGTTGAGAGCAGTGTTGGAAACTCATATATATATATAAGCTAATTGCCAAATGGCACCTTAAACCTAGGTGACGGAATGTCTAGGCACCTTTTCTTTGCAATAATTATCATTATTATTATTAATTTCATTTCTATACCTCTTTATATTTTAAAGGAAAAAATCTCAAAATGGTTTACAACACATTAAAACACCAAAGGAAACAATCTGGTATAAAACAAAGCCAAGCTTCAAATAAATAATAAATTATTATTATTTAGGGAAGTTTTTAATATTTAATTCTGTATTGTTTTTAACACTCGATTCCTGTATTGTTTTTAACACTCGATTGGGGAAACTCAGCCAGATGGGTGCAGTATAAATAATAAATTATTATTACGGTATTATTATTATTATATATTCAAGAAAAAAGTTTTCAGATTCTTCTCTAAGTGAGATTTTGCTTTCCTCATATTTATTTACCTACTTAATTTATATTGCTGCCCCATAGCAGAAGTACTGTAGGATGACAGTGTGGTGTAGTGGTTAGAGTATCAGATTAGGACATTGGAGATCCCTACTCAGTTATGAAGCTCAATGGGTGACCTTGGGTCAGTCACAGCCTCTTATCCTGCCTCACAGGGTCAATGTAAGAATTAACTGAAGAGGGGAGTGAAGAAAAGGATGGGATATACATGCAATAAATACGCCCTTCTGCTTACCTGCTTAAGAAAGTTGGAGGGGCCAGCCAGATGGAGATATCAGCCACATCCAGAGATCTCCATGTGGTCACAATTGGAACTGCCCCAGTCAGAAAATGGGAGAGCACTGATTGAGAGCCTTAGCCTACCTGGAGAATAATAGTTCTTCCCTATGGAGCTATTCAAAGTCCTTCCCTGCTGCTATGCTGTTGAGCACACAACCCTCAAAATTACACCCATGGCCATTTCATACTAACCAGACATTTTGAAAAGAAGCTACAGTACAAATGGCTAGTGAAGTCTACTGGATCCCATAATGAAACTTTCCTAAAATGAAGGGCACTGCCCTTGGTCTTTTCTCTCCCATGCATTCAAGCACTGGCTCTTCAGCACTGCATTTGTATTAGGGAAAACAAGGCTTCAGGTGCCCCTGGCTTGGAAAGGTAGCTTAGAATCTATAAAAATAAAAGTAAAAAATGATCAATGCAAGGAAAAGGAAAGGTTATGTTTCTGTGAAGTAGTATCTGATGAGGGCAGACAGAGCAAGCAGAAAGAAAAGAAAATGGACGTGCAGAGCAATCATAGACAGCAGGGGCGTAGCTACCGCCTCCAGCCCCCAGTGCTCCACCTGGGGAGGGGTGCCGATCACAGCATGGGGGCACTTTGCCCAGATGGAGGTGCCGATCACGGTGCGCCAGTGCTCTGTCCGGGAAGGGGGTGCTGATTGTGGTGTGGCGGCACTCCGCCGGGAGGATTTTTTGTTACCCCCCTTAGGGATGACACATGGGGAGCTCCACCCACCCACCCCTTCCTACGCCACTGATAGACAGGCATACTCAGAAGCAAGTCTCTCAGATTCCAAAGACACTGTGAATTTATAGTTGCAGCCTCATTGGGATATGTTAGGCAAGGGTTTCAAAAGACACAAGGAGGAATTCAACATAGCACTATGGCACCACAGCAAACTTTTCAACTTGCCAAGTGGAACAACCCCCCCCCTTCTCCTCTCCAGTGCACTAGTCTGGAGTTTCTCCTGACCCCCCTGACCCCCGCCCTGAAGCCAATTTTAGGGGGCACAGGAAAGAAAGGGGGGAAAGCTCTCTTGCGCCAGGGGAAGTCCTTCCAGGACTAGTTACCTGAATCCTGGCCACAGGATTACCTTATACCATCAGATCACTGGTCCTTCTAACTCAGATTGTCCACAACGACTAGCAGAAGCTCTCCAGGGTTATGATTGTATTATATCCTTAAATGTCAAGTTGGCATATACAGAGTATTTACACATGGATTCTATCAGCAAAATTAACTCAACATCAGCTCTCGTTTTGTGTAACTTGCCATTTATTATTATAATAATATAACGTGCCCTTGCACACTCTCCATAATGTAGTCCCAGGGTAGGTTACAATCATTTTTAAGATATTATATTGACACAGTTAAAACAGATTGCAGTTAAGAGAATAGGGGACAGTCCCAGTCCTACTTGGAGATGCTGGAGATTGAACCTAGGACCTTCTGCATACAAGGCAAGTGTCCTACCACTGATATAAGGCTGTACTCCAATCCAGCGCAATGTATGGAAGGGTTCAACACCAAGGGGAGCATCACAGCACAGACTGGGAAAGGCCATATGGCCTTAGGGACCAACCAGGCAGACCTTCATGGTGGCATCACATCACGGCTGAGCTGTCTCTGGACTGCTTGTAAGAGGCAACTCCCAAATAGCCAACCTCCCACAACTGAAGGAAGCTGATCTGCTGAAAACTTCCTTCTATTAGTGAAACAAGACCTCTGGGTTGGAGAGGTAGTTAAGAAACTTTCAGAATAAAAGCAGAACAATCAATGAGAGGAAATGAAGAGTTTCTATATTCGAACTGGTATCTAATAACAAGGGCAGACAAAGACACACACTTCTCTACAGGTTCACAGATTCATGGCAGTGCAGGGGGGAATCATGCCTGCTGACAATGGCCCTCACATGCTAGTGGCTGGGCATCCAGCAGCAGTGTGAAGAAGCTATACAGATGTGCATATATATGGTTCTTCTACAAAATGGAAGGCTGCATCAGTGTCCAGGGGGTGCAGCCAGCAGGAGGCTTCCCAACCAATGCATGAGGGGTATTCATTTCCCCATCCTTAAATCCATCTACCGATGAACTGACCAAGCTGGAAAAGGCTCAGGTTCTTTCCTAGCTGCTGTCTGGAAAACGCAAGCATTTATTCTATACAAGTTGGCCGGTTGTTGTTTTTAATGAATTGTTATACTGTGGTTAGCCAGTCTCCCACTTAAGGCATTTTCTAGCTCTTAAATCTAGATCATGTCTAATATATTTGTGGATGGGATGTCAAAATTTATCTCAGGTTAAACAAGACATATTGCCAAACTCAAATTACTGCAGACAGAACTGGGTTGGGGAGATAGGAGAAAGAGAGAAGGGGAGAGAAAGAGAAATATGATGTGTTTATATTTTGTGAAGAACTGGGCGATTAAGGAGAGAGTTCAACTAATGTGTCCCATCAGTGCAAGGATTTATTTTCACTTGAGCAATGGAACTTTCCTCCCTCTTCTCTCCCCATGCGCACCCCCATGCCCTCTCCAAAGCTGCTCCAGAGGATTGAGAGAATACATAGAACAGATTTAGGGGGTGTGCAGGGCAAGTAGAGGGGGATAAAATTCCATTTTGCAAGCAGAAATCCTTCATGTAGAGCTACTTGGGATACTTAACTTATTTTAAATGGCAGTAATATTTTATGGTACTGATTCGGTCTTTTTTTGTTTGTTTTTTTAGAAACATGACTTAAACCAGTATGCTTTTGCTCATTTTGAACCCTGAACGAACACTGTCTCCCAATTCTTGTTCACAGGTCACTTGTAGCAGAGCTTCCATTACTGGGGCATCAACTGTTTTGAGACCCAAAAGGTACAAGCATGGCAGTGGTAAACTTCACCTTCACTTCACCAGTGATCTCACAATTGTCATACAGTAAGTATCCATGTCACCTGTGCACTGATGAACCACACCACACTCATTAGGGACAATGTATAGACTTCCAGAGCTGGGAGATGGGCTCACATTTCCCTAGCAACCGTCTATTGTTGTTGTGTCTTAAGCTCTTCTACCAAAGTCCTTCTCTAATTGCCTCCTCTGCCAGAAGTGCATCATTCAGTTAAAAGGGATAGGACTTGTTTCAGTGGGGGAGCTCCAGTTTTGGAATGCCCACCGTAAAGAGACTCACCTGCAACCCACACCGAAATTCTTTCGGCACTAAACTAAACCTTTTTATTTACCGTAGCCTGTGTAATGGTTTTGATGTTGGTCTTTTCCTTATTTTGGTTATTTTAATCTGTGTGTATGTATGCATGTGTGCCTTGTTGCACACCACTCTGGAATCCAAACTGCATGAAGAGTGGTATGTAAAGGATTGAAATAATATTTTTTAAAAAAATAATAATGCATGAATATTGGGGTAAACATTATTTCTTCCACAAGAGTTGTGCTTCCTTAAAGGAGGCCACCCAGACTCCCTGCAGGAACTGGCAAATCACTTTACACCAATAATCCAGGAAATTCAATGGCTCACAGTAAACAATAAAGGTAAAGGTAATGGGACCCCTGACCATTAGGTCCAGTCGTGACCGACTCTGGGGTTGCGCGCTCATCTCACATTATTGGCCGAGGGAGCCGGTGTACAGCTTCCAGGTCATGTGGCCAGCATGACAAAGCCGCTTCTGGCAAACCAGAGCAGCACATGGAAACGCCGTTTACCTTCCCGCTGTAGCGGTTCCTATTTATCTACTTGCATTTTGATGTGCTTTCGAACTGCTAGGTTGGCAGGAGCTGGGACCAAGCAACAGGAGCTCACCCCGTCACAGGGATTCGAACCGCTGACCTTCTGATCAGCAAGCCCTAGGCTCAGTGGTTTAACCCACAGCGCCACCTGGGTCACCCACAGTAAACAATACTGCTTAATCCTGTGGTGCATGTTATTGCTGTTTCTCATTTATAAACTGCAATATCTAGAGTTGGGGTGATATCCAAGTAATTCATTCCATCAGTGCAAGGATTACCACTTTGCTGACGAAACTGAACAAAACACAGAAAGGCAGTGGCATAGCATGAGTTGCCAGTGCCCAGGGCCGTGCAGAGGTGGGTGGGGAGGAGGGAAAAGGACAGAGTATGCATGTGTATTCAACTGCAAAATGGCATTAGGGTCACCCTGCAGATTGCAGCCACAGAGAGGTCTGGAGATGTCACTTCCGGTTGGCATGGAGAAGCCATTTTCAACAGAGCTTTGAGAAGAAAGAATAAGAGGTTTTAGAGCAGACTTTTGTACATAGCAAGGCTAGGTATACAGGTACAACTAAATATACAGGGGAAGACTCTCACAGAAATACACAGCCAATCAGAGCTTGTCCTACCTCAGCAAAGATCATGCCACTCTGGCAGGTTGCTACGCAACACTTCCTCCACTTCCATCACCTTGGTTAGCTGCGGTTGGCTAATTCTTAAGTAGAATTAGCCCTTAAATTACACATGCTAGTCAACATACAGAGCAGTGAACAACACTTGTTTCTCTTTCCTTTGAGGCTATACATATATAGGCACACAAACATAGATATATTCTGCACAACTGCAACCACTTTTCAGCAGGGAGGAAATTCGATTCAAGTAATACTTAATGCAAGATCCCCACAAACACATTGGTCTTCCTATCTGTGCCACAACGAACCGCAAAGGGTTGTTTTAATATTCATAGTAGGTAGAGATCATAGTCACAGATAAGCTAAATCCTCTGCCAAACAAAATGTCAAGCACTCTGTGCTGAGCTAATTTCCCAATGTTCCAGCAGCATCGCTTGCACTACTATTTTCAAATAAAAACCTGCTTCATTTTGCAGTTCAGCTTCAGAGTTACAGCCACATGAAATTTCGGAACAGGGGGCTGTTAAAGATGGGCAAGCAAAATGAAGTGATTTAATTCAAGCATGACTACAATGATCTCCATGACAAAACGATGTGCTTTGGGCATCTTCACTGATGGATTTGAATCCATGAAAAGAAAACAAACAGCACAAAATTGCACCTAAAAGTCACAAGGAAGAGGCAAAATTACAGGGGCTGACTAGAGGATAGGGTGGAAAGACACTAGTTCTTACTCAAAAGTCTTTAATAAACTGAAAAATGAAGGAGTGGTACCAGTTCACTTCTCCAGATTGGCTAGCATAGATTTCCTTTCAATAGCTTTCTTTATGAAAAGGACAGTGCAAGGATTTTGCTGAGGGCAGGAAGAGATTTAATACAACCCACTATCTACCTGCAGCCTGGACGCTCCGTTTAGGCTCCGTTTAGAAGTTGCAGGGGGGCGCGATCCCCCTCTACGTAGCACCAGTGGGCTATCTGCCTGGAGCCTGGATGCTCCATTTAGGCTCCGTTTTGAAGTCACGGGGGGGGGGGTGCGATCCCCTCTACGTTGTACGCATGCACAGCCAAGAAATTCAACTATATCTTACCTCTTCATTGGCTTCTACTAGTTTCCATTGATTGAAGAATAGTTATGTTTAAAAGTCACATTTACTAAATTCCCCCCTTTATCTTTACACACACCTATAGACATTTGTTACTAGCTGCCAACAATAGAAGTGACAATAGACTTAGTGTTTAATAAGCCAACAATGGGACCAGGCTAGAATGAGCAAGTCGAGCTCTCAATTAATTCTGATTTAATTTGTTTACCTGAAATGGAAGTGCCTTGAGGTTCTGCCAAGATTTAATCGGCTGTTCTGCTTAGAATTTGCAACTGACTACAGGAGTTGCAGCAGAACAAAATGAGGAAGTTGGAGCCAACTTCTTCTGTGATTTATACCAATGTAATCCAATTAATCAAATCAGGTTTGTCAAAGGGAAATTATGTACATTTTTTGACATTGGGAAGATTCTAGTATGTATGCTACCTCTAGGGCAGTGATATTCAAACTAAAATCCAGGGAAGCATGGGTTCCTGAGAAGCGTATTAAGTGTTTCCCAATGAAAAATCAGGAATGGTGTGGAAGAAAGCTGTCCACTCACTACCAAGCATCTCCTGCCACATGCAACCACAGGAAAGCATTGGCTTTGTTCTCTGGCAGCCTTGGCTCCAGAGTTTGGGGTAGAAGATTTCTGGGGACAGACGACTTTGTAGCAATGCAAGATAAGGTCAGGAGTTGGACTAGAGAAAGGGAGACTGCCTGGGAAATAGGAGCAACAGCTAAATTACTTTCCAAGTCTTCATATTAAACACTCAACAATCCCGTTGAGGATTTTCAAGTGTTCGATACAAACGCTCCAAAAACAATTTAATCTGAGGATCAGTACACATCCTATGTCCTCAGGCATCTTTGGCTGAATAAAATGTGTTTGACCAGTGCCAGGAATATATATCACAGCACTGCTAGGACCTGCACCTTATAGAAGGGAGGAATCAGATGACATAGTCATGAGGAAGGACACTCCAATCCGATAGGAGGGGCACCATTTGGAGGTCTACCTCAGCTGCCAAAATGTATTGGGCTTGCCCGATCACTGATAACATTTAGGACACGCCCCAATTTCTCCTCAGGATCCATTGTTTTCCAAAGACCACATTTTAACTATCAGTGGACGTACAGTCTCTGCTCCAACTGACGGGAGTCCACTGGTGAGCAGCTTTTTCTGGCCTGGTTCACACACAACCCTAAACTCTGGTTTCTCCCTAGTCAGAGCCCACTACCACTGGTTTCCCCAGCCACTCTGGGCAGCTCCCAACAGAATATTAAAAACACTGTGAAACATCAAACATTAAAAACTTCCCTAAACAGAGCTGCCTGCAGATGTCTTCTAAAAGTCAGATAGTTGTTCATTTCCTTGACATATGATGGGAGGGCATTCCACAGGGCGGGTGCCACTACCAAGAAGGCCCTCTGTCTGGTTCCCTGCAACCTCACTTCTCACAGTGAGGGAACTGCCAGAAGGCCTTCAGAGCTGGACCTCAGTGTCCGGGCTGAATGATGGGGGTGATGACGCGACTTCATGTATACTGGGCTCTTACAAAGGTAAAAGCTAAAGGTAAAGGGACCCCTGACCATTAGGTCCAGTCGTGACCGACTCTGGGGTTGCACGCTCATCTCGCATTATTGGCCGAGGGAGCCGGCGTATAGCTTCCAGGTCATGTGGCCAGCATGACAAAGCCACTTCTGGCGAACCAGAGCAGCACGTGGAAATGCCGTTTACCTTCCCGCTGTAGCGGTTCCTATTTATCTACTTGCATTTTGATGTGCCTTCGAACTGCTAGGTTGGCAGGAGCTGGGACTGAGCAACGGGAGCTCACCCTGTCACAGGGATTTGAACCGCTGACCTTCTGATCAGCAAGCCCTAGGCTCAGTGGTTTAACCCACAGCGCCACCTGGGTCCCAAAGGTAATATTTGTAATTGTTGTTCTACCTACTTTTGCCTCTGTTCCCCAATGGCATGTGCCCCTGGAAGGCTGTCCAGAAGGGAACATGGCCCTCAGGCTGCAAAGCGTTTCCCATCCCTATCCTACTCTCTCAAATTGTAAGCCCTAGAGCTGTGCCTTTTATTTCATTCTATGGTCAGCAGCTAATTTCTATAGGCACTGCAGAACAAAACTCTACACATTGTGCCTTTCCTGCTAAACAATGCCTTCTAATTCTTGAGGAGGAGACTGTCTTTCAGCCTGTGGTGTGGGAGAGGTGGTATTTCATTCTGAACGGACACTTGGAATCATGATTTAGCGCTGGCCCTATTCAAGCAGCTCCAGCTGGGAACTACTGACTGCTGCACGTAACACTGGTGGCCCCAATCTGATTTTTGGTCTATTTTTAGCCCCTGAAGGGCATCCAAAGTAATACATAGAGTGTGGAGCACCATTTCCCCTCCCCCCCAAAAAAATATCTCAAGAATTGCAACAATGACAGTGATCTGCAGCATTTCTTGCAATGTTTCTGCAAACCCTTGAGTGTTTTATGCCACATAATGAAATGTGACAACAAAGTACCCTTGGTTGGGACATACAGCAGAGAGTAAGGGAAATTATGGCAACATTTGCATAATCAAATTGACTTCAAGGATCTGCAGCAGAATTGACCCAATAGTGCTGTTCACTGCTGAGAACCCCAGCTGTCCATGCCGATACAACACAATGTCGTTTTATGATTCGCCAGAAATAAACATCCTCAAAATGATTCAGAGATCTTAAATGTAAACGACTGCATTCCTATCATATGGTTTGTAGGATTCATAAATTCCTGATTGAATTACACCACTCAGTTAATGCAGCCGTCCATCTGTGAAAGATAATCTCCATTTCATATGCTTACTTCTCTGTAACAATTTATGAACGATTGCCTGGGATATCACCTCAAAATGGGAATTGCTTATAAAGGATGTTGCGCTGCAGCAGATTCAGGTGGATTTTATGGGACTGTTATATATATATATATTCCAGTCTCCAAATACACAAGGCTAGGGAAAGGATAAAAAAACACCTACAGTGGTACCTCTACTTACGAATTTAATACGTTCCGAACGCATATTCGTAAGTCGGAAAAAATTGTAAGTTGAATCCCATAGGAACACATTGGGAGAAAAAATTCTAAGTCGAAGCAACCCTATCTAAAAATTTGCAAGTAGAAAAAGTCCTATCTAAACCGCATCCAAGATGGCGGACGGAGCTCCATTCGTAAGTAGAGTTATTCGTAAGTAGAGGTACCACTGTATTTGTTTAAAGGGTGAAACTAGGAGTAGAAACACAAAATATTTCAGTAGGCTTGACCATACTGGAAATAGAACCCAGGACTGAAGGCATAAGCAAATGTTGTTGTTGTTTAGTCATTTAGTCATGCCCGACTCTTCGTGACCCTGTGGACCAGAGCATGCTAGGCACTCCCGTCTTCCACTGCCTCCTGCAGGATGTATGGGAAATGCCAACCCTTTTGTATGTTTTTACAGTTCATTTGGGTTTTTCAGGGTCTTCCAAGTAACTGGAAAATCCTCAATGCCTTCCACATGCACTGCATCAGTAGAATTTTGGGCATCTAATGGCAGGACAGAATTTCAAACAAAAATGTGCTCTCCCGAGCCCACATCCCCAACATGTTCGTACTCCCGTCTCAGCAACGTCTATGCTGGCTTGGTCATGTTCACAGAACGGAAGATGCTCTACAGGTTGCTGGCTGCATGCACCAGACTAACTCTGCATTACAAAGATGTCTGCAAATGTGACATGAAGTCTGGCAACATCAACCCAGCTGTGTGGGAATCCCTTGCAGATGCCCGCAATGTGTGAAGACAGGCAGCCAGGTCATGCATCCATAGCAGTGACCAGAGGAGGAATGGCCATTGGGAGGAACGCAGAGAGAAGAAATGCCATGGTGCATCTGCAGCAACACAACCAGAGGCATGCATCTGCCCCAGCTGCAACAAAGCATGTCTCTCCTATATTGGGTCTCTACAGCCACAACAGGCGCTTTAATTCTCCAATGGTTTGACATCACCCACAAAGGCACATTCCTCCACTGTCTCCTAAGACAGACGCATGCCAACAGACTGCTGCTGAAACTGGAAGTGAAACAAGACACAGGCTTATTTTGCCAACGATTCTCAAGTGTATGCAGAAGACATGGGTTGGTGGTTCTTGTTTCACTTCCTGTAGAGTTTTATGAGAAGGCTAGATGTGGTTTGGATCTATCTCATAGCTCTTCCCTTCCCGGGGCTGTAGTGGTGCTGAGGGAAGTGGGAGGGGAGGAAGAGTCAAGGGTTCTCAGAAGATGAGATCTCTCCAGGGGTACAATACCACCAAGAAGCTCTGCAGCAATTTGTCAGGTGCAGAAGACTTGAGGAGGGGAGGGAGGGGCCATTGACAACTAATAATATTACCGGCTTTTAAGCCAAATTAAAACGGCATGAACCCATTATGAACTATGCTTTTTCAAAACTTTTGTAGCCACCCATTTTATCGGATGTGCAGTTTGGATGTACTTATTGTGACTGGGTGCAATTTATTGTTGCCTAATTTGGGTTTATAAAATGCTTATAAGGGAAGCATCTTATAAAAGAATGAATGAGTGAGACCACTTGTCTGCATATGGCAAATAGGAAATATTTCTAGTAGCTGGGTGTTTTGTCACTTTGGAGCCATAAATGTTTGGCTGTGCAATCCAAGCCCCCCACCACCACCCCTGAGTGGGCAGGTTGGATTCAACAGAGGTGTCCCTAATGCCAGGTATGCTGGCCTCCTGCCAGTGGTGAAGGTGTCATCACTGAGGGGGGTGACAAAATGAGGTGATTTTTTTAAATTAAAAAATGGACTCATGAAACTTTTTAGGAGTGACGTGGTGTCTTAGGCGCCTGCAGGTTCCACACTGCCTGAAACGGCAGCATGGGACTTGTGTCGGCCTACTGCCTCTCCCTCAGCCACCCTACAGCTGAGGGGGAGGTGGCGGAGAGGCTCCAAGCATCAGAGAGACTCACCCCGCCCAATGGGCAGATCACCCTGCCCACGGCTGCAAGGACATCAGATAAAATGAGTGCCCACCACCACCAGGCACCCGAGCAGCTAACTACGCCACTGCCTCCTGCTGGCCAATGTCCACTAAGTGCTGTTGCCAGGATCCCCACTGGCAGTATTCAATGGAAGCCCCTGAAATGGGGAGTTTGAGAGGAAGGGAAGGGTGAGTCAGCTGAGGATCCATGGGATCCCAAACTGAAGGGAACAAATCCAAACCTGCCCCCAACTTTCTACCACAGCTGCTAAGTCCTACTGGCAGCTGGGTGGGGGTTGGATTGTACCCCAATACAGGTCTGTGTGGCAACACAGGTTATCAAAAACATTAGCTATGGGATAGTAACTTTTAAAAGTTTTTTTTCCCCAAAGCTGAAATGAAAGCTGAGAAGTGCTGTCCTAGATAGTAGCTAGTGAGAATAGAGTCCCTTGAGGATGCCACATAGCAAAGTTAAAATTAAATATGAACAATGTTCTTGCATTACAGTTCTGCAGCAATGCATGACATTTGATTTACCCAGCTGCTACCAAACTGCCATGCATGGTGCCAGATGTTCCAAAGATGTTCTATGATGCAGCTCCAATAAAATGAACGTCCCCTGTTTGCAACTGCTGCAAATTAAAACTCACAGAGGACAGGCTGACTGCCCACAGCCATGCATTCTCCCCCCCCCCAATGAATGATGTCTATCACAATTCCATGTTATTTCTACTGTAAAGTGACCCACTGCCGACAGACAGGAAAGGTCTGTTGTCTCTAGATCAGGGATAAGAAACATTTTTGGCCTAAGGGCCACATCCCCTCATGGGTAACTGTCCAGTGGCCGCATGCCAAAGATGGGTGTAGAGGCAAAAGTGGGCAGAGAAACGCATGCAACACTTGGCTTTGGGGCACATTCCAGCCACACAAAAGGTTTCTGTGTGGGCACAACTCTCCATCCTTCATCCAGGCAAGCAAGAGGCATGATCACAATTAAAAAAAACAACAACAACATCTCAACCAGCTTGAAACAGTCAAGTGGAGCCAGCGAAATGTGTGGCTTGGAGAGAGGGTAATATGGCCTGGGGACCAACCTGAGAAGTCATGAGGGAAAGATCTGGAGGGCCACAATCAGCAGCTGGGTCTCAGGTTCTAGAGACTTTGAACACTGGTATAACATTCTACAAAGGTAAAAGTTTGTGGGCAGCAGGAAACAAATTGCTACCTCTCTTGGTTTCCATTTCAGGCTAAGGTCCAGTCAGCAAAATGCCCAGCCAGCTCCCGAGGCCTTGACAGGATTCACTATCACTGACATCCACTCCTCCTCCCCAATCTTGTCCCACTCCTGCCAAGACATCACCACAGGACTCATGAAACTGGTCCAAAGAACTCTCCTCAGGCCACCCCCCCCCCATTCACTGGCCCTGCTGCACACCCCAAAGTGTTTCTGCCTGGCTGAAACATATCCTTGAACTCTGATCATGCCTTCTGCTTGCCTGAGTGGAGGATAAAGAGAGTGTGCACAGAAACTAACCTACTGCACAAAGGTAGAATTTAGTTCTGTTGCTCCTCTCACTTTTGCATCTGTTCCTACCCACCACTGCCATGTGGCCCTCAGAAGCTTTCCCAGAAAGTAATGCGGCCCTCAGTCCCGGGAAGAGGAGTTTCCCCATCCTGCTCTTGGGCAATGACAGATTGAAACCAATTGTGGGGAAATTCACATTTACCGTAATAATAGAGTAGCATATTTGTATAAATATTTTCAGACAAGGCAGGAAATTTTTGATGGTTCTGATCAGATTAAGATGCATGGAAATGACAGAAGCTATTTCTGATTTGCTGTTTCTTCCTACTTTATTAACTTCAAAAGGGCAAAATAAAAGGCAACTCTAAGCTCTCTCCCAAGAGACACCAGTGATTATTTCTATCCATCAAATACTGTCTCTCAAATCATAATCTGTGATATCATTAGCAGAAATAGCTTCACGCCAGCTAGAATTTATTATATTGAGAAACACAAAACTCGGTGCCCCCAAAGCTAATCCTAAACGATGCTGCTTGAAGGAGAATCCCAAAGTTGTGTGAGCAAAAGGTCATGCAAAAAATAATAATGTTTGAATCTCTTTAATTAATGCAGGCTCAGCTGAGTACAGATTGTTCCACCAATGTTATTTAACAATCTATGAACTGATCTATGAACTGCTGGTGAAAACATAATTATGACTGTGGTAAAAAGAAGGGGTACTGCTGCCTAGAGCTGGTACCTTGATACTCTTATTTCTCATTGTCAAAAGCAGCAACATATGACATATTTGTGTGAGGATTGGGGGGGGGAGATCCCCCAAAGTACCAAACATTCTGGAAAGGGTCCCCCTCACTAAGGACAAACAGACCAGAAGAAGACATAATTAACCTGTAGAATTCACTTCCACAAAATGTGGCGATAGCCACTTAAGTCACTCCCAGTCTGTCACTATATTGCAGAACATTAAGTTTGTTCAATTACAGTGGATAGTGGTGTTATAATAATTTCAACAGTGGATAGCTCAGTCCGTAGAGCTTAAGGTTCTTAATCCCAGGGTCGTGGGTCTGAACCCCACGTTGGGGCGAAAGTTTCCTGCACTGCAGGGGACTGGATTAGATTACCCTCGTGGTACCTTCAAACTGTACAATTCAATGGACTTAAAGCACTCTGTTGCCCTGGAACGAATCCAGCAGGAAGATGTGTAAACATATCCAAGCAAATCAGGATGAATGCGGGTTGAATGATCACTGCCATATAACCATTCCATTAACAATTTTTTTGTTAATACCCCAGCCCCCAGATGTAGTCTAACCACCATGTAAGCTTTGTGCAAACAAATTCGGATGACTGCTCAATAAGCAGGTCATCACAAGCTCCTACCCCACTGTGTTAGGTTAACTGTAAGTTATGTGACATGAAAACAGAAGGGCAAAAGGTCCTTGCATTAACATGAGCATTTCAAAATGTCGTGCACTTTTCTAGACCTCCGTGTGCAAGAGTCAAACCATTTTCAGCCCTTTTAAGCCTCACTGATTTCAAAGCATTTATAATGCAACCCTAACTCATAAATAAGTTCCATGGCATTCAGTGGAATTTCCTTCCAGGTAAGTGTGTACAGGCTTAAGCCTTGCTGAACATGGTGGGCTTTCCTTCTTAGCAAACAGACGTAAGATTGCACTGTTAAGCATGTGCTTAAATCTCCCATTGATACCACCAGGACTTAAAAGTGCTTACCTTTGGTTGAATTGTGCCCTGAGTAATTAATCACAAGCACGTTGTAATCGCTACCTGCTGTAATAAGCTCAGTGTTTGCTATTTGGAATGCTCCGTTGCTACAGCAATGCCTGATCACTGTCAATTGCATTGTAACTCTAGAACTCTGTGAAATCAATTAATCTAATAAGGAAATTAGAAATGCTGCAAACAGATCAGTTGGTATTTTCCTCCTGTTCAGATTCTCTAACACATCTGAACCAAATGCTGCAATGGAAAATTAAATATGCCTTGCACATGGAATCCTCTCTATTAAAGAGAAAATTTCTCAGTTCTCAGCAGGTTGAAGAGATGCATGCCCACCCCCACCCCCACCGTCCTGAGCTGCAAGAGAAGGAATAGCTTTGGATGTGGAAGCCACTCCCCTGCTCCAGTCCTCCCCCAGCTCCATTTAGGATCGCTCTGCCCAGTATATAGGGTCACATTACCCCAGAAACAGCAGCTGGTGCTTTGAATGCTGGACAAATGTCACAACCCAGCAAGCGAAAACCTTAACTGAGAAAAGGTGGCTGGATCCTCCTTAAACCACAAGAAACAAGTTTATAGAGGTAAAAAACACAATAGTTGAGAATACCCATGCAGTAATTGTTTTGGCCTAAATAAAAATGCCTTTAGAAGAAGAAGAGTTTGGGTTTGATATCCCGCTTTATCACTACCCGAAGGAGTCTCAAAGCGGCTAACATTCTCCTTTCCCTTCCTCCCCCACAACAAACGCTCTGTGAGGTGAGTGGGGCTGAGAGACTTCAGAGAAGTGGGACTAGCCCAAGGTCACCCAGCAGCTGCATGTGGAGGAGCAGAGACACGAACCCAGTTCCCCAGATTAGGAGTCTACCGCTCTTAACCACTACACCACACTGGCTCCCTTAGAGAGTAAGGGAACAGGGGGGCACTTGTTCCTACTGCAGTCAAAAGGAGGAAGCTGAGAACATAAGAAGAGCCTGCTGGATCTAGCATCCTGTTCTCACAATGGCCAACCTGTGAGAAACCCACAAGCAGGACCTGAGCACAAGAGCACTCTGCCCTCCCTTGGCTTCCAGCAACTGCCATTTGTCAGCATTGCTGCCTCTGGCTGTGGAGGCAGAGCATAGCCATTGTGGCGCATAGCAACTGATAGCTCCACTTCCAAATGTTCACAGAGGATAAGGCGAACTTCTGTGATTTATACTGATATAATCCAATTAATCAAGTCATGTTTCTGAAGGGAAATTACTGGTACATACTTGTTTACATTTGGAAGAGTTTAGTATGTAGCCTACATCTAAGACAGTGATGTTACAAACTACATTCCAGCATGAGTTTTGTGAAAGCTTACCAGATGTTCCTGCCCATAAAGAAGGCTGATCGCCGAAGAATTCCATAAAGAAGGCTGATCGCCGAAGAATTGATGCTTTTGAATTATGGTGCTGGAGGAGACTCTTGAGAGTCCCATGGACTGCTAGAAGATCAAACCTATCAATTCTTAAGGAAATCAGCCCTGAGTGCTCCCTGGAAGGACAGATCGTGAAGCTGAGGCTCCAATACTTTGGCCACCTCATGAGAAGAGAAGAATCCTTGGAAAAGACCCTGATGTTGGGAAAGATTGAGGGCACTAGGAGAAGGGGACGACAGAGGACAAGATGGTTGGACAGTGTTCTCGAAGCTACGAACATGAGTTTGACCAAACTACGGGAGGCAGTGCAAGACAGGAGTGCCTGGCGTGCTATGGTCCATGGGGTCACGAAGAGTCGGACGCGACTAAACGACTAAACAACAACAACAACAACCAGATGTTCCACAATGGGAAAATCAGGAGTGGTGTACAATCTTCCCAGAAAGAAGTCTACCCACTACCAACTGTTTCCTGCCATATGCAAGCACAAGAAAGAGCTGGGCTTGTTCTCTCACAATCTTTAGCTCCAGGTCAGATGACTTCATAGCAATTCAAGGTAAGGGCAGGCGCTGGACTGGGGAAAGTGTGACTGGCTGGGAAGGGGACGGAACAGCTAACTTGCTTTTTGAGAACACTCAAAAATCCCTCTTTGGATTTTCAAGTGCTTGATAGGAACGCTCAAAAAAACCTTTGAGGATCAGCAGTAAGAAGCATGCATTCTCTGTCCTCAGCCATATTGGGCTCGATTAAATTCATTTGGCCTGTGTCAGGAGTATATATCACACACAGCACTCCTGGGACCTGCAGCTTATGGAACTGGAAGGCAGAAATTGAGAGGGGCAGATGAGTTACAAGGAAGGACACTCCCAGCCTCCTTTGGGGAAACCCTCAGCAACTGAGATCAAATGCCCAAATCCAATGCATTTGACAGGACTGAAGCCTTGCAAATGCCATTACCAAGTCCTTCTGCTCCAACAACTGTCCACTGATAACTTTTAGGACTCTTTCCTCACCCTCTCTTCAAGTTATTTTGCAGTTTTGCCGCACTAGCTCTAGGGCTGATACCACTGAGGGACTGATAACCAGACCACAGGGCTTTTTGGTTCCTGCTTCTGGCACCCCACCCCCCAAATGCCTCCATTCAAGTGGTAGGAGAACCACCAGCAGCAGCTTTCCACCCAGTCAGATGGAAGTCAGGCCTCTGCTTCAGGAGGGGGAGAAACCCCTACCTCCTACCCCATCAGCAGCATTCCTCTCCGCAGGCAGAGGTTGGAAGGCAAAAAGTTTACACTGCATCCTACTCCTGCTCCCTGCAGCTATCAACATCAGGCAGGTTAGGGCTGCAGCTAAGAGTTTGAAATTGTGAACTTGCACATCCTTGGTTGAAATTCTCACCATCATCTTGCAACGTCTGCACCAGATCACTAACATGGACATGATAATGCTGATTGACCGTACAAGGATTACAACAGCTGCAGTTGACCTATGTGGCTGAAAGCCCTCATTCTCAGGACTGCTTTACTAACCAACAAAGCAATGGGTTTTATGCCACCAAGTCCTTACGCTTCTCCAGGCTACTGCTGTGCTGAACCCTATCCAACAGTTTCTTGAAAGTTTTCTTCCCTCATTACAGGGGCTTATATTTTCTTCATTAGCTGGGCGCTTTAGAACTTCTTTTTTAAAACATCAGAAGGTTAGGACTAAGCTTATTTCACTGTTGTCAAATACTTTTTGGTACAGACTGTGTTTCAGTGGTATACCAGCAGATATTAAAAAAAGATACAGAATTACAAATTACACAGATAATGCATATTTGTAAATATGTATACTATGTAGCAGAGCAATTAAAATGCACTACTACAAATCAGGAGAAGAGTAGCTTGAATTTCTTCTCTGCCATGAACTCACTCTAGGTGGTCTTAGTCAAGCAACTATCTCTCAGCTTAAGTTTCCTGCAAAATGGAAATGACAATAATACCTCACAAGATTGTTGTAAGGGTTGCAAGGCCTTCAAGGAAAGAGCTCTGAGCATGCTCAGAACATATGTGCTGCATAGTGGGTCTACCACAGCAGCAAACCTGCTAATATTATATCCTATGGATATCATGGCAACATGAGGGGAGGGAAAACCTCACAAACTGGAGGATGGGGGAGAAGCTCCAGTAAGATACAAATTTATTACTTTGTTTTTTCTGCTTAGAGACAGAGGAGTGGGACCTTCTGACCATAGCAGTACTTGGGGGCTGAGATTGTGAAAGAATTTTGAGATTTGGGGGGAAACTTAAAAAAAATGCATAGCATTTCACTTGGTAAGGGTATCTCCTGGTTGTCCTAATGAACCAGCTTCCACTGGTTACAGTTTGGTACTGTATGTGAAACACTTTGAACACTTGCAGACACCATATGAATGCTAAAAATTAGTATTCCATCGTATTGTAATTCACTGCTGTTTACTGTTTGCTCCCTGCCTGTTTTGAAATTACTGTGGTGAAATCACAGCCAGAAGGGAAGGGAATAGGGAAAATTCCACCTTCCTCTCAAGGCCTCATGCCTCTCAAGGCCTCGACAATCCCCACAGCAATGGGGATATAACCTTTTGTACCACTGATAATCGCAGCAGTAATTTACCATCGGCCTGTGAGATTCATGGCTAATTCACATAGGAATTAAGAACTAATACAGATCTTGGGTTTTAAGAACCAAAAAAGGTAGAACAAAGGAAATAGATTTCCCAGTATCTTATGTTTCATTGTACTTGCATATATCATTGTATTTGAGTAGGTGGCTTACAAATGCTCAAACAAACAAGGATGAACATACAGGAGAAGTCTGCAGGCTTCATTATAATGCTAGTCATTTAAGCCTTTCTTCCAGCTCTGCTAGTAGAACTGAGCACCATTAACTAGGCTACATTAACTAGCACCATTAACTAGGCTATTATCCCTTCAGCTTCCTCCCACCTGGTGCACTCAAAATGTTTCTCACTACAACTCCCCTAACAGCACAGCCCCTAACATCACAGCCGTACTGGCTTGGGCTGATGGAAGTTGTGATCCAAAACATTGGTACCAGATTGGAGAAGGCTGGTTTAATAAAAAAGAAGCATTCTCACTTGGGCTATATGTACAGTAACAGAGTTTCTGAGGGCAGTAATTTCTGAAGAATTGGCTGTTTCATGTTCTTGGATACAACACCTTATATGGACACTCTTTATTTTAGAGCAGACCCTCGCAAACCCACCAACTTTACCCAAGATTAACAGACCTCATTATTTCAGTGATTACTTCTCCTAGATACTGCACTCCATTGCTTAAAGAATTCTGTCATTCAGCATAAATATAGATCTTTATGTCTTTATGAAAGACGATGCGATAATGTCAAATATTATGAAAATCATCTTATGTTATTTTATATTATTCTCTTTTAAAATTCAACTGACATATTTTGCATGTACTGTTCCTCCCCCCCACTAGGTTAACTTCCAGCTACTGTTTCACCTAGAAATTATTTTGAAGCTATTTTTAGGTACTTAGTTCAATATTAAGTACGCATTCAATGGAACTGACAGATTTGGCTTTGCTTAAAGATGTAACAAATTACCTTCCTAGGAATTAATTCTGTGACATCCTGTTTCTCCGACACGAAGGTTGAAAAAATATGGAAAGAAAAATGTGACTTTCAACAAGCAGCCTTCTAGCTATCTCTGTCCTCTGAAATTGCAAGAACTTGATAAGAATACATGAAAGGAAGCCTTTCCTCCCTTAGATAAATTGCAGGTCTCCCACCATCTAAGAAAGTACTCAAAAATGAGAACATGTCTCAAAAGGCAGCAGTTATAAAAGAGAAAAGGGCACATCATAACTGCCCCAGCATGAAAAATTACCTGCATTTCAAAACACTAGAACACTCAGGGTCAAGCATACCATTCAATTGTAGTGAAATAAATCTACTCCCCCACTCCACATATCAATGATGATTCTCTGGATTTGCATCCATTTTGCAGAAATTAGAATTTGGACCCAAAAAATGCTTTCCCCCTCAATTAGGCTTATTGTCTGGTTTGCAACTCATTCTTCTAATGTGGCACAAAAGCAATGTCAATTAGCAGTGTAGCTTTACTTAACATGGATGGCTCAGAGGAACCCTTGTCGTTAAAGAGAGGGGACAGAAAGAAGAAGCAGAGACGAGAAACAGAGCAGGAAATCAGATATTCTACCATGAGCAGAAAAGTCAATGACCCAGAATAACTTCTCTCTCTAAACTTTAGACTAGAATAACTTTTCTCTCTAGCCTTTAGGGCAGGGGTGGGGAACCTCTAGTCCAGGGTTTCCCAAACTTGGGTCCAGGGCCGGTGCTAGGGTTTTTGGCGCCCTAGGCGAGGTCACCTTCTGCCCCCCCCCAGTGTGAATGGCAGGAGGGATGAAAAGGGGCACAGAGCCCATGTTGCTGGCCTGGGCAGCGGACACTGTCTCCGTGCTGCTGCCGGCGCCGCTTCCTTCCTGCTCTCGGCCGCTTCTGGCTGCTTCCTCCCGCTGGGCCCAGAGGTGCCCGCAGCTTCTGGTTGGCTGCTCGCTAGCCCGCCCCCTCGCCCGTCAACATCAGGAGAAGAAAAAATAAGAAAGGAAGCTGCAGCCAGCAGCCTCGCTCGGCCGGGGGGTTTGGGGGGCAGGCTGGCCAGCGCCCCCTCCATTTTGGCACCCTAGGCGATGGCCTAGTTCGCCTAAATGGACGCGCTGACCCTGCTTGGGTCTCCACTCCCATCATTCCCAGCTAGCAGGACCAGTGGTCAGGGATGATGGGACTTGCAGTCCAAAAACAGCTGGAGGCCCAGGTTTGGGAAACCCTGTGTCTAGTCGATGGGCCTCGTTAAGCTCACCAGGTTCCCATTTGGCCCGTGAAGCCATTTTGGCCAAGCCATGCCCATCTGTCCTGCACTAAATATCATATATGATATCAGGTGTAGGGGGCAGATAAAACCTGGGTCGGCCTAAAGGGCATTTGCAAGCACTGCTAATCAGTGGTGCCTGCAAACCCTATTAAAAAACACTTGGCATGGTCATGTGTTGTGGTCCAACAATATTTAGGAGGGCCACAAGTTCCCCATCCCTGCCCCAGACGATTGGAACCAATCAGTTCAGGTCAACCCTATTAAAATCAAAAGAAATTCTGATGTTTACTTCAATGGTAAGCCAATTACAAGCTAGACATGATGCAGAGAATATAAAGCATGTATTGCTTTCATGGAATTCAGCGGGAAATTAGTGAAATCACAGTTGCGCTGCTACTAATAAGAATAAGTTCTCATCTAGCAGTGCAATCAAAGACATCTGCACACTTCAGCATAAGGGGATGTGCCAGCACATATGTGGCATTTCAAAGCTCTGGCATATAATTTTACGGTCTTCATTTTACGTTGGCGTGACTCCAATCCACTAACTAGTACTACCAGATGAGGCCATTTATATGGTAGGCTCCATCCTCGGATGCCGTGCGTTAATTTTATCAAGTATAGCTTCTTGCCATGTGTCATCAGACTTCAGCACACGTAATTCCTTGAATGAAGCACTATAAGTTCCTTTGTGCTTTTAATGCAGCCCAAAGAAAATTGCAGAGAAAACATCATCATCATTCAGAGGCAAATAATCAGGTCAGTCTTGCTGAAATAACACAGTCGTTAGGCTCTTTGCAGGGATTCATTTAGTATAAGCAAGGCCAGAAACATTTGTTGGGTTTTTTTTTTCCCTTTTTGCTTTTTCCAGATTAATTCTCATTTCAAAGTCTGTATCATAATAACAAACTGCTGGTGACATAAAATAAGCATTTCCTCCGGGTGAAGGCTGTCAGTGCAGGGTGTGAATGGAAATCCCCATTCTCAGGGCTGGACAAAGAAATGTTGTCACTTTAGTCCGAGTAACCAATGCGTGTCCCTCCCCTCAAAACAAAACAAAAACCCTCAAGGTGTTTAATGATGGAGGTCAGCCAAGTTATTTTAGCACTTGAGGCAGAAAATCCCGGAACTGCCTTCCCCACTACCCACAATAAAATATGAATAATAACCAGTGCTAATTTTCTACAAAAATCGGTACTGGAGCTCACTGTTAACTTCTCCCTTGTTCTCTTAGAATGGCAATGGCTCCCACCAGAGAGGTGCCAGAACTGAGCTTCGGCTGAATAAAAGCTCTGGTAGCAATAATAAATAACTATCAATTTGCAGCCTTTTTGTGGCAACCCAAATCACCTGCAAGAGGTGACCACCTCAAAGCACCTAATGGGAGGGCCAGGCCTGTCCACCCTCCATCTTCTTTAAAGTTCTCCTCAAAGTCTACCCCCCCAAGCCAATCCTAAGCCATCACAGGTGTCCATTTCTACATGCTATCATTCCCATCAAGCTGCCCAATCCATCCTCAAATGTTTTCCTTTCCCTTTTGCTTCTTCCTTTCAATCAACCCTTCCGTTCTACATACTTGGAGCTTAGTGCAGAGCTGCAAAAGCATTGCCTTGCATCCTACAAACAGAAGTAAGTTCTCAGAAGGGTCCTATCCCCTTCAACAGTGTGCAGAACTGTGCTCCCCAAAAAAGCTGCTCTGGAGGGCTGCGGGGAGCTTCTGAACAACGTTGTACAAGTTGATGGTGGTCATCCAAAATCAGAAGGTGCTGGCTCTTTATTTGGGGAAATTTTCACCTGCCCCAGCAACAGGCCCCAATGCCTTCCACAAAGGTTTCAGGGGGACAGAAGTGGCTTCACCCTTCACCTCAAAGTATTAAAATACAATGGCTTGTAGCCAGCACTACTGAGATGTATTTTTTTTGGCATTATGGACCTTCTGGTTGACATTTGCACAGCACTCTGAGGAATGTCATACATTAACTCCACTAAAATATCTTATCCAAAGATGATCTGGAACTCTTGCTCTCTCTTAATTCTCATTGCTGAAGGGAATACACTGGTTCAACTAAATGACTGGGGATTTCAACACCCTTCTCCTTTCTCTTTCCTGTTTTCGAATCACAGTTAAATACAGATTGTGCGAGCTTCGCCCTCAACATTTCTTAGTTTATTATCACAAATAAAGTTTACCTCCCATTCATGCAACTTGGAGGAAAACCGTTAAGCTCTTTTGCTTCCAGGCCACTCATTATTTGAAAGTCCTTGAAAACAGATATCCATTCATCTTGATATGTTCCCCCACAGACCTATTCCCCGAGAGGCACTTTACACATTACAAACAAACATATGAAGCTGCCCTGAAACTGAGTCAGATTATTCTGTCCATCCAGCCCAATAGTTTCTGCTCTGACTGGAAGTGATGTTTCGGGGCCTGAGGGAGGGTGGTTTGTTTCTCCAGCTCACCAGAAGTACCATAACTGGAACCTTATCTTAAGAAAGCAAGACACATGAACGTTCTACCACCAAGCTATTTCTCAATTACATTATTACTAGGGTTAAACTGTTGGATTAGTTAATTACAAGCTCAAAAGTCAAGGCTGGCCCTGTTATTAGGCAGAATGAAGCAGTAGCCTTGGGCAGCAGATACTGAAGGGCAGTGAATCGACAGAGCTCTCTGTGTGTGTTCTGTCCTGCTGCCCTCCACTGCCATGGAGGATATTCAAGTACGTAAGATAAAACTTCCAGTCTGGTCAGCTTTTGTGCATGGAATAGAGGTTCAGGGGAAGGCTTCATTTTATCCTTTGTTTCCGGCAACAAAAATATCCTTTGTTGTCAGACAGTCATATTGAAAGGTCTCCCCCAATTTTATGTGATTTTAAAAAAATTAAAAACCATAGATGAAAAGCACCTCCTTAAAAGATGGAATGAGGAGATTCCTCTTCCAAGATGCCACCTGATGTGACATATACATGCACCATCTAAGTATGATTTTTTTTATAAAAAAAACACCCAACATTTCAGAATTACTGGGCCATACAGTATTTATGCATACAGATTTAATTAATTTAATTTAATTTGCTTTAACTAAGGCTTCCTTAGGGATGCAGGTGGCGCTGTGGTCTAAACCACTGAGCCTAGGGCTTGCCAATCAGAAGGTCAGCAGTTCGAATCCCCACAACGGGGTGAGCTCCCATTGTTCAGTCCCAGCTCCTGCCAACCTAGCAGTTCAAAAGCACGCTCCCCCCCCCAAAAAAAGTGCAAGTAGATAAATAGGTACCACTCTGGCGGGAAGGTAAACGGCGTTTCTGTGTGCTGCTCTGGTTTGCCAGAAGCGGTTTAGTCATGCTGGCCACATGACCTGGAAGCTGTATGCCGGCTCCCTCTGCCAGTAAAGCGAGATGAGCGCCGCAGGCCCAGAGTCGTTCATGACTGGACTTAACTGTCTTGTCAGGGGTCCTTTACCTTTACCTTTTTAAGGCTTCCTTAACTGAATGGCACCCCCAATTATTACATTGATATCCTGTGTTTCCTCCAGACATGCAAGGAAATGTGCAAGCCTGCTTAGCTTCAGCTACATTGCTGCATTGTGTTCTTTTCGACCATGGCCTGGGACCAAACTATTGCCTTGTTTTCCACTGAGTATACACTTATCTGAAGCTGTAGTTAGTTCCAAATATATAGTGCTTCAGTGCTGGTTGATTGGCTATAGCCAAGTTGTTCCAGAATGCCCACAATGCCCTTTTATGCAGTGTTATCTTTTAAACTGCATCATGGTGCCATCTGATAGCAATGGTAAGAATGATAACTCCTTGGTCCATGCCACTCAGTATTTTCATAGAATCATAGAGTGGGAAGAGACCACAAGGGCCATCCAGTCCAACCCCCTGCCAAGCAGGAAACACCATCAAAGCATTCTTGACATATCCCTGTCAAGCCTCTGCTTAAAGACCTCCAAAGAAGGAGACTCCACCACACTTCTTGGCAGCAAATTCCACTGCCGAACAGCTCTTACTGTCAGGAAGTTCTTCCTAATGTTTAGGTGGAATCTTCTTTCTTGTAGTTTGAATCCATTGCTCCGTGTCCGCTTCTCTGGATCAGCAGAAAACAACCTTTCTCCCTCCTCTATCCTTTTATATATTTGGACATGGCTATCATATCACCCCTTAACCTTCTCTTCTCCAGGCTAAACATACCCAGCTCCCTAAGCCGTTCCTCATAAGGCATCATTTCCAGGCCTTTGACCATTTTGGTTGCCCTCCTCTGGACACGTTAAAGCTTGTCAATCTCCTCCTTGAACTGTGGTGCCCAGAACTGGACACAGTATTCCAGATGAGGTCTTACCAGAGCAGAATACAGTGGTACTATTACTTCCCTTGATCTAGATGCTATACTCCTATTGATGCAGCCCAGAATTGCATTGGCTTTTTAAGCTGCTGCATCACACTGTTGACTCATGTGAAGTTTGTGGTCTACCAAGACTCCTAGATCCTTTTCACATGTACTGCTCTCAAGCCAGGTGTCTCCCATCCTGTATTTGTGCCTTTCAATTTTTTTGCCCATGTTAAAATTCATCTTGTTTGCTTTGGCCCAGTTTTCTAATCTGTTAAGGTCATTTTGAAGTGTGATCCTGTCCTCTGGCACCCCTCCCAATTTGGTGTCATCTGCAAACTTGCTCAGGATGCCTTCAAGCCCATCATCCAAGTCATTGATAAAGATGCGAAATAGCAGTGGCACTCCAAGACTTTAGACAGGGCTGTCTCCCAGCCATACCTGGAGGTGCTGGGGATTGAACCAGGGAACTTCTGCATGCAAAGCAGATACTCTACCACTCCTGCCCTTCACTCTATCCTTTTTTAAAAAGTTGAGGAGTTTCCCCTCTTGTTTGGTTCCCTACCCCCTTGTTTGCTTAAATCACTTTTATAACAGCATACAAAACCATAACCAATACAAACATTTCTCGTTTATAGTTCCCTGTGTGTTTTATTTGTTTAATCTCATTATTTTTAAAAAAACAGGTCTTGCAACTGTTTTGGATATTTCTTTAAGTTTCCAGGATGAAACCCAAGCGGAGATGTTCAATCTCTTGAATATCATTCACATACGTTTATATTTGCATTACACTGTGAGCTATAAATAACAGTTGATTACAATAGTTTATCATAGTGACAATTGACTAACTGGGTTTTTTGTAATTAGCATCCGTCTCTCTCTTTATTACATTTCTAATACATCTGTGCTCTAAGTACTTGACCAGGATTTGGAATGAGAAAAGTAACTGCAGCAGCAGCAGGAGCCAGAAGAGGACAGTCAGCCAAGAGGATGCTCCTTCCACCCTAAGTTGGAGCAAGTTGTCATAGGAAGTTTGCTTATAATGAGCCAGACCATTGGTTCATCTTTCTCAGGGCTGCCTACAATGACTACCAGAGGCTCTCCGGAATTTCAGACAGGATTCTCTCCCAGAGATGCCAGGGACTGAACAAGCATCAAGCAATGCTGAATGAAGGGGAACTTCCAATCTGTGAACCTGCATCTTCTTAAGAATACTGTAACACCATTTAAAACAGACTGCAACTCCAACAACAGATTTTTGAAGAGGCTTACAAACCATCAATGACAATAAAACATACAATGGGTTGGTTCAGTTGTATTGCTAAACCAGAGTTTAACAGTACAAGAAGAAGCCTAGGTAATCCTAGAGCTACCGTGTTCCTTCCTCCTCCTCCTCTGGCCTAACCAGAGTTGGGAAGCTTTTGCTTCCATTTTAACCACAGCCATAACAAACTGGGGTTAATTTTGATGACTGCTTGTTGAAACAAATCAACTTTGCACCATAGGTTTAAAAGCTGGCTTCTTTCAGAAGCAATAGCTAAAATTAATCACATTTTAGGATTTGGACATATTGCTAAATTGTGGATGACCTAAAATGGACACTTGTGTTTTCCTTGGGGCTGCACTGTTTCTTGTGTCTTGTGCCCATAACACCAAGCACTCCATTACGTGAGAATTGGGTCCGTACCAAATATATTGTTGGTTGTGAAGATCCAATTAACCCTATGTGTCTGGAGCTCCAGCTATGAATATGGAAATTATATAGAATAAGCATCCTCTCGAACCTGTACGGATGTAATAACTGACAGGGAAAGGGATCAATCTGAAAAATATTTAGCACAAGACATGGAACTGATAATAGAGGGTATTTAAGTGAGTCACACCATCCCATGTCACAAGAACCTGGTGCAAAGGGGATACATGAGCTGGCTCATTTATGGGCAATGCAAACATGTCTCAGAGAGGGAGATACTAAGGTCATTCTTTGTACAACACTCTGGAACACAGTTTTATTGGCACTATATCCCACTTTATAGCCCCAAGAGGCTCTCAAAGTGGCTTAGATTTGGGAAATGCAATTACATTCAAGTGCAGTATCAGGAACAGAAATACCAGGGTGTCCCTCTGGTGCCAGGATTGCTCAGGCAGTATTTTCTGTCCTCATCCCTGAATGGTAGCCCTTTGGGATTTGCCTTCAGACATCATGCAGAAAGCTGCAAGCCCCTCAAGGACCCTGAAGACATTGCGGTGGGGCAGAGCAGTTGAAACTCACCCAGGCATGGTGGAGTAAATCTCCTCTTGCTGTCAGCTCCCCCTGAGAACTTCTGAGGCAAGGGAATGGGGCTGAGCAGCAGGAACTCACTCAGCCAATGATGGAAGCAGCATTTCTCAGTCACATCTTTTTCAACGTGTCTGCATCAAGTGCAGATACTACCTCCAGCTACCGTATTCCCAATTTTCTTCCTCCTAGGAACATAGCTCACTGATCCTGGGAGGATGGTTGCTTTAGCTCTGGGGGGGATTTTAGAGGGAGTCAATCACTTTAAACAACTGCAGCCTAAAAAGCCAAGGACAACGTTGGAAAACAAGGCTTTGTTTCTTCCTGCACAAGCTGGAGGCGTGGGGGAGACTGAGCCACATATAAATTTGTTATACACTTCTGCGGAATAGGACAAAAAGCCTTTTGGTTCTCTCTATAATACTGTATATCAGCTCTCCTGACTAATGAGGCCCCTGAAAAGATTTTATTTACCATGGTAACCATGGCGCAGATGACAGGTCTCTCTGTTCCAGTGTACTTGATCTGCTGCATGTACGATCACATGGTAAATTCAATTAAGCTGTTGTAATGGATGGTCCTCAGAAATCCTGTCAGCATCCCATTAGAGGAGAGGAAATTAGCAAGCGAGAATCCACTTATCCTTGGGAAGGGAGATCTTTTCCAACTACAGTACATGAACAGTGCTACCAATGTCAAGGATCTGTCCAAGGTACTGATATAGACTGAGTGTATACATAACATTGTCCAATCTCCTAACTATAGATGGAAGGCACACAGCAGGGCTGGGAGAACCAGATATGGCTGGACTCCAAATCCCATCATCCCTGAGTATTGTCAATACTCAGTGAGGCTGATGGGAGTTGCGGTACAACAGCATCTGGAAAGCCACAGGTTCCTCATCCCTGGTTTCGACTGCCCCCACATTATCACAAACACCTAGCCCAGGCATCCCCAAACTGCAGCCCTCCAGATGTTTTGGCCTACAACTCCCACGATCCTTAGCTAACAGGATCAGTGGTCAGGGAAGATGGGAATTGTAGTCCAAAACAATTGGAGTTTGGGGATGCCTGACCTAGCCTCTCACACCCATCTTCTGCACTGCCTTCCATTTTCAGATCAAACTGTTTTTAGCGTTAACATCCACACCAGCATATCCACTATTCGTAGGTAGTGCCAAATTGCAGAGGGCACCCACAGACAGACATAGGTTCACAAACTGGCTAGGCACTAAACATAGTACAGAAAAGAGCCACAGCAAATGTAGTAATCCATCGGCACAATTCATTTAAAGCTGCATCATACCACTTTAAGCCACCATGGCTTCCCTAGAAGAATCCTGAGAGGTATAGTTAGATGGAGGGTGGGGGTTAGAGAGTTGTTAGGACTCCCTTATTCCCCTCCTGGAACTCCAATTCCCAGAGTGATCTAACAATCAATCCCTCTTCCCAAGGAACTCTGGGAGGGGAATAAGGGTCTCCTAACAACTCTCAGCACCCTTAACACACAACACCTCCCAGAACTCTCCCAGGACAGACATGACTGTTATGATACTGATTTAAATGTACAGTGTAGATTGGGCTACTGTCCCAAAATATTTTTCTGGCATCTCTCTGACCCTTTCATTCTCGCTTTTTAACTATTAATTACTTATGTGTTAATTATTGCTGGGATGGGCTGCAATTCTCAGGAGTTCCCTGGGAAGGAGGACTGGTTGTGAAACCAGTCTGGGGGGGGGAATAGAGGCCTTCTAACAACCCTTACAGCAGGGGACCCAGGTGGCGCTGTGGGTTAAACCACTGAGCCTAGGGCTTGCTGATCAGAAGGTCGGCGGTTCGAATCCCTGTGACGGGGTGAGCTCCCGTTGCTTGGTCCCAGCTCCTGCCAACCTAGCAGTTCGAAAGCACGTCAAAATGCAAGTAGATAAATAGGAACCGCTACAGCGGGAAGGTAAATGGTGTTTCCATGTGCTGCTCTGGTTTGCCAGAAGCGGCTTTGTCATGCTGGCCACATGACCTGGAAGCTATGCGCCGGCTCCCTCGGCCAATAATGCGAGATGAGCGTGCAACCCCAGAGTTGGTCACGACTGGACCTAATCATAGCTGCCAAGTTTTCCCTTTTCTCGCGAGGAAGCCTATTCAGCATAAGGGAAAATCCCTTTAAAAAAGGGATAACTTGGCAGCTATGGACCTAATGGTCAGGGATCCCTTCACCTTTAACAACCCTTACAAACTACACTTCCTAAAAAAAATTGGGGGAAGCCATGACTGTTTAAAGTAGTATGATGATACTTTAAATGTATAGTGCATTTAAAGGTGCCTAACTGTGGGTGGCTCCAAAACTGAGAAGGAAGAGCGATTAGCCTTTTAGGGCTTCAGCATTCCAGCATATTCTACAAATCTTTTTCAGTTGTGCTCTATATCCTAAAGCATGTCTTGTTTGGGGTTTTATTTTATTTAAAAATTAATAAATGCTTATTGTGATATATTTGCCTGCAAATTTATACTATTTGCCATCTTCTCAGGGCATGGCACTTAAGCCAAAATGCTCCTCGCTAAGTTCAATTCCATCCTGACAGTCAGCTTTCCCTGCACGCCTGGAACTCCCATTGCTATTATCATTCCTCTCATGTAGAGAGAAGAGCACATCATGGTCAAAAGCCGCTGTGCAGAGCTAAGAGAGAATTTTGCTGACAAAAAAAAATTAAGTCTAGGAGTTTAGGAGTCTGAAAAGTTCTGGCTCACAGCCTGATTCTAGGAGCCACTGTGGCGCACAGGATATAGCAAGCAGGTACCTTCCCTGTTGCTTGAACCATCCCATATCCAAGTCAATCTCTGGTGTTTATGTGCTAGCACTTCTGCCCCTTTCCCCTTTGCATCCCAGGTGTGTTGCACAAAGGATCTATCCCGGCAAGGCATGAGTAGGACTGGCAACAGCCCATTTGTCACTACTCAGTACAACCTCATGCCACTTTTCTTCTAGATACTATCTGAGGGACAGCATAAGATGATTCTGCTCAATTTACCATATACTGTACAGAATTCCAGCTGGTTGGTTGGCATCTGTCTGTCTTGAGAAACAATGGAAGAATGTACCCTCAGGGGATAAGTCAAACTGCTGGAGAGCCACAGCGCCTGCCAAGGCTATAGAGACGAGTACGGGAGAGACCTATTTTGCTGCAGATGGGGCAAATGAAAGTGTCCAGTTGTGCTGATGCAGGTGTACCATAGCGTTTCTTCCTTTCTGCACCCCTCCCAGAAATCATTCCCCCTCTGGCAACTGCTGTGGATACACAACCTGACTGATTGTCTCCAGGCACTGCAGTCGCCTGCAAGGGAATCCCACACAGTGAAGTTAATACTGGCAACCTTCACGGGCCCATTTGCAAACATCTTTGGAATGCAGAGTTGGTCTGCCACCAAGCCTAATGCCTGAAGCCAGCTCTCCATAGAGCATATCCTTGGGGATCCTGCCATCTTCCATTCCGTGGACATGGCCAAGGCAGTGTAATTATCACTGAGACAGGAGTGTGAACATGCTGGGAATTAGGCTTGGGAGAGCCCATCTTTGTTTGAGACTCTGTTTTTCCATGCGGCACACCAAATCTTGCTGATGCAGTGCATGTGAAGGTGTTGAGGCATTGCTCTTGGTAGGTCTAAGTTGCCCGTGACTCACTACCATAAAGCAGCAGGCCCAACACGCAAGCCTAGTAGGCCTTCACATTCGTATTGCTTGTTAGCATCACATTCTCCCATACCCATTGGGAGAAGTGAGCCATTGCCGTAGCTGCCTTGCCAATATGCTTGCCCAGATCAGCATTGATGGAGAAGTTGCTGGTTATTGCAGAACCCAGGTAGACAAGATTGTTTGCCATCTCAAGTCTGCGGTCACCAATTCTGATGTGTAGAGTACTGGTGACGCCTGACCCAGGATGTTGGTCTTCATCAGGATAAAACTATTAGTTTTATGACACACAAATTGAAATTACCAGCATCTTCCCCTTTCCCCTTTGTTATTTCTACCAGTGCAGCTATACCGACACAGATTTATTTATTTTTATCCAGTAGATATATCAAGGCGCCTGTACCATGAGCACTGTCACTGTCTCTTATCTGCCTTTTAGGTCAACCCACTGCAACTGACTGACCTTAGCTGTTTCCCAGTCTCTGTTATCTGTTTCTGAAGGATGGCTTTACTTTTCAGAAGGGTAACTGTAACAATAACATTAGTTTCCTAGCAGTAGTAACAGAGAACAAACAGTATCTGTTTATTTTCAGCTTTATTTAAGGGGGTGGGGAATAGTGGGCCTTTACCAATCCCAGTAGTGATGTATGGAAGTGAGAGCTGGACCATAAAGAAGGCTGATCGCCGAAGAATTGATGCTTTTGAATTATGGTGCTGGAGGAGACTCTTGAGAGTCCCATGGACTGCAAGAAGATCAAACCTATCCATTCTGAAGGAAATCAGCCCTGAGTGCTCCCTGGAAGGACAGATCGTGAAGCTGAGGCTCCAATACTTTGGCCACCTCATGAGAAGAGAAGAATCCTTGGAAAAGACCCTGATGTTGGGAAAGATTGAGGGCACTAGGAGAAGGGGACGACAGAGGACAAGATGGTTGGACAGTGTTCTCGAAGCTACGAACATGAGTTTGACCAAACTGCGGGAGGCAGTGCAAGACAGGAGTGCCTGGCATGCTATGGTCCATGGGGTCACGAAGAGTCGGACACGACTAAACGACAACAACAAGAAAAATATATTTTCCGGCAAAAGCCACTTCCTTGATGATACAAATTAGCCTAGCTGTGTTAACCATATCACAAAACCCTGACTCCATTTTCTTTTAAAAGAAAGCAAACCTGTGAGGAGCTGAATGAAGCAGTAGGCCAGGCACCCCCCAACTCGGCCCTCCAGATGTTTTGGGGCTACAACTATCATCCCTAGCTAACAGGACCAGTGGTCAGGGATGATGGGAGTTGTAGCCCCAAAACACCTGGAGGGCCTAGTTTGGGGGTGCCTGCAGTAGGCCTTGCAAACACACCACCACCTAAACCAGAAGGTAAATCATGGGGCCCATCATCTCTGACCATTAGCCATGCTGGCTGGGGCTGATGGCAGCAGGAGTCCCAAATCCTCTGGCAGGCCACAGGTTCTAATCCAGAGGTTGGCAACCTAAGGCCCATGGGCTGGAAGCAGCCCATGAGGGTCGCTTAACTGGCCCATGAGCCGCCCCTGAACCAAGCTACCCGCTCAGCGAGTCCCCACATGCTGCACTAAATCGCTTCTGTGCATGCCCAGATGCCAGAAATCTGAGCAGGCACGATTTTCAGCATCTGGGCACATGCAGAAGCCTTTCTGGCATCATGGACATGTGCAGACGTGATTTCTGGCATCGCGCTGCGCCAGTACAGCCCACGGAGGATCTCCATGGGTGTGATCCGGCCCATGTCCAGTAAGCCTTGCCGACCCCTGTTCTAATCCTCCAACCTAAACCTTGGAGTGGAAACATCCAAGCTTAACCACATTAATCTTAGTTACAGGTAGGTAGTCGTGTTGGTCTGACATAGTTGAAACAAAATAAAAAAAATTCCTTCCAGCAACGCCTTAGAGACCAACTAAGTTTGTCATTGGTATGAGCTTTCCTGTGCATGCACACTTCTTAAGATACACTGAAACATAAGTTACCAGATGCTTATATATAGTGAGAGGGTAGGGAGGGGTATTACTCCCTCTTTGTGGTGGGAGTGGGTGATTGATTGACTGATTGATAGCTGTTGACGACTGTTAACGACTGCAATTGGTCTTACAGGAAAAAGCAAGGGGTGAGATGGCTAAAGATAGCTTTATCATGTATAATGAGATCAGAATCCAATGTCTTTATTCAGACCTGGTCTCTCCATGGTTTTAAGCTTGGTAATAAATTGCAAGATCTCAAAGTAGCTGTCTTATTACAAAAGAATTTCAGAAATAGACTGGAAAGAGAAGTTGCTGAACTGCAACTTATTGTTGTTGTTGTTGTTTAGTCGTTTAGTCGTGTCCGACTCTTCGTGACCCCATGGACCAGAGCATGCCAGGCACTCCTATCTTCCACTAAGCTTAAAACCATGGAGAGACCAGGTCTGAATAAAGACATTGGATTCTTATCTCATTATACAGTCGTCAACAGCTATCAGTCAGTCAATCACCCACTCCCACCACAAGGAGGGAGTAATACCCCTCCCCACCCTTTCACTACATATAAGCATCTGGTGACTTCTGTTTCAGTGTATCTGAAGAAGTGTGCATGCACACGACAGCTCATACCAATGACAAACTTAGTTGGTCTCCAAGGTGCTGCTGGAAGGAATACATTAATTTTGCCATTTTTACTGACTGGGTGGAAGAGAATTGTGAATGATAGTCCAGGAACATTTAAGAAGCATAAAACTGGGAGTGGAAGAATACGGTAGAATTTCATGGTCTATGCCACCTTATGCTCACTGGAAGGACAGATCCTGAAGCTGAGGCTCCAATACTTTGGCCACCACATGAGAAGAGAAGACTCCCTGGAAAAGACCCTGATGTTGGGAAAGATTGAGGGCACTAGGAGAAGGGGACAAAAGAGGACGAGATGGTTGGACAATGTTCTCGAAGCTACCAACATGAGTCTGACCAAACTACGGGAGGCAGTGGAAGACAGGAGTGCCTGGCATGCTCTGGTCCATGGGGTCACGAAGAGTTGGACACGACTAAACAACTAAACAACAACAACATGCCACCTTATAAGCTTTCTGCCTCACATTTTGGCTGGGTACAGAATTAATATTTACACAAAGCAATAAGAGTAGCTTTCTTCTAGTGCAACAGTAGCCCAACTTCAGCAAAAACTATACGCAAACAACAACGTTTGAGAGATGAAGTCTCCTAGCAGGAGGAAATGGTAGTGATCTCCATCGTCCTAATTCTTTTTATGACCAGCACTTCTCTTGGCTCTATTCCATTTACCTGCAGGTAAATGGAACAGTGAAATTGACTAGACCAGCAACCTCCTGTTCAAACATGTTTGCCGTTCTGGGGAACTTCACACTTGAATAGCTCTTTCTTTAGAAGGCTGCATAGATATATATGCAGGTAGGGACCCAGGTGGCGCTGTAGTTAAACCACTGAGCCTAGGGCTTGCTGATCAGAAGGTCAGCGGTTCGAATCCCTGTGACGGGGTGAGCTCCCGTTGCTTGGTCCCAGCTCTTGCCAACCTAGCAGTTCGAAAGCACGTCAAAATGCAAGTAGATAAATAGGAACCGCTATAGCGGGAAGGTAAACGGCGTTTCCATGTGCTGCTCTGGTTTGCCAGAAGCGGCTTTGTCATGCTGGCCACATGACCTGGAAGCTATACGCCGGCTCCTTTGGCCAATAATGCGAGATTAGCGCGCAACCCCAGAGTCGGTCACGACTGGACCTAATGGTCAGGGGTCCCTTTACCTTTACCTTATATTTGTATCATTTGATATGCTTTTTAGTATATAGATATAAAAGCCAGGATTTTTTAAAATGAATTGAGAAGAAAGGTGTTATGTGCCTCATTTGGACATTCATGATATGGACATGTAAGCAAATGCAGGAAGATAAGAACTTAGGGAAGTTGTATTGTACTGAGTCAGACGACAGGTTCATCTAATCCAGTAGTGTAATGTCCTCCTGGATTTTAGGCAGGATGGTTTTCCCAGACCCTACCAGGAGATGCTAGAAACTAAGCTGGGACCTCCTGCATATAAACACGTGCTCTACCTGCAAGTTACAGCCTTCCCCTCTTAATAACAACTGCTTACTAAGTGGGGCTGCCTAAGGGAAACACATTGCACCACTCCTGAAACTGGTGGTCCATTTCTAAGAAACTACAGTGGTACCTCTGGTTATGAACTTAATTCATTCCGGAGGTCCGTTCTTAACCTGAAACCATTCTTAATGGTTGGGGGTCTCCCACTGCCACCGTGCCGTCGGTGCACGATTTCTGTTCTCATCCTGAGGTAAAGTTCTCAACCCAAGGTACTACTTCCGGGTTAGCGGAGTCTGTAACCTGAAGTGTTTGTAACCAGAGGTGTTTGTAAACTGAGGTACCACTGAACTTATTTTACCTTTAAAGCAGCCTTCACCAACCTGGTGCCCTCCAGGTGGGGCAGACCACAGCCCCCATCAGCCCCAGTTTGCACAGCCGAGGAAGGGTGTGGGGAGTCTGCTGCCAAGCCTCACCCCTGGCACATCAGCGGTATTCCATGCAGAGCCCTACACCAGGTTTAAGGGTGAAGGGAGTCATGTGGCGACTCCCCAGGTGATTTAGAAACCCTGATCGTGCAGGATTCGGCTCCAGAGAGGCCATTTGAAATCAATTTGTTAACTTAGAGGAAAGCCCTGTTTAAAGCAGAGAGAGGGAGAGAGAGAGAGAGAGAGAGAGAGAGAGAGAGAGAGAGAGAGAGAGAAGCGCTAAGCCTTCATTTTACGTAAACTGAGTACAAATATCTGCAGACTCCAGGGCACAATGTGTTATCCTTTGCAAAAGTGCCAGATCAGCACTCCTTATAGTCCGCTGGATTCTGGAACGTCCAGCATCCCACAAAAAGCAGGGCAACAAAGTAGAACAACAGAAATACGCGTTACAATTCTAAATGTCATTATTTTTTCCGTTCCTGCGGAAATAAATAAATAAATAGCCAGGGCTGGTGCTGTTTAAATGGAAAGTAAATCTTGCCCTGTCACGGCACCTGACTGAGCATCGTGCAATAGGGGGTGGGGGGGGTGAGAGATCTCTCAACTTGTCTGAGAGCTTTCCAAAAAATGGCAGTTTAAAAATTACCAAAATTGCTATACAGCCCTGTTCCATATTTAGTGCCCAGATTATCCCACAAAGATGTTCTCAACTAATAAATTCCTAATTACAGTCTTCCTAAACCAGCAAACACTTCAGGCCTGTCAAACAGCTCCAATAATTCAGAAATGTGAACGCAGATCGTTTTTCGAAAAATGAAGCAGTGCCTGGCCAGTCAGACAGCCAAAAAATGATTACTCAAGACTCACAGGGAAAGGATTATTTATGATAATCCATGCAATTCACAGACTCGAGCTCCACAGGAGGTTTTCTTTTTTCTTCCTTTAACTTTATTTGAAGTGAGAGTTGGTGGGGATGCCAAACTCCTTCAAATGCCAACCCTGCTTTGCCCATATTTATGTCCAGTCTAAATCTGATTGTCACGTAATTTCCACAATATTGCAGCTCAATACCGTTTATGAGTAAAGATGTTCTTATTGATCCAACCACCCAAATCACAGGCTGGGCTCTACAGGAAGCCAGAACTGAAATGACAGCAAAACTACAGCCTTAGATCCTGTGCAGAAACTAGGGTGAATAAAGCCTTCTCCTTACCCGCCCGATTAATTTCATTGCATTGCTATTTTTGAGATCAGGCCCTGAACAATTAATTGCTGGGGAATCCATGACTCTGCATGGCCACAGTGACGCTGCCAAAGGGAATGGATGTGGCGCAATGGTTACTGCACCAAATTAAGATGGATGAGACCTTCTAATACCCATTCAGCTCTGAAGTTCGCCATAGCCTTGGTAACCTTGTGCCAAACCTTGGTAACCTTGTGCCAAACACTATCCTTTGGGGAAGGACTGTAACTCCGTGAGAGAGGATGTGGTTTTCATGCACAAGGTTCCAGGTTTGACCCCCAGCATCTTCAGGTAGGACCAGGAGAAAAGACCCCATCTGAATCTTGAAGAACCACTGCCAGTCAGTGTAGACCTAACAGAGTCAATGTGGTGCTGCTGAACTTCATTGACACCAGCCAGCATGGCCAATGGCAAGAGATAGCAGGAGTCTTACACCAACACCATCTGGAGGAAACCACTTTGGCTGCCCCTTGTGTAGACAATACTGACCATTGGTCTGCCTCCATATAAAGGCAACTTCCTACGTTCCATTTCCTGTTTTCCTAGGTCTCTCATCCTACCAGCATATAGTGAACCTAACCTCCAGGAACCTGTCCATTGGCACCAACTGAACAACATCAATTAGCCACTCCCTACTGCAGTGATGGTGAACCTATGACACGCGTGTCAGACGTGACACGCAGAGCCCTCACTGCTGGCACGCGCCCCATCGGGCAATTCGCGCTGTTGTTGTCCCCCCCCCCCATTTGTTCTCCTGCTCCTCCTACAGCTTGTCTCCGCTACAGCTTGTCTCTGCTGTTAAAACCCGGATCCTTTTTTGTTGTTGCTGCTGGTAGCCAGAGATTGGTTTTTTAAAACTTTCTGTGCTGTTTTTTTTTTTCTGGCGCTTTGGCAGACTATGATTGGGTGTAACAGTGTTCGTTTTTTAACCCGTTCTGTGCTGGGTTTTTTTTTTGGCACTTTGGCAGACTATGTCGGTGCTGTGTGTTAGTTCCAGCGAAGGTATTATTTGTCATTTATTTCTGTTCCCTTCCCCCCCCCCAAAGCACAGCAGCTTTGGAGCATCCCCCCAAAAAAGCAACGCAACTTTTGCACACACACCCCAAAAAACCTCCAAAACTTTGGTCAGCAGCTCCCCCCAAAAAGCTCACTTTGTGATAAATAAGGGTTTTTTGGTTTGGTTAAATAATTAGTTTTTGGTTTATTAAATACAGTTATATATTACAATTATACATTTTTGTTATTTAAACTATAAATATCACAAAATTATGGTTTTTTTCTCTAAGTGACACACCACCTGAGTTATGCTCGGTTTTTTGGTGAATTTTGACACACCAAGCTCAAAAGGTTGCCCATCACTGCCCTACTGAGAGGCAATATGCCAGCAGGTATTAGTTTCTAGGATGGATTGGGGATAAATTAAATTCAGTTCACATTTTGAGGCTAACTTACTTAATTCACACTTTTGGAAACAATACGAGAACCAAAACACAGCCATCCTTTGAAATTTGCACTTCTCCAAATTCTGCAATGCTGTTCTCCAGCAAGGTAATGTGTGCAAAAAATGCATCTATTAGAAAGGTGTGCGCATACATGCACATAAATAACTTACATAGATGCATTATATTTGGGGGGGAAAGTGTATATTAGAGGAAACCGCATACAAAAATGTGAACATTAGGAGAAATTTGCACTAAAATGTAAAAGAATTTTAATGAGAACATTTTTAAAAAATGCAAACCAATTTGAAAATGTAGAGAACTGAACTTAAGATTGGAAAAATCAGAAATGGGGAGAAACCAAACTTGACAGATTTTCCCATCTCTAGTTACCAGGGTCCTGTTCTCCCTTTCATTTCCTGCTTGTGAGATTCCCTAGGCATCTGGCTGGTCAATGTTGGAAACAACAGGCTGTATTAGATAAGCTTGAAGATTAGATAATACAGCAAAGCCATTCTCCAAATGTGCAGGGAGGTTTCCTGTGGGGAATGGAAAACTTTCCTAGAATCAAAAGAAACTGCCTTACCATATATCCCAGGGATGGCGAACCTATGACACGCGTGTCAGCCATGACACGCAGAGCCCTCACTGCTGGCATGAGCCCCATCAGCCCATTCGCGCTGTTGTTGCTTCTCCCCCCCCCCATTTGTTCTCCCGCTCCTCCTACAGCTTGTCTCCGCTAGAGCTTGTCCGCTGTTAAAACCTGGATCCCTTTTTGTTGTTGTTGTTGTTGTTGCTGGTAGCCAGATTGGTTTTTTAACCCTTTCTGTGCTATTTTTTCTGGTGCTTTGGCAGACTATGATTGGGTGTAACAGCGTTCCTTTTTTAACCTGTTCTGTGCTGGGGGTTTTGGTGCTTTGGCAGACTATGTTGGTGCTGTGTGTTAGTTCTAGGGAAGGTATTATTTGTCATTTATTTCTGTTCTCTTTCCCCCCCAAAAAAGCACAGCAGCTTTGGGGCACCCCCCCCCAAAAGCAAAGCAACTTTTGCACCCCCCAAAAAACCTCCAAACCTTTGATCAGCAGCTCTCCCCCAAAAGCTCAACAACTCTGGGCACTTTGTGATAAATAAGGGGTTTTTGGTTTGGTTAAATAATTAGTTTTTGGTTTATTAAATACAGTTATATATTACAATTATACATTTTTGTTATTTAAACTATAAATATCGCGAAATTAGGGTGTTTTTTTCTCTAAGTGACACACCACCCGAGTTATGCTCGTTTTTTTGGTGTATTTTGACACACCAAGCTCAAAAGGTTGCCCATCACTGGTATATCCAGTGAGGCTGATTTGTACGTCTAGGCCAGTGTTGTCTATTTTGACTAGCAGTGGCTCTCCAGGGTCTCAGGCAAAGGATCTTTCCTGTGATCTCATCCCTGATTCATGACAAGCTAGAGGATCCACACACTGAACCTAAGACCTTCAGCATTCAGAACATGCACACTTACCACCAATGTGCAAGCTGGAATGCCATCGTAGTCATGAGGTTGCAATTTTAAGCACAGAATCTGACATGCATCGTTAATATTGGGGCAAAGCAATCTTAACGCAAGGAATGAAACAGAAAGATGAAGTGGGCAATTCTTGCCATAAAAATAAGGAGAGGGGAGCCCCAACAAACCAGTACCATGGAAATATGCAGACTGGTTCTCACTTTTGTGGAAAAGGAAAATTCTCCACTTATTGCAGCCTGTTTGAATTTAACATCCCTGAAAATGCAAAGTCAACCTGGGCCCATCAGGTTGGTCATAGTTACCTTTTGGTCATAGTTTCAGCTATGAATTTCTCTTCTGGGCACAGTAGAGCAAACGAGAAAATATTTTTCCCCTACCATGAATGAAGCCAGGCTGAGAATCCCATCCTGCATGCACTTGAGCGAAGCCAGCTGAGACGGAAGTGCTCTTCGTTCCCCTCACAAGCTCAAACATGCCACACAGTCACAGAAGAAATGCTAACCCCTCTTTGCCTCGGCCACAAGGGACGCAGGTCTTTACAGAGTCAACATTATCCATCCTAATAAAAATGTCATGTCAGCTGGTTTGAATTCCCCTCTCTTTGGCATCAGGCATCAAGAATTATAATCAACTTTCAAATGCTTAACTCAGGCAGGTGAAAGGAAAACTGTGAACTCCAGGCAAGTTAGCATTCGAGGGCCTTCAATCACATCTAAACTTAGCAGTGAAAAGACCTTCGCACAAAAGATGGAACGATCTTGTTCTCTCTGTTGCTCCACAGGGCAGGACTAAGCCAGCGGGTGGAAATTGCAGGGAGGCAGGTTGGGATGAACTTTTTTAGGGCAAGATCTGTTTGAAAGTGGAACACACGGCCTGTGGAGACCCCTTTGCTGGAGGTCTTTAAACAATGGCTGCACAGCCATCTGTCAGAAGTGCTTAGTTTCACCCACCATTGTAGATCCTGCACTGACCACCAAAATCCTTTCCAACTCTAAAAGGGTGCTTCCATAAAGCAATTTATTGTGGAGTCAGTGACTGCATACACACCAAAAGCACATTTAAAGCATATTACTTTCTCCAAAGAATCCTGGGAACTCTAATTTATGCCTTGCAGAGCTACAATTTCCAGCACTTTTAATCCAGATTTACCAGACAGAGGGACCCATATGAAAGCATCAGACAAGTATCTTTTGGGTCCCAGTAGGGTGCAGTTAAGCACTAAAACCTTTTTTTTTTACACGGACAAAACAGAATTGCTAAATTCTGACAGCAAAATGTTTCAGCTTCAGCCTTCGCAAGTTGCTCTGATAAAATATAACGCTTTTTCCAAGGTGACCCATTATTGAATTCTGAGCTAACGCTGGATTTTTCTGGGAAACAGCAGATCCTGGTTAAACACAAAACTAATGTGGGGTATTGTGTGGACACTGTGAGACGCTTGCATGCACAATTAGTTCCAACTCCACAATAAACTGTCTTGCGGAAGCCCACAAATTCTATGATCTTATGGAAAGAAAAAAGAAAGAAAGAAAAAGAGTTTGATGAATTCTTTCTTACAAGTAGGTGCAGGAACAAAGTCATTTCAGTGTTCTGAACACACAAACCCTTCCTCTCCAATCCCCTCACCTGCTCACCTGGTTTCCTGCCCACCTGGCATGCTGTTGGCAGTGGTAATAGCACCATAAATCCTAGGGCAGCTGCATAGAGTGAGACAGAAGAAGCCCCATTACCTACACCACCACCCTGCCTCTCCTGCTGGAGGACCTGCTGAATGCACATTATAAGCAGACACTTCTTTTCAAGAGCTTTAAAAGTGAGCAAATTTTTTGAAGGCTTCAAATTTTTTATCCTTGAATTGCACTCCAATTTACAAATGGAAGCTGCTGTTTGCTCACCCCAACTTACGGCACAGTGGCTCCTCCCTGCTAGTCACACGTGTCATAGAATCATGGAATCAAGGGACCACAATGGTCATCTAATCCAACCCCCTGCAATGCAGAATTTTTTTTTGCTCAGGATGGGGCTCAAACCCACAAGCCTGATATTAAGAGTCTCATGCCATACTGACTGAGCTATCCTGAGCTATAGACAAGACAGATGCAAAGGCCAGTGCAGAAGGATTCATTTTTTAACACAGGAGTCAGGGGATAAGTAGCTTCTTCTTCTTGATCCATACCCTTACCCTGCCATGCCCCTGAAATGAGCTGTACTCTATATTTCTGGAGATTTATTTGGGGGTGCTGGGAGCCTACCTGCAGTGGATTCAGCGAAACAGCAGTTCCACCCCATCCTAACCCTCCTCAGGTGGACTTCTGCAGGGGTTAGGATTGCTTTGCCCATTTATCTCACCAACTAGTAAAGCTTTTACTATTACACTGATAATGCAAGCCCTGTCCATCTCCTGGGTTGGATCTCGACACATCAAAGAAGTGTTTCAGTTAAAGGCATTGTAAACTATGTATGAGAAATTGGGTTGGCAAAAACGGAACTCTACAGCGCCTTCTGGTGTCACAGTGTTATAATGCATATAAAGCGCTTTCTCTTTGCCAATGTAGCTGAGTCCCTGGAGATCATATGCCATTGGCAGCAGAAGCAAAGCTATACAATCATCTCTCAGTACAGCAAAACTGGCTCAAACTGACTGCAGTCTTTATTTTAATCTGTTGCCTATTCTTTCATATCCCTTTTCTCTCTGCCCACTAAAAGGAGGTGTTGCCATTTAAAGGTAATCCCTTCCCTGCCCTTTGTGAAATGAGGACTTGCCCTGGTGTGGAGAGGGTTAGAAAAAGCCAGAAATGTGAAAAGGAAGTGTTAATGTGTCTCCAAATTTGTTAACTGACCTCAGATTCATTCTCTCTCTCTCTCTCTCTCTCTCTCTCTCTTTTCAGTGTGGTGTAGTGGTTAAGAGCGGTAGACTCGTAATCTGGGGGACCAGGTTCTCGGCTGCTGGGTGACCCTGGACTAGTCACACTTCTCTGAAGTCTCTCAGCCCCACTCACCTCACAGAGTGTTTGTTGTGGGGGAGGAAGGGAAAGGAGATTGTTAGCTGCTTTTGAGACTCCTTAGGTTAGTGATAAAGCGGGATATCAAATCCAAACTACTACTCCTCCTCTTCTCCCCCCCCTCTCTCTCTCACACACACACATTCACACACCCATCTTTTCTCTTTTCATCCAAACAGCCCAGAAACAGAAGGAATAAGCAAGGCAATGGCAGAGGCAGAGGCAATCAACAGCATGGCTGCGATTCTAATGACACTATATCCAGCTGCTACAATCATGGAAATTGCTCCTAACATTTATCTGCTGTAGCCCATTTCACAGATTATGATCTCCCATGCTTGGGGACAGCCCATGCAGAAAAACAATAATAATTCTAGGAAGCTGGTATAGTATGGTGGCTAAAAACGTAAGTGAGAAAACTCCCTGTTCAAGTCTCAACTCAGTCAAGAATTCATTACGTGGCGTTACACAAGCCAGTCGTTCCCAGACTCAGAATCTGATCACAAATAATTGGGAATACAATTTCCAGGTTCAGGAGTTTGGTTTCATGGGTGTTCAGTACCCATTTCCTAGAATGTGTCTATCTAGTCCCACAATGATGTCCAAGTATGTGCAGAACATGCAATGATACAAGACAGGTCTATGAAGGCCAATACATGGATGGCATGCATAACAGCTAACCCACATGAGAATGAGGGTCCCAGCTGAATCTGACCTATCTCACAACAGTGCTGTAAAGGTGACCAAGATAATAATGTGAAGTTATTTGAACAGTCAATAGAGTGTTTAGCAATACTGTATCATCATTCCACTGTGATTTGATACACAAGGCTCAATACCCATTGCAGGTTCAAGGAATGAGATTTTGGCTTATGAGGGCAATCATTAGAAGCCAATTTCATATATCTAAGAATAATAATAATCAGCAAACCAAATCACCAGCACCCATCTGAGTATTAAAAATGTTGCAAGAGTTTTCACAATAAATCACACAGCACCAAAAAGGTCATTGAGTCCCAGCCTTGAGCTATTGATCATTCGTACAAAGCATCTCTAAAATTGCTGATGAGAAAGCAAATGCATTAACTTCCTTGGTTATGAAATTTAATTGTACATGTAAATGCTGTTTGCATTTGTTTCTTGCTTGAAGCTAAAGGACCTAAAGCTGTAAGGTTAAACACCCTAATGTGAATTCCAGTATCTTGTGAAATCTGAAAACACTTTCAAATCTAGTGCTTTTCCCACTAGATAAACATTTTAAACTTTATTGTAGACACACACGCACCATCAATACACAGTCCAAGACAAACACCTTCAGTTCATAGATTTCAACAGATGTGTGAATTGATCCTTTGCACTCAAAAGTAAGTCCCTTTGATTACAAAGGGGTTTGCTGTACTTCCAAATAAGTTACAGGTAGGTAGCCGTATTGGTCAGACATAGTCAAAAAAATTTTTAAACAAATCCTTCCAGCAGCACCTGGATGTGCATGCATTCGTGTGAATGGTATCTGAAGAAGTGTGCGTGCACATGAAAGCTCATACCAATGACAAACTTAGTTGGTCTCTAAGGTGCTGCTGGAAGGAATTTTTATTAATTTTGTTCCCAAATAAGTGTCCACAGAACTGCAGCCTAAGGCTGCAATCCTAACACACCAGCGAGTGTGTCATATTGGGCGCAGTTGGCCTGAGTAAACATGCTTAAAAGATTTCACTCTTACACACACTTCAGTCTGAAATCATATGCACGTTTGCATGGAAGGAAGTCCTACTACTGAGTAAATATGTTTAGGATTACACTGTAACTCTGTTTTGGATTGTGACCTGACAACAGTTTGCATTTCATAGGACAGCGGTGGCCAAACTTCCCCACCAACCATGGACCACTTGAAAATCACTGGTGGACCACTTAATAATTTTTCTAGCTTTTGTAGCAACTGTAATACACTGTGCTAGATGCTGTATGATTTTGAATTGTACAGTACTTTTATTGCTTCCTTTATTGCATTTTATGCAATTGTACTACGTTTTCAATTCTATAGGATTTGAATGGTAATACAGTAAAATGTAATAGAAGAAATGAAGAAAGAAAAAAAGAAAAAAGGAACCCAATTAAAAATCAATAGCAACATTTAATGTGCTGGATATGCTGCCTCTTGTCTTCAACTGCAAATTCACAGACACATCACAGACCACCTGAATGTAGCTCCTGTAGACCACCATGTAGCTCCATGGACCACAATTTCTGAACCCCTCTCATAGCAGACTTCACCCATTGAAAAACCTCATCTGTGACTGAAATCACATCTATTTATTCTCGCTGGGAATATAAAACCATGTTTGTCACAAACATATAGCAAAAGTAACTGGCATTTAAACTTATTCCCATAGCTAAATTGGTGTAATAGAAAGTTATTCTCATTAATGTACTCATAGCATCTTCAACATATTACTCCCGATACTGGACATATTTACGGTACTAGAAAGGAAAGTATTGCTTGCACTATTGGAATTTATGGGACTATATCCAAATAAATGCCCTACTCCACCCTATAATGTTAACCTAGTCAGTCTCTCAACGTAACACCGCAAAAAGCAACTTAATCTCTCTAGACAATGGGCAACAGCTTTTCCTTGGAAAGTCCTTCTGCCTTGCAGCCAAGCCTCTTTGCCCATTAATACAGCACATTATGCAAGAAAAAAAATGACATAGCTGTTGCAGGGTTTTTTATATAAAAAATGAAACACAGGGTGAGATTTATTCAATGATGTGAAGATTACTGTAGCCAAAACAATGTCCACCAACTGTGAATAACTTCAAAGTGTGTCACAGTTAATTGGTTCATTGCTCAGCTGTTAAAGAAGTGATAGTTATATGCACCATAAACTTTATTGAATATTCTCCCCCTTATTTCAATTATTTGCAGCATTAACACAGAAAATTGCAAAGAGTGTTTACGTATTGCAGCCTTGCCTTTGCTGCTGCTGTCATTACTTCCTTTTACTTTTGCTGATGGTTGACACGGGATCTGAATTTCCATGGACATTGCACTACAAACATTACTCATTCCTGACTGTGCTCTCTTCTACACCCACGCCTCTCAAAACACTTACTTTCTGTTCTGGTGATCCACCTCCCTCTACACCTGTCGAAAATAACCCTGCATATATTCAGAGCAAGAGCAAGGAAAGGCAAAACAAGCAAGAGCAGAGCCCTTGATCAATGAGCCTCTGGTGACGAATCATCGCCCCACAGAGCACCTGTTTCCAGACCAATATTTCTCCCAAAAGCAGCCTCAAGGCATCAACACTATCTTCAAAGGGGGAAAAGGAGGGGGGGGAGAATTCTTAACTTACTGAATACAAGCTGGTTTGGAATCAAAAGAGAGGCAAAGGAAATTAAGCTGCTTCAACTTACTCATACCTTTTGGATCCTCCGACGTAGGTGAAGGTAAAAGTGGAATCTGTGTATCTGAAATCTAAAACACAAAAGGGCTGTGTTGTTGCTGAACGCTTATTGTTCGCTTTTGTGCATTACACCTGGCATGTGAACTTGCCTCTCGTGTTCAGCCCACCCCCAGCCTGGCACCAATATGGGCACAGGGATTAGTCTGAAGGGGTGGGGTGGGGAGAGAGAAATAATGTTACAGCAGGAACCCCCCCCCTCCCTTCCCTGCAACAAGTGCTGCCTCGGTACTATGGCAACGGAAAGAATTTCCATTGTCAGTAAAGGCAACAGGCAGCAACAAGCCAGGCTGCTAAACGCATATTAAACATTGCAAGTAATGATCATAGAGGAAAGCAACAAGCCAAATATTGAGGCGGGAGAGATGGGGTGGAGAGGAAAGATCACAAAAAAGGAAGACAGCCCAGCTCTGGACATCTGTGGATAATATCTCCCCAAGTTCCACCCTGGAAGGAGCCTTCCTCTATGCCACCATCAGCCTGCTCCCCATGCACACAAAATATGGGCACAGTTTTGTGTTGGTTTTTATTTTATTTTTGGTAAAAATAAATAAATAAATTTGTTTTCGTTTAGCTCTGCTGATCACACACACCAAAAAATAAAACAGGGGGAGACTATTGCGAAATCAGTCAGATGACAGGTCTGACCAAATAGATCGAAAGGCAACCTAACTGAGGAACGCATCCAGTGCTTGAGGTTCAACTCCCCCATCACTTAGGTGCCCCACAGAGCATTAGTGTTGTATGTGCGTGTCTGTATATGCCGGGGTGGGGAAAAAGGAGGGAGAGATCCTTGCAAGCTTCCAGGAGAAAAAAAGATCAGCGTTGTTCTCACAGAGAACTGTCAACAGAGAATCGTGATGCCATTTTTTTTGGGGGGGACACCCCTCCCCAGGAAAAAAAAACGCCCGAAAGCATTTCATGGGCGCGGGAGTGGGGGGGGCATCGAGGAAGAACCAAGAGCAGCGGCTGGCAAACTCACCTGCAAACAGGCAGTCCTTTTCCGCCTTGCACTTTTGGATCACAATGTCAATATCCTTCTGAATCCTCTCTTGCCTTGAACACATCCCCATGAACTAAATCCCTGGGGGAGGAAAAAAATTAAAAAAAAAAGAGCAGCCTTTGGATTTCCAGCCCCACCACCACCACCTCCACCACCACCACCACCTCGCTCGCTCGCTCGCTGGCTTCCTTCCTTCTCTGCCAGTGTTAAGAGGCAGTTAAAAGATGGAAACCTCCGAGGAAGGATGGGGGGTTAGCGGGGAAAGAAAAATAGCCAGAAGGCGAGGGGGGAAAGGTCTTCCTCCTCCTTGTTTGCTCCCCACCCCGGAGGAAAGGTCGATGTTGCATGCCCAGATGCGCTCGCCCAGATGTGCAGAGCGATGTCCTCCTCCTCCTTCTCCTCCTCCCGGCTTCGACAATAGATCCAAGAGTCAGGGGGTCGAGAGGGATCCTGGCGCTCGGGGAGCCGCGGGGGGAAGGCAGCCAGGCGGCAGCAGCAGCAGCAGCACCCGGGAGAGCGAGGCAGAGCCCACCGAATCGGAACCGGAGGCTTCACTTCCCGGCTCCCCTCCGCCACCGCTGGGCGGGAGAGATGTTGACAAGGAGGAGGAGGAGGAGGAGGAGGAGGGGGAGGAGGAGGAAGAGGAAGAGGAGGAGGCGAAAGGAGAGCAGCCCACAAGAAGCCTCGGCGGCGGCGGCAGCAGCTGGAAGCGGCAGGCGGGCGAGCGCGGCTCTTCCCCCGTCGGCATCCACCCGCGCGCGCACAGTGGCGGCTCCCCGAGAGGCCGACACTTCTGCAGCGACGCCAAGCCGCAAACCCCTCCCCTCGCCGCCGCCGCCGCCGCTCCCAGCCCAGACACTCCGCCCGCCACACGTACTGTTGCTCGCCGACGCCGGAGCCGGTGGAGGCGGAGGAGCAGCTGGAGGAGGCGGAGAGGTCCAGGCGAGCGGCGGCCGCGTTCCCCTGCCAGGCGGCTCCTCCCGAGAGAGGTGGCTGCCTCGGGCAGCGGCCAGAGGAAGAGGAGGAGGCGGCGGCTCGTGGTGGGCGCGGGGTAGAAAAGGCTCCTTTGCGCGCGAGTCCCACCAGCTCCTACGCTGCTCTTTTAGGCTACTAGGTTAGGTTAGGCCTCGGCGCGGCCAAGCAGGGGGGTTGGGGCGGGAGGGGACGGACCTGCAACGCCCGTCGTCCCTGACCATTGGGCGTGCTGGCCGGGGCCGATGGGAGTTGGAGTCTGGCATCGTCTGGAAGCCCAGCCTTATACCCTAGGGGCCGAGGTCACTTCGGCTCCCCCAATAAAAGATTTGAGGGGGCTGCCCCCCAAAGTTGATGGACATTGCCATTCAAATAGTGCCCACGTGCTGCGTCATGTGATCGATTATGCGGGGCGGGGCTTACCTGTGGCCCCCAATATTTTTTTCAAGTTGGCATCCCTGCATGTACCCATGAAAGGTATCCCTGTGTGGCTTGATGCTTGGCAAGGGTAAGTTCCTGTGGTACTGAAGGAAAGCATAGTGTGGAATGATGGCTAGTGTCTGACTAGGACCTGGGAGATCAGGGTTTGAATCTCCACTCAGCCACAAAACTTCCTGGGTGGTCTCATTGCTCAGCTTAACGTACCTCACATGGTTGTTGTGAGGATAGCTCAGTTGATAAAGCATGAGACTCTTAATCTCCAGGCCGTGCATTCAAGACCCACCTTGAGCAAAAGTTACCTGCATTTCAGGGGATTGGACTAGATGACCCCCCATGGTCTCTTGTTGTTTAGTCGTTTAGTCCTGTCCGACTCTTTGTGACCCCATGGACCAGAGCACGCCAAGCACTCCTGTCTTCCACTGCCTCCTGCAGTTCTGTCAGACTCATGTTCGTAGCTTCGAGAACACTGTCCAACCATCTCGTCCTCTGTCATCCCCTTCTCCTTGTCTCCAACATCAGGGTGTTTTCCAGGGGGTCTTCTCTTATCTTCTCATGAAGAGTTTCTCTTCACGGTCTCTTAGGACTCTACAGTTCTAAAGGTGGTGTATCACTGTGATAAATAAATCCTCACTTGACCCTGAAGCTCCCTGGGTAGCCATGGGCTAAGCAAACTACCTCACAGGGTTGTTGTGAGGAGAGAAAGTTGGAGGGAGAGAAGCCAGAGCTCAGTAAAGAAAAGGTGAGATATAACACAGACAGACATGTTACTGATCACACTTGGGATGTTTAAGCAAGGAAGGGCTTTTATGCCTGCCTTGAATCCTATATAAAGTGGGCCTTGAAATCAGTTCTCCTGGCCTTTAGTGCTCATAACCTAAGCACAGCCTTGGGGCCAAGCCAGATGTGACTGCCATGATGGGTGTCCGCCTAACTCTTTGGTTTGCACTCCATCAAGTTCAAGCACGTGAATGGGTCATCCCACATAGCTAAATGTGTTTATACATAGCAGAGTCTCTATGTGGTAGGAAGCAGTGGAAGTCACATGCATTCCAATGTGGATGGCCTTAAAGGACAGGACCCATTCATGGAAGATAAGGCTATCCGTGGCTTCTAGCCATGATGCCTATGATCTCCACAGTTTTCTGAATACAGTACTAGATGCTGGAAATCCCAGGAGAAGAGAGTGCTCTTGTGCTCAGATCCATCTTGAGATTTTCCCTCAGACATCTGGTTGGCCACTCTGAGAACAGGATGCTGAACTAGATGGGCAATTGCCTGATCCAACATGACTTTCCTTACGTCAGCCTTGCAAAATCCATAGTCCCAGGAACCCAGCAACATCCAGGGCCTTGCAAGAATTTTGCATATGACACTAAAGAGACCTTTATAGCTCACCTGGATTTGGTTCACACCTGTGTTAAAACCAGGAATGGGGGGCAGTTAAACAACTCCACAAAAATCCCAAGTCCCCACCACAGCCTCAAACTAAGGCCAGGACAATGACCGTTGACACAAGCACCATACATACACAACAGCAAAAAGCAGTCTATAAAATTGTAGCAATAAGTGGATACCATGTATCATACTGTTTCCTCTGACTATCCAATATAGAATCAAATAATTGCCTGGCATGCTATGGTCCATGGGGTCACGAAGAGTCGGACATGACTAAATGACTAAACAACAACAACAATTGCCAAAATTCAACAGTTTGACTTATTTCCTTAGTTCCAAAGCCTAATGACTCCTCTGGAAGAGGGGACTCCAGGGCTCCCCCTGCCGCCATAATCCCTTAAGCATAAGGTTAAATGCTCCTTGCCCCTTTACAAGTTGTGAATTTAGCCACGCAATAGGAGGCAGGTGGCAATCAAGGGCAGCACATACCCCAGACAGAAATCCATCAGATGGTGGATTGAATCCTGATACTTTCTTTCTGTGATTAATATCTTTATTGTTTAAAAAGGCATAAATACAATCAATACAAGGTACACAAATATTCACACATTCAAAAAAGAAAAATACACAAAAGATCAAAAAAGACAAAAAGGACAAAAAGAAAAAAGAGGAAAAGAAAGAAAAGAATTTTTTTAAAAGAGATAAAAATAAAGATTGGTCTTCCAATTATTCCGTCTGTAACTTCTATTATTCCTAATTTCTTACACATTCATAGATAAGTTAACTACTTATTTTTTATTCATGTATTGTAACTCAGGTTCAGCCTAAACCCGCTATTAGAGATTTCGATATTCCATTTTTCATTAGATATTCTTCAAATATCTCCCATTCTTTCTTCACTTTTTGTTTTGTTTGCCCTCTTATTCTTGCAGATGTTGTTGCCAATTGGATATATTCTACCATCGATGTTTGCCATTCTGCTATATTTGGTACCTTCTCTGATTTCCAATTTCTAGCTATCAGGATCCTTGCCGCTACTATCCCATACATAAGTAATACCCTTTTTGATGATTTAATTTCCTCCGGTATTAAATTTAACAAAAATATCTCAGGTTTCTTCCTAAATGTGTTTTTAATAGTTTTTTCAACTCTTCATATATCATACTCCAATAGTTACTTATCTTAGGACAGCCCCACCACATATGTATCATGGATCCTTTTTCTCTTTTACATCTCCAACAAAGGTCCGAATTGTTTTTAAACATTTTGGCTATTTTCTCCGGTGTTTGGTTAGTTGGTCTTTAAGGTGCTACTGAAGGAATTTTTTTTATTTTGCTTCGACTCAGACCAACACGGCTACCTACTTGTAACTAGGAGAGAAAATGAAACTGTAGGTTAACAAAGGGTGAGCCACTGGCTAGAACACAACTAGTTTGGGTAAAGGCAAGTAGATCAGTGGTAGAGCATCTGCTTTGCATGAAGAAGTTTCTTGGTTCAATCCCTGGCATCTCCAGGTGGGACTGGGAGAGGTTTCTGTCTGAAACTCTGGAGAGCCACTGACAGTCCATGTAGACAATACTGACCTAGATGGATCAGTGTCTCTGGCTCAATCAGGAATAAGGGGTGTGCCTGGTTCTACCATTAGGCAAGTCAGGCGGCTGCCTCAGGCAGCTGATTTTGGGGGTCATGAAAGGGTAGCAAATGGTTGGTGATGAAACATAGTATCATTGTCTTTGGCTGGTCCAGGAGGTTTCCTCTAAGCCGGGGTGGGCAGAAGGTGTTGGAACCATACCACTCATGTCAAGGACATTTAAAACACATGGCTTCCCTCCAAGAACTGTAAGCGTGCAAAGGTTCTGAGAATTGTAGCACTGTGAGGGATAAACTCCCAGGAGTCTCTGGGGAAAGCTGTGTGCTTTCAGGGTATGGTGTGCATGCAGATCTGTTGTTATGATTTCCAGTAGGTCGTGAAGAATTTCTTGCTCCCGATTGTTTAACAATGACAGCAATAAAATGACCGCACACAAAGAAAAACAAAATAGATCCTGCAAGTCAGCTCACTGCTCTAGGTCTTGCATTGCCCCAGGCAAAAAGTTTCCATGCACATTTGTCAGCAGGTCTAGATATACTGCCTAAAATTTTCAAATCTCTAATAGCATGCAGTCCCTTGTAGGTTCCCTGCCCCCTCCGCAAAAGTGATAAGTCTGTACAGTACATGTCTCTCGAAATTCTGCAGAAAGCTCAGATGGAAGGAGAAATATAATAGAGCTTCCTGGAAGAAGGCATGGCTGGCTGGCTGGCTGGCTGGCTGGAACCCTGGACTAGAGCAGTCCTTGCTACAACATTTTGTTGCAGGTCCCACTTGTACACACTTGAATACTAGGAACAGACAATGAAGGAATGCCACCACAGTCACCCTTTGCTTAAAGCTTCCATAGGCATCTGCTAGCCACTGCTTGGAGTAAAATACTGAACTAAATGAATCTTGGTCTGGTACAGCAAAGAAGTTCTTATGTTCACAGAAACATTTTTATGACTGCAGAACTGCATATGTGAACAGCTCCCTTGGCGTTCTCCATCTTTGGCTGCAGGCCAGATTGCTTTGACCCCAGCTGAGGGCTCAGTGAAAGTATTGTAAGTTAATTTCCTAGTCATCCAAAGACTGAAAGTGCTGGGGCAGGAGGAAAGTAACATTGAGCAAGGGAGACGGACATAAAGAAAGGGCAGGGAGATCTGGGTTGGCAGGCAGCACTGGCTCTGCATTTTGTTTTGTTATTAAATCTTCCTGTTTCCATGTAAGTAACATATAAACCTTGTTTCCATTTAAGTAACAGTATAAATCTTGTTTCCAATGAAGTAACAATATATACTCTTCTCCTTTTTAAAGAGGATAGAAATTTAACATACGGTATATATAGTGGCAGGTAGTTCCCAAACATCTAACGGTAGTTCATCTCCAGAACAGGACTCTAAACCTCACTCAGATTACAGTCATACCTCAAGTTAAGTATGCTTCAGGTTGAGTACTTTCAGGTTAAGTACTCCATGGACCAGGAAGTGTTTACTTCCGGGTTCCGCCGCGCTCATGCGCAGAAGCGATCTATCGGCGCTTCGCGTATGCGCACTATTGCCTCTCGGGTTAAGTACTTTGCGGGGTGTGAATGGCACCCCAGAACCAATTAAGTACTTAAACTGAGGTACCACTGTAAATGTTAATTTTTTTAATCTACAATACTGTCTTATTTATTTTATAGTACAGTACATTGATTATTGCCTTCATTTTATGGATCAATGGTCTCGTTAGACAGTAAAATTCTGTTACCTCCGAGCACAATTCAAAGTGTTGGTGCTGACCTTTAAAGCCCTAAATGGCCTCGGTCCAGTATACCTGAAGGAGCATCTCCACCTCCATCATTCTGCCCGGACATCGAGGTCCAGCACCGAGGGCCTTCTGGTGGTTCCCTCGTTGCGAGAAGCCAAGTTGCAGGGAACTAGGCAGAGGGCCTTCTCGGTGGTGGTGCCTGCCCTGTGGAACTCCCTCCCATCAGATGTCAAAGAGGAAAACAGCTACCAGATTTTTAGAAGACATCTGAAGGCAGCCCTGTTCAGGGAGGCTTTTAATGTTTAATAGATTACTGTGTTTAATTTTTCTGTTGGAAGCCGCCCAGAGTGGCTGGGGAAACCCAGCCAGATGGGTGGGGTATAAATAAATTATTATTATTATTATTATTATTATTATTATTATTATTATTATTATATAAAATTCGTGTTAAATTGCTGTTTTAGGGGGGTATTTTTTTAGGGGGGATTAATCTGGAACGGATTAATCCACTTTTCATTACTTTCAATGGGAAAGTTCACTTCAGGTTAAGTACGCTTCAGGTTAAGTACGGACTTCCGGAACCAATTAAGTACTTAACCTGAGGTACCACTGTACACTCATTTCATCACATCCAGGATTCCTCATGGTTCAGGGTGAATGTTTCAATATTACAATGACCTTTATCATGCTTAAGGGATCCTGCAAAAAAACAAGCAAACCTACACCTCCTTTAACTACAATGACTCGTCTGTGAATTTTAATATAGGGTAAAGGACAACTTAAGGAAATGATTGTTTAAAGAAGATTGTCATGGTAAGAAGGCAAATGCTTCTGAACCAAGAAAATAAAAGTTAACTTACATGTTTCAATGCTAAAAATTCATAAGCACCAATATGTGCCTAAACCAGGCTTCCTCAACCTCGGCCCTCCAGATGTTTTTGGCCTACAACTCCCATGGTCCCTAGCTAGCAGGACCAGTGGTCAGGGATGATGGCAATTGTAGTCTCAAAACATCTGGAGGGCCGAGTTTGAGGAAGCCTGGCCTAAACGCTTGACTTTGGCAAGAGAAATATCTAGAAATATCATATGGCAGCCCCACCTAGTGAAGAAGCCTAGCAAGCCTGCTCTTCTCTTTCTGGTCTGTAGATATGTTTATCTGCTATTGAAGTTGTAGGATTTATCCTCATATCAATGTGTTAAGAGTCAAGTCCTGTTCCTATGGATAGTATATACTGTAATCATTCGCACCAGAACATAGGAACATGGGATGCTGACTCAGAACATTAGGTCAATTGAAAGGAATGTAGCTTAGGGGTAGAGCTTCTGTTTGTAGGCAGAAGGTCCCAGGTTCAATCCCTGCCAGCTAGGACTGGGAAGAGGCCTTTGTCTGAAGCTCTAGAAAGCTTGTATACATGAGCTACATGGGCCAATGATCTGAGTTGGTATCAGGCAACTGCATTGCAGGGGGTTGGACTAGATGACCCTAGTCCTTCCAACTCTATGATTCTATAATCCCCGTTTTCCTACACTCACTGGCAATAGCTTTCTGGGGTTTCAGACAGGGGTCTCTCCCAGCCCTACTTGGAGAAACTGAACCAGGGACCTTTTGCATGAATCTCAGGTGCTCTGCCACAGAGCTACAGCCCTTTGCATATCCCCCACATTCCCTTCGATGCTTTCTTTCCACAACGAAACTTGTCTTGGGCAAATTGATTTGCAATGTTGGACTGGTCCAGTGTCATGCCACAAGTCTTCTCCTGCTCCCATCCACTTTTCTACTTTTCCTGATAAAGGACAAGGTCAGGCCATGCAATTCAGAGGTCTGAAAAATTCCCAATGGCAAGCAAGGTTAAAGAATGTTGCTGGGAATTTACGTTTATGGCACTCCTTAATTCTGAAAACAATGGATTAAAGGGCTCTCTTAACTTCACAATACTGTAATGCAATACATTACTGTGTCTCCTTCACTATGAGCCTTCTATTGTCTGAGGGCTATTTGATGTTTGCGAAGTACTTTGTTATTAACAATCTTGTTTTCATGGAACTAACAAGCCTTCCATTGTCTGTTATAACTTGTTTTCGTATGTAAAACTAAGCATCCGTCTTCTCATTTCTAGCCAAAGAAGAGTGCTGCCCCTTCTGAGAGCCGACACTTGGTAACAGGATGCTGGACTAGATAGGCCTATGGCCTGATCCAGCAGGTCTCTTCTTACATTTCTTACAATGAGAGATATCAATTAATGAAAGACTTTCCTGAAAAGTGTCCATGTTAGATCAAAGCAACAGGAAAAGCTGGCAGCTTGATCCAAAACCTATTTATCTAGAAGAAAATGCCATGGAGGTTTGTTTTTCTGAGTAAACTCACTTGACATTTGCAGCCAACTACTGGTACAACACATCACAGGTGGCGCTGTGAGATAAACCGCTGAGCCTAGGGCTTGCTGATCAGAAGGTCGGCGGTTCGAATCCCTGCAATGGGGTGAGCTCCCATTGCTTGGTCCCAGCTCCTGCCAACCTAGCAGTTCGAAAGCATGTCAAAGTGCAAGTAGATAAATAGGTACCACTACAGCGGGACGGTAAATGGCGTTTCCGTGTGCTGCTCTGGTTCTCCAGAAGCGGCTTTGTCATGCTGGCCACATGACCTGGAAGCTGTACGCCGGCTCCCTCGGCCAATAACGCGAGATGAGTGTGGCAACCCCAGAGTCGGTCACTACTGGACCCAATGGTCAGGGGTCCCTTTACCTTTACCTTTAACTGGTACTTCACAAACAAACTACCTTGAAGTCCCATCTCATTCCCAATAATTAAAGATGTAACCTGGACAAAAGTCACAGCAAGGACTAAGTAATGTTTTCGTCATCCTTCATGGACTTATCAGATTGTAAATTTCATCTCACTGTGGTTTTCCCACATTGCTAGGGTTGGACCATTTTTGGTCCATTTCAATTCTGGGATTGTATTATCTCTCCCTTCATTTTCTGAATAAAACTGGACGCAATCTGGACCAAAACTAAACACCTTCCAACAGGGTTGTTACTCGGTACTTGGGACACAGGCCCATAGTAAAATAAATTTGAGCCTGGGACAAATCAAGATGGCAAGTGGCAAGCACACCCTGTAAGAAAAGTTAAACAAATAAATTAAAATCTGCTTCCCAAGCTGTTGTTACAGCTGAAAGCACTGATTGTATAGAAAAAGTGAGGTGGTGCAGAAACACTTTCCAATGCAGTTGTTGGGAACTAGATGCCAGGGTTTGGTTTTTTTCCACCCACAACACCCTTCTGCACTGGTTGTATGGGAGATGTTCACTGACCATAAATGAAAATTACAGCACGCTCCTATACATGTCTACACAGAAGTGAGTCATTGCAGCTGAATTCGGAAGAACTTCCTCCAAGCAAAGTTGAATACAGAACTGTAACTTCAGTGATGTACCAAACCAGCCTTATTTCCCACTGGAATGAATGGAGGTGGCATGGGACTAACTTTTGGTGGCTTCTGCCTGAGATCCGTATTAGTGGCTTTCAGCAACCTCGTGTATAAATAGTCACATACTGTATTACACAATAAAATTCAAATAGGTTCCTTAAACCCAGCCCTGCACCTGGAAATCCATTTAATACCCATCTGCCCAAGAGGCCGGTGAATAATTCATAGCAAATAAATGGGCATGAATCTAGTGGAAGGAGATTTGTTTAAGAATTCAAAAGAATATTCGTGGATTTTTACACCGTACTCTCTCTTCTAATCAGCACCTATGGTTTATTCATCATTGAGCACAATTGCTTTAGTGCTTTTCCATTAGGCTAGTCTGTATTAATCATGTATTGTTAATGTCAAGCAAGGGGGAGCAAAGGCATTGTTTTTAAATAAACACTTGGAACTGCAAATTTAAGAAAAGAATCAAGACCATTGCTTGACATTTGTTGAGGTGGGCTTTACAGAATTAGATCACAGGCCTATTGACCTGCAGGCTTTGACAACAATCCATTAACAGCAAACAACTCAAGTCAAGTGTTGCTGGATTCTGTGTTTTTGCTTCCCACCAGTTGATCATAACCACCCTCTCCGTATGCCTTACCCCTCTTTCTCCCTGCTTCCTTAAGTATTTTTGCCTGACTGGCATGTGTCCTTGAACCCTGACAATGCCGGGATTGTTGAAACCAGTTTATTCAACCAGTTTATTCAAAGGTTTTGAATAAACTAAAACATGTTGTTTGGTCTGCTTTGTCTCTGTTCCCATCCACCAAAAGGCACACGGCCACCAGAAGGTTGCCCAGAATGGACTCTTTATGTACTGCTTCTTCTTGTTTTCTAAAGGAGAAAAGTAAACCAAGCATTTCCAAACCTGGAAAAACCGCAACACTCTTTTATTATCGCTGGATTCTATGTGTGTTTTGTTTTGTTTTTTGCTTGTACTATTGAAGTGAGAGGTTCCAGCAATCTTTCTCAGTCATAATACATGAACACAACAAATGATTTATTTCTGCTCTCCGTCTTCAAGGCAATCAGAACACAATCAAACACAATAGTTTCATAAGCCAAAACTTTTAAGAATTTTCATCAGTCAGCTTTATGACCAGGTTCCATTTTCTTCGGATGTTGACTTTACTTCTGTGATGTCCAAGAAAGGGTGTGTGTGTGTGTGTGTGTGTGTGTGTGTGTGTGTGTGTGTGTGTTTAAAAAGATATCCACTTAGCCTTGGTTCTGAGTCTGACTAATGGACTGGTGGCTGCTGAGTGCGTCAAGATGCTTGTTGTAGCATTTGGTCCAAGTCAGAGATTTTCAAACATTGTCATAGGAAGTCAACATGAATCAAGAGAACTCTCTTGACCCTTTCCAAATATATCTGCTCTTCCCTTCTGTCTTCTGAGCCCCTTGTTATCATTGCCTTTTCAACTCTTTAGCTCCTCTGTTCTATCTCCCAGTCAGAAGTTAGATGAGTGATGTCTGGTTTGGAATATGCTTGTAAAGTGTGCTCATATTCAGAACTCGGTCATGTCACCCCAAAAGCTCTTTGCTGACTCCCATTCAGTCGCCTGGCAATACCATATGTTGTAAAATTATGCTTAACCCTGTTGGAGATTTAATCTATAAAGTCTTTCACATTTAGGGGAATGCTTTGTTTTTGCTGTCAATCATGCTGCCTTAAATGTATATTTTGTATTTCACCTTCATTTGCAATATTTTATTTTGTTATTTTGGCCAGTGGTCAGGGATGATGGAAATTCTAATCCACAGCCTCTGCAGGGAAGCAAGTTGGCTCTTTCTAAATGAAACCACAGAAGATATGAGCTGCACTCTTTAGCCAGCCTATGGGTGGTCAGATCTCTGTGCTTCCTTGCCCCCGTGCAACAGTAGCTAGTAAAATTAATGGCCTTGAAAAAATCCAAAGTAATTCTCATTTTTCTTTGTTCTCAATGCCCCCCCCCACGCCACTTCTCTCTGTGGGCATAAGTCTTGCTTCTGTAACTGTGGTAATAATCAAGTTGATGATCTTCCTCAATATTTCTGTAGTTTCCTGCTTTTGCAGACTGCAAGAGAGAGAATAATACCACTGAGATATATGGAAGACTATGGATCATTGTTTCCCAAACCAGATTCTTTTAAGCTAGCATCAATGGAACCCATAAAGTGGCTTAAAAAAAGATTTTAGCAATTTTTGTGCTGGTTAAATTTTTTAACCAGCAAGATATAACTTCTGCTCTAGAGTTTCAATGTTTTCTCATTTAAGTGAATGATTGACGGGTATGGTGATCTGTACTTTCTGTTACTGTGGCTAACTGCTAAAACAAAGGATTATGTCTTACAAAATCACCCTGTTGGTGCAAAGAATTCCAATGGAACAACATAACTTACTCTTCACCCACTGTTCACTGTTTTGGGGTTCTCCCACACTCCAAATCAGATTCAGGGGGAGTCATCGGGAGATGAACCTCCATTGTATAAGTAGAAATCCTTGTGTGAACAGGATAACTTTGTCTGAAAGAACCCAATAAAACTAACAACAAACTGATTGCTAAAAAATAAAAAAAAAGTACTGGCATAATGTACATAATCCAGATGGTCCTACGGTAGTTAGGAGTCTAGCAAAGAGCTGGCCCAATAATTTGTGCCACCCAAGGCAGAATAGTAAGTGATGCTCTCCTGTCCTTGCCACTAAGCTAAGGTACATATACCGGTAGTACCCAAGGCTAGCCAAATTATTTTAACACCTGAGGCAGAAAATCCCTCAAGCACCTCTCCTCCTGTCTGATAGTAATAACTCAGAAATAATTACAGTCAACTGCTCTTTTGTGACCCTAAGTTCAGTTGCCTAGGGTGGCTGCTTACCTATCTAATGGTAGGCTTACCCCTGGAATATTCTGGACCAGCAAAAGTTTCTTAGTAGTCTTCAGAATTAGTCCCATGTACATACTATAACATAAGGCAGTAGCCTAGTTTTCGAGAACATGGGATCACATGGACAACAGTGGCCAAAGTTATAGGTCGAAGGCACTTTGGGACCAATGCCACTTGAACATCCCAAACTGGAGGGGGGGAACACAGAGAGCACAGTCCAACCCAGAACAGGTTGAATGCCACTTCCAAAGTCATATAAAGAACCAACCACCAGAAGCTCCATTTTGTCATAAGATGATAAAGACTATGATCATCAGCATCAGTTTTAAGAACAGATGATATACTTTAAATATATTAAGCAGTTTAGAAATTAAATACTCAATAATCAACATAAGAAGAGCTTACTGGATCCAGCGTCCTGTTCTCACAGTGGCCAGCCAGATGCCTGTGGGAAGCCTGCAAGCAGGACCTCAGCTTGAGTCACCAGATGTTGTTGGACTACAACTCCCATTATCCATATCCAGTACAACCGTACCTTGGGAGTCGAAAGGAATCCGTTCCAGAAGTCCGTTAGACTTCCAAAATGTTCGGAAACCAAAGCACAGCTCCTGGTTGCTGCAGGAAATTCCTGCAGTCCAATCGGAACCCCGTTGGACATTCGGGTCCCAAAGAATGTTCACACTCACTTCCGTTTTTGTGGCGTTTGGGAGCCAAAATGTCTGAGTACCAAAGCGTTCGGGAGCCAAGGTACGACTGTATAGACAATGGCCAGGAATTATGAAAGTTGTAGTCCTAGAATGTCTGATGAACTAAGGTTGAAGGACACAGATCTAGCCTTCCCCCACCATGCCCTCTTCTAGATTGACCTCTGCCCTTGTTTCCTGAAACTGCATCAGTGCAAATCTATGGTATGTCATAAATACCTTTCACTGCCATAGCTGTGCAAGGACAGCTAAACCAGTGTTTCTCAACCAGTGTGCCTCCAGATGTTTTGGGACTACAACTCCCATCATTCCTGACCACTGGTCTTGCTAGCTAGGGATGATGGGAGTTGTAGTCCCAAAACATCTGGAGGCACACTGGTTGAGAAACACTGAGCTAAACGACTAGGCAAGAGAATTGTGCTATTGGAAACTTTATTGCCTCATCAAGCTTCTCTTTATAAATCTGCAGTTCCTTTCAATCAATGATTAATACGTCAATTGTCATTGTTAAGCCATTTTTGTTACAGCAGTTGGTTACAGGGTAGGCTGTGGTGTGCACAGCAATGATAAAATGTTACATAACAAGATTTATCTCAGTCATTAGGCCTTGGTGAATTTTGCTATGCATCAACAAATACAGCTGAGTCTTATAAACTCTATTTTGATCAGAAATTAATTTTCCATCCTCCTAAGTAATTATCTCGATTTTCAAAACCTCTTTGATTTGGCACAGTGTTGAATACTGACATGAATCTTTAAACAGGGAAAAATAAAATACGGTACTTACGATTTATGAATTTAGTAAATTGAGAAGTGCTGCCCTGACAGTAGCTAGGAGATAAAGCTATTAACAAGCACTTTGTTAATTTCATGCAAGATATTTATGTTTATAATTTTTTTGATCGTATATAGGAACACAGAAAGTTACCTTGTACTTAGTCAGATCTGCGGCCCATCTGGCTCACTATTATCTACCGTGTTTCCCCCTTTTTAAGACACCGTCTTATTACTTTTTTTTCTCAAAAAACCACAGGGTGGCTTATTTTTGGTGGGATGTCTTACTGGTACCGGTATTTTTATTACGAGTCTGAGGGAAGGGAGGTGTGTGCGTCCCTGGTGCAGCCCTCTCTCCCCGGCCCTGGGATGTTCGCGAAGGGCTGCTCTCTCTCTCCTCCAAGGTGGGGACTCACTTAATAGCAATCTGCTACACTGGAGCTTCTTAAATCTAAACCAGTATAATGGAATCTATCTGTGTGATACAGTCCTAGCAGTAGCCTATACCTAAAGCAAGTAAGGATCTCTACCAGCCAGCTGCCCAAGACTGCAAGACTGTCTGAAGTTCCAACAACATAGCACTTTGCAGTGCTATCACTGATAGCAAAGAAGCTACCTGCTGAGAACAAAGAAGCCAGCTAAGCAGCAATTAAGATTGCTGACTTGGTAAATGGTAGCAATTGAGAAGCAATTGAGCCAGCGAGGTGAGGAAGCACGTGTTGTTAGGACCGGCAGTTTAACTTTTGTGTAAAGCAGCGTTTAGCAGCTCCTTTTAGCAGCTCGCAAACAGCGAAGGAAAAAGTCCTTAATAAATAAATAAAAGTCCCCAAGGCAAGGACTGCGATCCAGACTACTTACAAATCCTTAAAGGGGCAGCTCCACAGACAACCAAGCAGCATAAGGTAGAAAGAAAACTGCAGCAGGATTTTTAAAAGGCTGCTTTATGCCCGGTAAAAGCAATGAGACAACAATCAGACACGGGAGATTCCCGTTAAGAGGAAATCAACGTGCATTGAATGGAAGGGAATTTAGGGAAAGGTGGGGGGAAGCGAGAGGTGGGCTGTGTGTGTGTGTGTGTGTGTGTGTGTGAGAGAGAGAGAGAGAGAGAGAGAGAGAGAGAGAGAGAGAGAGAGACGCAGGGGGGGGGGAGAGAGACAGACGCGCGCACGGAGGTCTCTCCCTAAAAGGGAAAACAGCCTTTGCATTCTTCAATCGCCCCTCTTTTCTTCCTCGTGCCTTCATCTCCTCCCCACCCCACTTTTCTCCCCTTCACCAAGTAGAGCTTACACAGCTTGGCTAAAAAAATTATTTTTGGATCTTTTTATTTAAAAAAATGCTCTCAGAAACGGGGAAGAGAAATCACAAGGCTTCGGCAGCCAGCAGCTACGGCTGTTCGGTGCATTTTTACAAGCTTTTAAAGGAAATACGTATCTGTGGAGCGACAGCAAAATGGGGAGAGATTTTTAAGGGGGGAGTTGGCTGGCAGGAGGGGGGTTATTGCTAGTGGGTGAAGGGTCTATCAGTATGTCTTATTTTCGGGGTATGGCTTGTATCGCGCAATTGCTTAGAAATCCTGCTATGGCTTATATAATGACTACGTCTTAAAAAAGGGGAAACACGGTACACTAACTGGCAGAGACTTTACGGGATTTTAGACAGGACATATTCCCATCGCTACCTGGAGATGCCAGGAATTGAACTTGGGACCTTCTATTTGCAAAGGCGATGCTGTGCCAAGACTGCGGAAGGGTTGATACATGTGGAGAACACCTATAAGCAATCACAAATGACTCTGTATTACTATTGTCTGCAAATTCACAACAAATGTTGGAGCAAATTCATGTGCCTCAGATTACATTGATTCAAATGGCCTGAAAACACACACACACACACAAACACACACACAAACACACACCAAAATTGAAGCAAATTTTCAGTAAACGAAACTTTATAACGTGTCAAAACGCCTAGAGTTGCGTTCAGACTAGCAGTACAATCCTATGCACTCAGAAACAAGTCCCAGGTAAGTTCAATGGGGCTTACTCACAAATAAAGGGTTTACTATTCCAGCCTTAGCTTCATTTAGTTCCCATTGAAATCAATGGGAAATCGGTGCCATGCTGTTATTCATTCATTGGTCTTTTCTTTTCTTTGAACAATACAAGCATCGTTTAAAAACCTAATGGGATGGGGGAGGGTACATGGGGGGGGAAGTAAGAGGAGAGGTACCTGGATTACATTTCTTGAAAAGAATCATTGTCTGCCTACAGCTCATTACACAGCAAGCAAGAAATGGAACATTAGCAGCAATATGAGAGTCCCGTTCATTCTGCTGGCCAGGGCAGAATTTTTCCCAACAGAGAGATTGAGATCCAGTAGCTCCTTGGCTGACTCAGCTCTGCTCCTGCCCCACCCTGCAAAAAAAAACACCCAATTTTGGAGCCTTCCCCCAGTGGTAGCTCCTTCACTGGCAGAGGATGCTGGGTCCTTAATTCTCTCCAGCAGCATGGACTAACGCCCTTAGTAGTGTTCGGCCAAATTTTACTCAGAGCAGAGCCACTGAAATGAATGAAAATGGCTAAATTAGGCCCATTAATTTCAATAGGTCTACTCTGAGTAATATGAAGTGGAATACCATCAGATATTTGAATCCAAACCTTAACATGCTGCCATTCGTATTTACTCGGAAGTTAGTCCTATTGGGTTTGTTCCATGGGAAGTGTGTGCAGACAGGCTGCAGCCCTATCTGGTTAAATATTACCAGTAGCAAAACATCATTTGCCAGCGCATCCTTATATTTTGTAAACCTGTATTTAACATTTGTTGCTGTGTTGTTTTCACATTGTTAGCCTCTGGGTTTATTTTGGAAAAAAAATCCCATCAAAATAAATCATTTGGGCAGATGAAATGGCAGAGCAAGAAACATAATAACAATATAAGGATTGTCCCGTTAGTTTGGACCAATGATCCATATGTTTCCTGCAACAATAAAATATTAATAAAAGTGATTTTAAAAGTGTTTCCAGCAACAGGTGGAATATTTGACTTTGAGGGAGGTCATAAAAAGGGTTATACTGTATATTCCTGCGTATAAGACTACTTTTTAACCCAGGAAAATCTTCTCAAATGTCAGGGGTCATCTTATACTCTGGGTCGTATTTCTTATACGGCGAGTATATCCCAAACTCTATATTTTAACTGGAAAAGTTTGGGGGGGTCGTCTTATACGCCCAGTCATCTTATACGCCAGAATATACGGTATATAGCCTTTCTCTATGCTGCCCCCTTTATCTTCCAGATCTGATATGCAGAGGTATACTGCCCCTGTTCATGTGGGTTTCATATTTCTATTGGCCAACTCCACCTGAACACATCTAGTCCTTTTCACAAGCTATCAAAGCTGCAGTGAAATGTGATCCTGAGTAGAGATTACTGAGAAGGCAGAGAAAATGCCTAGGACATGATGGAAAGTGAAAAACAGAAGTACTGGAAGGCAATGAAGGGGACATTTTAAAGGGTGGCTTTGTTGCGAGAGTTTTTAGACAATAAAAGAGATACTGTGAAGCTATTAAACTCACTGGCATTCATTGAACATCACTAACAGTTGTTATGCTTTGTTCAAACTCCTTATCCCCAGTCCTAACTAGGGATGGGCAAATATGTCCATTCTCAGGGACGTAGCCAGGATCAAAATTAGGGGGGCAAGGGGCAGGGCCAAGGCATGGGGAGGGGCCACAGTGGGGCAAGGAAAGCCATGGTCGTTCAGGGGCGAGGGGGCACCAGGATCAGCCCGAAATTGGGCTGCTCCACCCTCCTCCTCCCCCTCTGCAACCGGCAGGGGCAAGGGGGCGCCAGGATTAGCCCGAAATCGGGCTGCTCCGACCCCCTCCTCCCCCTCCGCGATTGGCAGGGGCGAGGGGCGCCAGGATCAGCCCGAAATTGGGCTGCTCTGACCCCCTCCTCCCCCTCCGCGATCGGCAGGGGCGAGGGGGCACCAGGATCAGCCCGAAATCAGGCTGTTCCGATCCCCTCCTCCCCCTCCGCGATCGCCGGGGCGGGTGGAGGGAAAGCTGACTTTCCCTCCACCCGCCCCACAGCCAGCAAGGGAGAAGGGAGAGGTCCCTTCCAGCCGGCTGGCTGTGGGGCGGGTGGAGGGAAAGCCCCAGAGCCGCGCAAAGCATTCCCCGCGGCGGGTAGCGGGGCAGGCTGGCCACCAGCGGCCCTGCTTCTAGGGGGGGCAACTGCCCCCTCCTGCCCCCCTGCCTACGCCCATGTCCATTCTTGTTCTTTCATTTTGTCTTTTGTCCAATCTTAAAGCCAGTTTTCCACCTTCTGCAGCAATCTGAGGAAAATCCATCAGTATCTCAGCATGAATTTCTCATAATAAAGACCTTTTGTGTGCATTTACTTGGTTCTGCCCATCATTGGCTCTGGCACCAGCTTCTGTTGGTCTCCCTGCCTTCCACCCTACCAGTCCTGATTAGCACCAGCCACCACTGTTGCATGCAGTAAAGAAATGAGCAAATGGATTCTCAAAAGTGACTAAGTTTACTGAAGCCTGACGTGGAAATTGTATTTCTGAAAATGCACTGAGCTTCCATAAAAGTCAGGCACTTCTGAGAATCCCCTTCTCTATCATTTCTTCCATGAGCAATTCCACCATTTCTTCCTCTGAATCAAGCGCTTCAAGTCACCTGCATGTTTTGATCGTAAGATTTCCCCACTTGCTATGCTGATCTAATCCCCTGCTGCATGGCTTGTAACATTCCTACCACAAATTAAGCCAACCTAAAGACAACCAGGACACTCGTAAATAAGCATTAGGATAGACTGTTCATGAATTTAGATGGGTTTGTTGGCATTTATGACAACACTCTTTGTTTGTTTCCCCACCAAAAAAGAGTAAGAGTTAATTATGAGTACTCCAGATTGTGCTCAAACTGTAAGAGTCCTTCTGGAACAGTAATTTTTAGTTATGTACTTTGTGGAGCAGTTTTCATCCACTTTTTGCCTTCCACAAATCAACTTGCTTGTAAAATACTGTACAAAGGAGAGAGTGAACGAGAACAGAGCATTCTATATATGTGAAACAAGAAAGGACAGGAGCTTAAACAGAGCTGGGGTGGGAATGATTGGTTTATGGCTCAGAGGTAGTAAAGAATATCCTCAGCTTGCCTTATTTTTTATCTGTACCAAAGTTGGCTACTTGCTGCAGTCTAGAAATCTGTTCCACTTGCCAGTGGGGAGGAGTTGCAGTGGACCACATGGCCACCCACTCCCCTCCAGGGGTGGGGGACAAATTCCCGTGTCTCCTGGAGGTTCCCGGCCATGTCATTCGTCTGCCAGCCAATCCGCTGGCTGGGAGGGGGTGTGGCCGGGCCCCATTTAAACTGAGGCGTGAGCCGGACAGCTTCCTCTTGACTCGCTTCCTCAATCTCCTGCCCTCCCTCCCTACTTTCAGGTTTCGAATTTGGCCTTGCTATGGACCTTGGTTTGTCACTATTGAGGGACCTGGTAGGAATTTTTCCACTTGGCAAATTGGCATGGGCCATTTGGTTTTTGCCTACCTCGTAGCAATCGTCACAACTTTGTAAAGGTTTGGCAGTCAGGCACTGGTTGATCTTATGATGGGGGAAGGGAGGTGTGGTCATCACCTGCCCCTCCAAGCTTATTCGGTTAAAGGAATCTGGGGGTGTGGATCTTGTCCAAAGTCCAGGGCTGGGTTAGGGCCACAATTCCAATGCCTAAGCCAATAGCGCTCACATTCTGTAACCAATAAAGCTGTGGCCTAAATTTTCCCAATAACATTAACCTAATATCTGTGTCCTTGTGTCTTATTCATCAATGAGGCGGTGGTCTTGGGGTCTCAATACACAATGAAGGTACCTGAAAAGTGATGAAAATTGGGGGATAAATTTTGATGCTAATTTGCTTCTAAAATTCTAGTGAGAAACAACAGTACAATTTTCAGATGCTGTCTAGAGGGAGATGGCTGAGCCGGGTGAGAAGAGGTGTCAGGTGTCTTCAGGTTGCCATCTCTTCTGGGTCTTTTCAACCTGCCCTCCCACCTGGTGTAGGTGCTGTTGATATCGGATCACAACATAATTCACAACTTAATTATGGATGAGGGTGCTAACCTGCTGTGCAATACCAACACCTGTGTGAACAACTTGGGGGGTCTAGATTTGTCTATCCAGGTATTCAGTGCAACACCAACACAAACTGAAGGACTGCTTGTGTGCTGTTTAAGTTCCGTCTTGCTCTCCAGGAAATCAATCCACCTAGGAGCCAGAATTTAATTTCATAGAATCATGGAGTCATAGAATCATAGAGTTGGAAGAGACCACAAGGGCCATCCAGTCCAACCCCCTGCCAAGCAGGAAACACCATCAAAGCATTATTGACATATGCCTGTCAAGCCTCTGCTTAAAGACCTCCAAAGAAGGAGACTCCACCACACTCCTTGGCAGCAAATTCCACTGCCCAACAGCTCTTACTGTTAGGAAGTTCTTCCTAATGTTTAGGACCGGTGGAATCTTCTTTCTTGTAGTTTGAATCCATTGCTCCGTGTCCGCTTCTCTGGAGCAGCAGAAAACAACCTTTCTCCCTCCTCTATATGACATCCTTTTATATATTTGAACATGGCTGTCATATCACCCCTTAACCTTCTCTTCTCCAGGCTAAACATACCCAGCTCCCTAAGCCGTTCCTCATAAGGCATCGTTTCCAGGCCTTTAACCATTTTGGTTGCCCTCGTCCAGCTTGTCAGTATCCTTCTTGAACTGTGGATTGCACCCTAAACAATTTAACAATAAACCCATCTACAATACAACATATATAAAAACCATTTTAAGTCCAATACAGATACAGCTAGAAAAGAGAACATGCCTGATAAATAATGTGAAGGAGTTTCCAGAGTTGAGGAACTGTGCCTGGTAGGAGGCCCAAGAGCAGCCTGCTGGAAATTCCCAAATGTTTGTGGAAGCTTCAGTATTCTCAAAGAGGCCGTGACTCTGCTGCCGCCCTTGCACCATACTGACCTCCATCTCGTTTGTTGCCAGCAGTGACCTCTGCATTGGGAAACCACTCCTTGCTGGCTGCTGCTGCTGCTGGTGGTCTCCCTTTTCCAAATGCATCATTTTATCCAGGTGTTTGCGGGGGAGCCGAGTTTTAAATGTCTCATTGCCGCTGTCTTGTTGATCTTGCTAATGTTTCGTAGCAGCATTGCATTTCAATGTACTTCTATCGTTTTAATTGTGTGCTTGTTTGCATACTGCCCTGCAATCCTTTGGGGGGGGGGTGAGTGGCCATTTAAAAGTTTAACAAACAATAAAATGATGAAGTTTAGCCATATCGTTTGCCCATTCCCAGGCGCAAGGAGCCACCCTCCTCTTCTTGAAACGCTTGACAGCTCTTCTGTGTCAAGCGAGGAGTGAAATGGATAACAAGGGCAGCTTAACTTTGCAACACCGAATGCAACATTCGTTTTATAAACGGCGTCTGGAATGCCACCTGTCCTAGTTTATAACAGCTCCAACACCACTCCATATTCATTCTGCAAGTTGCCAGAGAGCTTTTTAAAAAAACAAAACAAAACTGAGTGCATTTCAAATGATCATTTACTGCTGGAAAAGAATATTTTAACAATCATTGCCAAATCTAAGAGAGAAACAAACTGATGACAAATTGCATGCATAAAAATTTCAGGCAAACTGCTGACAATGGAACCACTTCAGCAATTTTTAGTGAAGCTTAAAAATGGTCGGTGAGCAGAATTTTAGATGCAGGTGTTACTCGGCTCCAAGAACCACTCCAATGTTCCCATTACCCATGGCGTGATTGTTTTACATCGCCATTCAATACATGGCTGTTGTTTTCAGCTGCTCTTGACACTCGGTGGAACAAAACTAAAATTGTCAAAGGAGATTAAAGAATTAGTCTGTCATCCCTTGAAATATTAAACTGTGGCCTGATAACACATATAGAGTTGCCTTTTTGAAAGATGAGAATAAAAGAAGACAGGGTTTGTGTTTATCGTACCGCTGTGGAGTGTGACAATGTTCTATTTTATTGAAGAGGCAGCTTTCGTCAGGGCAGAGAATGGCGTTTTTAGAAAGAGTTGTGTGCACTGGAGAGATGAAAAACAAATAATAGGAAAGACTGAAATAACAAGGTGCCGTGCCTCGTGAAGGCTCAGCAGTTAGGAAGGCTAAAGTGATATAATTCCATTGGCCAGGCCAGGCCAGGCAGCTGTACAGGTTAAAATAAATCTGGATCAATAGCACAAATCATAGAATTCTAAGAGGGCTAGAGTGGCCTGTACAATCAAGCAACAGGTCAGGTTTCCTCTACCAGCAATCCTTTGATGTGGAGCGGAAATATGGGACCACAGGTTCATATTTTATGGAACAGATCATGAAAGGGAAGAATGCCAAGGCTCCAAAGTAGTGTATAGTGCCTCCAGCTAACTGGCTCTATATTTCCTGCACAGAGGTAGAGGGAAAACCAGTAGAAAACTTATAAATCTACTTGAAGGACTGTATCCTCTTATGCGAATCTGCCCAGCCTTTCAGATCGGCTGTTGTGCTTCTTTTGTATGCAGTGTTGCCTGCTGAGGCAAGGTTGGTGGCAATGCACCACAAGACGGCTTACTCTGTGGTGGCCCCCTGATTGCCAAACACCCTGTCGAAAGAGGTTACCATTATCTTCCTCTTGAACTGCGTTCCACTGGCAACTTAAACATTCCTTTATAAACCAGCTGTTGAGTCCGTTGCTGCTTAACGTATTGATTGTGGCTTTTTAAGGTTGATCACTGGTGTTTTAATGGTTGGATGTCTGTTGCTTTTCATATGTGCAAGCCACTTTGAGAAAATTTGTTGTGGAGGGGAAAAGAAGGCTGCAGACCCTCCAAGGGTCCCTACCGTATTTTCCAGGGATGTCCCTGATTCAGAGAAGCTGTCCTAGTTTCTGATTCGATCCTGAAATGTCCTGCTTTCCCTTAAAGGTAAAGGGACCCCTGACCATTAGGTCCAGTCATGGATGACTCTGGGGTTGCGGCGCCCATCTGGCATTATTGGCCGAGGGAGCGGCTTCCAGGTCAAGTGGCCAGCATGACAAAGCCGCTTCTGGCGAACCAGAGCAGCGCATGGAAACGCTGTTTACCTTCCCGCTGTAGTGGTACCTATTTATCTACTTGCACTTTGACGTGCTTTTGAACTGCTAGGTTGGCAGGAGTGCTTTCCCTTAGGATGTCCCTATTTTCATTGAATATATATGTATGGAGTTATGTGACCCCCAAGCCATCCGAAGGCAATCCTGTATAGGGAAGTTTTTAATGTTAATAATAATAATAATAATAATAATAATAATAATAATAATAATTTGATATTTATATCCCATATTTATACCCCATCCATCTGGTTTGGTTTCACCAGCCACTCTGGGAGGCTCCCAACAGAATTAATGATGATGATGATGATGATGATGATGATGATAAAGCAATAAAACATCAGATATTAAAAGCTTCCCTATTATGTTTTTATATATGCTGGAAGCTGCCCAGTGCAGCTAGGGCAACCCAGTAAGATGTTTGGGGTATAAATAGTAAAATTATCATTATGGAATGAGATGTTCCTATTTTCATTGGAGAAATCATAGAATCATAGAGTTGGAAGAGACCACAAGGGCCATCCAGTCCAACCCCCTGCCAAGCAGGAAACACCATCAAACCATTCTTGACATATGGCTGTCAAGCCTCTGCTTAAAGACCTCCAAAGAAGGAGACTCCACCACACTTCTTGGCAGCAAATTCCACTGTCGAACAGCTCTTACTGTCAGGAAGTTCTTCCTAATGTTTAGGTGGAATCTTCTTTCTTGTAGTTTGAATCCATTGCTCCGTGTCCACTTCTCTGGAGCAGCAGAAAACAACCTTTCTCCCTCCTCTATATGACATCCTTTTACATATTTGAACATGGCTATCATATCACCCCTTAACCTTCTCTTCTCCAGGCTAAACATACCCAGCTCCCTAAGCTGTTCCTCATAAGGCATTGTTTCCAAGCCTTTGACCATTTTGGCTGCCCTCTTCTGGAGGGTATGAGGCTGTACATTTCAAAAACAAACAAACAAAAACAGGGTGGGGGGAACAATAACTAGGAGAGAGCAGTGTATGAGTCTGGCCACACCCACCCCTGATACGTGGCCCCCAGAAGATTGCTCTTCTGGGGAATGTGGTCTTGGGTTCCACCCATCCTCTAACTGCTCTAGTGTTCCAATCCATTCCCAAAACACCTCTGATTGCCAAATGCTGGGGACAGACATGGAAGGAAAGCTCCTTTCCATTCTGCACTATGTTGTAAGCTTCCCAGATGCCTCTGGGACATCCGGACAGCCACAGCTGGAGAAAAGGTGTTGGATTAGATCAGGAAGAAGGAACTTGTGGCCCTTCAGATATTGTTGGACTAGAAATGTCATTCCAGACCTCAGTCTGTACAGACTGGGGTTAATGGGAACTGAGAGTCCTACAACTTTTGGAAGGCCACAATTTTTCCATCCCTGTATCATATGGGCTTTGGGTCTGATCCAGCAATGATAACCACTTGCTCCAGGAAAATAATATTAAACAGGAAGCACTGCTGATTATGTACGGATTGTGCTTTCCCATTTCCCCAATACACTCTCGCAATGTGGGATTAACGCAAAGGGCAAGCTTTTCGGTGCAGATTTGAGGACCGAGCCTTTCTCATTATCAAAATTAAACATTGCCCGTAAATGACAGAGCAACCTTTTGCAGGGCCACAGGAGTAGGCTGGTGCATAGAAATGAAACTGGTGGTGAGTTGGTTTGCTGTCCAAATTTAGCAAAGTGCTGCTTTCTAAAATAGAAATGACTGCCTCATTCACAAGCATCAGAAAGGAAATATTTTTGGGCCCAAACCTCAGTGTGATGAGAAAAAGATGACAACAATTAATGAAGGGCAACAATTTTATTGAACGTTAACTGCAACACAATGAATTCCCTCCTGAGCTGGCCCGACTCTTTCTCATTTGGTTATGATGATTTGTGATCACAATGGTATCCAAGGTTGTTACACAAAATCCTGCTTTCAATACTTAGCTGAAAGAGTTTTGGGGTAGACATACTGCTGCATTTGGGGTAGGCATACTGCTGCATACTAGTCCCATTATTTTTTAATTAAATTTGTATACCACCCTTAATTCAAAGATCACAGGGTGGTTCACAACATAAAAATACATTTCCAGTCAGTCCTTGTAACCCCCTGCTGAAATCATTTAACTTCTTATGCCACAAACAAGTACTGTACAGTGGTACCTCAGTTTACAAACACAATTGGTTCCAGAAGTCTGTACTTAACCTGAAGCGTACTTAACCTGAAGCGAACTTTCCCATTGAAAGTAATGGAAAGTAGATTAATCTGTTCCAGACGGGTCTGCGGAGCACTCAACCTGAAGCGTACTTAACCCGAGGTATGAGTGTAATTGGTTCCGGAAGTCCGTACTTAACCTGAAGCGAACTCTCCCATTGAAAGTAATGGAAAGTGGATTAATCTGTTCCAGACGGTCCGTGGAGTACTTAAACTGAAGCGTACTTAACCTGAAGCGAATTTTCCTATTGATAGTAATGGAAAGTGGATTAATCTGTTCCAGACAGATCCGCGGAGTGCTTAAACTGAAAATACTCAAACCGAAGCGTACTTAAACCGAGGTATGACTGTATAGACAGACAGACAGACAGACAGACAGACAGGCAGGCAGGCAGGCAGGCAGGCAGGCAGGCAGGCAGGCAGGCAGGCAGGCAGGCAGACAGACAGACAGAGAGTCCCATTTTTGTTGCACTGAAGTGCAAAAGTGCCCCTGCATACAACAAGAATGCAATAGCACTGAGGAAGCACTGCAGAACAACTAATAAAGCGGAAAGATTTGTGCACATCCCAGTATCAATCCAGCACTAATGCATTGTTATTATTGCATCAATGACATCCTGCTGCAGCAATAATGGGCAAAATGACAACTGAAAATCCATTGCCAGCTGACAATTGAAAATTTAAAAAAATGGTGGCAGTGTTTGGTGAGATGGGAGTTCAGAATACACCTGCAAAAAGCCTACCAGTCTGGAGGGACCATAGTGTGACATTTTTACCTGGGCTTCTTGATTACCGTATGTTCTGTTTTCATTCACACTACCAGCATCCGATTTCTTCCCCTTTGGAATTCTTCTTGTAAAGGTTTTGACACAATCCTCCCCAAACAAATAGGCAGAAAAAGGCACTCGTCCAAATAAGCACAAAGTGATCTCAACACTATAAATGGCTAGTGTCTTTACTTTGAAACAATAGCGAGTGCAAATGAGAAATGACAGATAAACACACAGATTAGAACGATAACAAAAGTTGAGCCATGACAAAACATTAATTTTGACTCAGTCTTTTGCTTGTGAAATGTGAGAAAGGGATAGAAATGCATTGTGCGTAACCATCATTCCTCCTCGGTTCCCTCGAGTGGCAGCAAAACCACTCGGGAAATGATGTAAGACAGCTATTGTCTCTTCACATCTTCTGCTGTTTCAGTGGTGCCATCAGAGCTGGACTTTGGGGCAGAAGTGAAGGGCTCCAGTCAGCAGAATAAGCGGAAAGGCCCCAAAATGCATCAGCAGTGGGTCACCACATTTTGACGCAAATGACATAATAAGCATTCCCATCCAAAGAAAGCTCCCCTGTAAGACTATTAAGCAGAAAGATTTAAAAATTACCTTAGGTGACCCATTGCCTCACTTTTCTTGTAGCAGCTAGTAGTAACTTAATAGTAAAGAGTAATATTTAGTTGTTTGCCCCCTTGGATCTGGCCCTTCGTCTAATCTCCTGTGACCCCAGGCCTAATGCCCTGTAGATAGCAAGGAGAGGAAGTAACAGAAAATAACAGTGGGGGGGGAGAGAGAGAAGAGGCTAGTCCCATCCATTTTAGGCTCTGACCTCACCAGGGCCGGCCCACCCTTGAAGCAAGGTGAGGTGACTGCCTCGGGCAGCAGGATTCACTGGGGCAGCAGATCCCATCAGTGATTTTCCTTTGCCCCTTGTTTCTGGTGAAAATATTCCATCACCCTTTCTTCCCTGATGGGGAGGGAGCATAATTTTGGCACTCTGAGGTGCCAAAATGTCTTGGGTTGGCCCTGGACTTCACCCACCCAGGGACTTCACGCCTACCTACAGCTGGTCTGCAGCCTCTGACAGATTATCCCTGAGGCAGAAGTGGGGAACTGGATCCTGATTTCCCCCCAACTTTCATGAGCATAGCCAAGATTTTTGATGTGGGGGGGGGGTAAGGCCTTTTGTTCAGAGGGGCACAACCTCAGTTTACTATGTATTTTTATTAATATTTTTTTATTTGATGGGCAGCTGCCCCTCCCTGCCCCCCTGGCTACGCCCATGCTCCCATTCCAGCCTGCATTAGCTTGCATCCCACCTAAGGCTATGCAGCTCCTGAAGAACTTCATTATCACATCCTGGCAAATAGAAGGGGAAGAAATGGAGGCAGTGAGAAGAAGAGAAGAAGAGTTTGGATTTGATATCCCGCTTTATCACTACCCGAAGGAGTTTCAAAGCGGCTAACATTCTCCTTTCCCTTCCTCCCCCACAACAGACACCCTGTGAGGTGGGTGGGGCTGAGAGACTTCAGAGAAGTGTGACTAGCCCAAGGTCACCCAGCAGCTGCATGTGGAGGAGCGGAGACGCGATCCCGGCTCCCCAGATTACGAGTCTACCACTCTTAACCACTACACCACACTGGCTCTCTGAGAGATTTTACTTTCTTGGGCTCCTTGATCACTGCAGATGGTGACAGCAGTCATTAAATTAAAAGACGCCTGCTTCTTGGGAGAAAAGCAATGACAAACCTAGACAGCATCTTAAAAAGCAGAGACACCACCTTGCCGACAAAGGTCCGTATAGTTAAAGCTATGGTTTTCCCAGTAGTGATGTATGGAGGTGAGAGCTGGACCATCAAGAAGGCTGATCGCCGAAGAATTGATGCTTTTGAATTATGGTGCTGGAGGAGACTCTTGAGAGTCCCATGGACTACAAGAAGATCAAACCTATCCATTCTGAAGGAAATCAGGCCTGAGTGCTCACTGGAACGACAGATCGTCAAGCTGAGGCTCCAATACTTTGGCCACCTCATGAGAAGAGAAGACTCCCTGGAAAAGACCCTGATGTTTGGAAAGATTGAGGGCACTAGGAGAAGGGGACGGCAGAGGACAAGATGGTTGGACAGTGTTCTCGAAGCTACAAACATGAGTTTCACCAAACGGCGGGATGCAGTGGAAGACAGGAGTGCCTGGCGTGCTCTGGTCCATGGGGTCACGAAGAGTCGGACACGACTAAACAACTAAACAACAACAACAACACTTCCACGCTGGCTGGGAACAAAAGACCAAAAACCAACTCCCCAAGACAGCGATATGCAATTCAAGAGCCTCCCATGTGATTTAAGGTTAAACACTCATGTGTTAAAATAGAAAACAATAACAGTTCATTATCAACCCATCTAGGAGCTTAGAGAACCCTTCTTGCTCTTCTTTAGCATCGCTTGAATCTTTCAGTTAAACCCTTTCAGAAATAAGCACAGGCCTTCTCCATTTCAGTGTGAATTAAACAATTATACTTGACCCCCACCCCACCCCGAGGGAATGCGGGCTTCCCCCTTCAACTGAAAAAGTTTGCCCACTCCTTCACTAGTGCTAACACATGCGTACGGGCCCAGATTCAATTCCTGCTTATCACCCATTTTGTTTTGAACTCCGCAACAGAGCTGGAAGAATAGAAAAGATTAAACTAATGGCTTTCATCTGTGGCAGCTTCATATGAGTCATAGCCAAATATTGCTCAGCAGTTGTATTACAGCTCATTATAGGTGAACACACACACCTTTCCTTGTATAACCATGGCTCTTTTGAAAGATACGAAACTCTGAATTGTAAAAGAAAAAGGGAAAGTGCAACTCCTCTTTTCACTCAGACTGAATCAGAAAAGCAATGCTGCTGGCAGGATGACAAGGCTCTCCAAACCACATACTTTCCAGTCTTAGTTGACACATGTTGCCACTTTAAGAGCCTGACCTTTCTAGGCAAATATGTAAGGCTCTGTTGTTCATTTTTATAGCTTCTGTTGCATAGGAAAAGAAAGAAAGTTTCCATTTAGCCTCACACCCACTTAATGCAACTGAAAACTGTATGCAAGTTTCCAGCAAGATCTGAAATTTGCAGAAAGCCAAAAAATAATTAAACTGATGTACGCAACAAATCTAAAGGGGAACCTCAGACTTAGGGGCCAAATGCGGCCCTTCAGGCTTCTTTGCCTGTTATGCAAAATAGCCTGTCGTGCAAAGTAAAATTTATATTCATGGTTCCCAGGGGCAGTGCATCCTGTTTCACCACTCAAGGTGAAACTGAAAGTGCCATGCTGCCTCGGCCACTGGTTCCTCCACCATTAGTGCCGCCATACCTTTGCATCCTGCCACATCCAGGCAGGTGGTTCAGGAAAGTTGCCCAGAAGGGAATGCATCCCTAAGGGTGAAACTCCCCCATACCTGCCAAGTTCCTCTCTGAAAAATAAGGGACCGGACCGGAAGTAGCATACCAGAAGTAGCGTGGCGGCCATTTTGGAACTGGGCAGAGCAGCATCAAAAGTCGCTTCTGAGCATGCTCCGTCCAGTTCCAAAATGGCCGCTGCGCCAGAATAAACCGGGGGAAAACAAAAAAATCCGTTTTTTTGGCTGGGGACAGCTGGAAAAACAGGGGTTTTGCAGGGGAAACGGGAGACTTAGCAGCTATGAACTCCGCCCCTTCCCCCAACCCAAGTGTATCATACAGTATGCTAAGTTACATATTGAACAGGATTCCAACAGCATCTTAACCGTGCACAGGATTGCAACCCTGGTTATTGCTATGGCGTGGGAATAGGGAGAGGAATCAGACAGCAACCTCATAAGCAAATGGTTGAATCCAGACTCAGAATGCAATCCTGTAGCAGTCTGGGAGTAAGTGCCATTCAAATCAGTGGGACTTCTGAGTAGGCATGCATAGGCTTGCAATGTAAGTGAGTAGAATTTAAGTCCCCCTGAAACCAATACTAGCTGCCCCTAAAGATGTTTAATGCAATTCATTTGCCTTGGCGCTGTTTAACTTTTAGAGCATGAAACTCCCAAGATCTCTGTGTTAAGTATAAAACATTCTACAATTACTTACTAATGATATAATTAATGCTCTTACCTCCCTAGGTATTACTATGTTGTTAATAGCTGTATCCGATCATGCTCTAGGGTATATTACCTAAGAAAGTGAAAGCCCTCAACAAAGCCTATTAAAGCTTATTAATTCTAAATTACTCTAAGTAAATGTATGAGAAGTTTCGAAATAGAGAGTGTGTGATCGTTGCATGCACCCTGAAACTAGGCTTCTAATTCTCAGAGTGATCTCACATTCCATCCCTCCTCAAAAGAACTCTGAGAATTGTAGCTCTGTGAGGGTAATAAGAGTTTCCTACCCATTCTCAGCACTCTTAATAAACTAACATTCCCATGATCATTGGGGGGAAGCCATGACTGTTTAAAGTTGTTTCATGGTGCTTTAAATGTATGTTATGGATGTGAACTGGGTATATGCATGCAGGTGGGGAGGGATGTGATCACACCTATTGTTCACACCTTCATTGTGTTCATTTTAAGGATGAAAAGGAGTCTATTGAGTCTACATTTTATGCACATTTCTACCCTTTGCTGCACTGCTATGTAGAACTTGTTTTGTTTCCTTAATTATTATTTTTCAGGACTCCCAGGCCAAGTCACACACGGCTTTAAAATTCGTTCTGTAAAGTGAGCCGTTCAAGGTTAGGACTCAAAAGATGGGGTGTAAATATGCACTACTTTTTTAAAAAAGGTAAAGGACCCCTGACAGTTAAGTCCAGTCGTGAACGACTCTGGGGTTGCAGCGCTCAACTTGCTTTACTGGCCGAGGGAGCTGATGTTTGTCCGCAGACAGTTTTTCCAAGTCATGTGGCCAGCATGACAAACCTGCTTCTGGCGAAACCAGAGCAGTGCACAGAAACGTCATCTACTTTCCTGCTGGAGTGATACCTATTTATCTACTTGCACTTTGACATGCTTTCAAACTGCTAGGTTGGCAGGAGCTGGGACCGAGCAATGGGAACTCATCCCGTCATGGTGATTCGAACCGCTAACCGGCAAGCCCTAGGCTCAGTGGTTTAGACCACAGCACCACCCGCGTCCCTCTAATGCACAACTTAAAAATGTATAAATGTGCACATACCTTTGTACAGATACAAGCTCTGTTCTGACTTTCTGATGGACATGTGTGGAAGTTGTCTTCGGGGCCACAGGCACAACCCTGCACCACCTCCCTAGAAATGATTAAATCCCTTGAGTCAGGTGTGGAAAAACTTTGAACTTCCAAGTATAGCTGAACCACAACTTACACCATCTCCAAAAAGCATGGCCAATGCCCAGGGATGCTGGCAAGATCTGGAATGCCAATGGTTTCCCACTCCTGCCTTAAGTCTTTCTTAGAAATAATCCCATTGCTATGTGTAGCGAAAGTTCTCCAAAAGGCACTTTGATATGCAGTTTGGAAGCAACTGTCCATGCAGAGAGGGAGTGGGAAGAGAAAGATTGGCAGGGCTAGTCTAGACCAAGCAATTATCTGTCAAGAATAGTAACCTGGGACATTGGTTGGCACATACCCAGGCAAGAGCAACAGGGAAAGAAACTGAAACTAATTTTGCACTAATGACTATTGATCATTTTGTTTACAGTCTCTGTATGACCTATTCATTGTGGATGTTGCCAAGGACTGTGATTTCTGCCATGGCCTGACCCAAAACCTGCTGAAACAACAGAGAATAATTCTGTTGATTTGCTTGAGGGCCAGCTCCAGCGCATTTATGACTCACTGAAAAAGAAGAAATGCATTAACCCCCAAGGCAAAAATGCATATAGATGTACTTAAAAGTCCCCTATACTAATTAGGTAAACTTTCTTTATATTAAAAAAAGCTAAAACAAAGCATAAAAAGAGCCTTGCTGGACCAGATCAAAGACTGGTTTCCCACAGTGGCTGAGCAAAGGTCCAAAGGAGAAAATCTCCAGCAGAGTTCATTCCCTAATGAGCTAGCTTTCTACCTGCAGGGGAAAGGAAAGCTTTCAAACATATGGTTCTTCCTCCACCTCAACTCATTCCTGTTCATATGTAGACTAGAGGCTGAACTTCATGAAAAACCTATTTATGCAATTAGCCACTGGCTTGATCGAGATCAGTTCTCTGGTATGGAGAGGGACACTGCCTCCTATTGTGAGGAAAGTTTCCTATGGCAGTAGAGATTCGCCGCCCCCACATGCACGCACATACACCATGCAAATACTGTAGCAGGCCTGCCAGGGGGTGATCTGGAGCAGGATCACAGTGGGGAGCAAAGGGTGAAAGCCCCTCTCCCACTGACCTGCATGCTAGAGCTCCAGTCTGGATCAGGACCCCTGTGCTTGCAATGTACTTTGAAAAAAGCCCTTCACACAATTGTTAACTGCATGAATAGCATGAGTGAGGGACCTGTTCATGTTGGCTGGGTCAGACAGGAGTTGAGGTCCAACACAGCTCAGCTGGTAGATCATGAGACTCTTAATCTCATGGTCAGGGGTTCGAGCCCCACATTGGGGAAAAGATTCCCTGCATTGCATGAGGTTGGACAAGATTATTCTTGTGCTCCCAACTGTACAATTCTGTGAACACTGGAGGCAGACCGCAGCACAGTGGTAGAGCATCTTGCCTTGCATGCAGAAGGGCTCAGCTAGCTTTGATCCCTGGCATCTCCACAGGGAGACCTTTTTCTGAAGATAAGCAGCTACTGCCATACAGAATAGACAATTCTGAGCTAGTCGGACCATTCAGGCAGGTTCCAGTCATCAGCACTCCTGCAGTAAAGGTCTGAATCTAAGGGGAAGCGAAAGGAGCCTGGAATCTGGGTTGTCTTTAAGGCAATTCTGTTCCCTTAATTCACCCTGCCTGGTCACAACATCTTTCTGCTGGAGCAGAGAAGGCGCTGCACGGCTTCATGTAACCTGGACTTCCCCCAAGCCTGAGTAGAGGATACCCCTTCACTGCCACCATGTGGTGATTCACTCATTTGCTAGTCATTTCAGGTGAAGGGGGAAAAGGCCTTTCCAGGTCATGCAACCTTTTAAATGAATCTTTTGAAGACGGGCCTGCTTATACTGTACAGGCATTCCATTGATCTCTCTGTCCTGAGCTTCCCGTTTCAGCCGTTCTGTTTTTATATGAGATGGCTTTATTGTCTGTTTTAAATATGGATGTTTGTGTTTTGATGTTTCTGTAACTGGCTTTTATACTCTGTGTAAACTACTTAGAATTCTATTTGGGATCGAAGCAGTATATTAAATTATAATAATTTGTGGAATCATCGTGACTCTGGCAGGCTATATTTTGGTCGGAAATCTAAAATGCTGATATAGAATCATTTTTTAAAAAACACACACATATCTGTTGATTTCTGCCTGCCATGCACAACAGACCCCCTTTGCTCCATGCCCCCATATCTCCCCTCTAACCTAGACCCCTATCAGGGGTGCCATCTGGGGTGCTTTTAAGGACAGGGCTGAGCCCCCTCAGTATTCCATGGTGACATGCACACATAGTGTGCACATGTCATGTGGTGTACTTGTGCCATTCATACATGCCGCACATCTAAAGGGGCCCATAGTTGCCTGGATATATTTTTTTTTATTCACAGCTTATATTCCGTATACCAGCCTTCCCAAACACTGTGTCTTCCAGATCTTTTGGACTGCAACTCCCATCAGACACATCGGATATAGCCGTACTGGCTGAGGCTGATGGGATTTGTTGTAAAAACGGGAAGGCGTGATTTTTTTAAAAAAAAATACTTCCAATAAATGTTAAAACATAATTAGTGATTATGGGTAGTGGCAATATATGTCTTCATCTCGCTTTAAATGTCGCTCCTGAACTGCATTATTTTCTTCCATCCCTTAAGGGGTTAAATTCAGCTTATTCAATATATTTAACTCTCATATTTGTTAGTAAGGGGGCCCAGTTCAAATGTATAGTCAAGCAACTGATCTTTGTTTTAATCTGTCTACTGATGGATTACCCAATTCCAATAAGTATTGCAGTAATCAATATTGATCCCTTCATGGATCAATGCCTTGTCGTGGCGAAGGGGCTTGAATAACTCAGAGAAGCTATGAGCTATGCCATGCAGGGCCACCCAAGATGGACAGGTCATAGTGGAGAGTTTTGACTAAACGTGATCCACCTGGAGAAGGAACTGGCAAGCCACTCCAGTATCCCTGCCAAGAAAACTCCATGGACAAAGACAACAGGCATATAAAAGTTATGACGCTGGAAGATGAGCCCCTCAGGTCGGAAGGCGTCCAACATGCTACTGAGGAAGAGCGGAGGACAAGTACAAGTAGATTCAGAGCGGATGAAGCGGCTGGGCCAAAGCCGAAAGGACGCTCAGTTGCGGATATGCCTGGAAGCGAAAGGAAAGTCCGATGCTGTAAAGAAAAATATTGCATAGGAACTTGGAATGTAAGAACCATGAGTGGAGGTAAGCTGGATGTGGTCAAAAATGAGATGACAAGAATAAATATCGACATCCTGGGCATCAGTGAACTAAAATGGAAGGGAATGGGCGAATTCAGTTCGGGTGACTATCATATCTACTACTGTGGGCAAGAATCCTGTAGCAGAAATGGAGTGGCCCTCATAGTCAACAAAAGAGTGGCAAAAGCTGTAATGGGATGCAATCTCAAAAATGACAGAATGATCTCGATACGAATCCAAGGCAGACCTTTTAACATCACAGTAATCCAAGTTTATGCACCAACTACCGGTGCTGAAGAAAGTGAAATTGACCAATTCTATGAAGACCTACAACAACTTCTAGAAATGACACCAAAGAAGGATGTTCTTCTCATTACAGGGGATTGGAATGCTAAAGTAGGGAATCAAGAGATAAAAGGAACAACTGGCAAGTTTGGCCTTGGAGTTCAAAATGAAGCAGGGCAAAGGCTAATAGAGTTCTGTCAAGAGAACAAGCTGGTCATCACAAACACTCTCTTCCAACAACACAAGAGACGACTCTACACATGGATATCACCAAATGGGCAGCATTGAAATCAGATTGATTATATTCTCTGCAGCCAAAGATGGAGAAGCTCTATACAGTCAGCAAAAACAAGACCTGGAGCTGACTGTAACTCAGATCATCAGCTTCTTATAGCAAAATTCCAGCTTAAACTGAAGAAAGTAGGAAAAACCACTGGGCCAGTAAGATACAATCTGAATCAAATCCCTTATGAATACACAGTGGAAGTGAGGAACAGGTTTAAGGATTTAGATTTGGTAGACAGAGTGCCTGAAGAACTATGGATGGAGGCTCGTAACATTATACAGGAGGCAGCAACGAAAACCATCCCAAGGAAACGGAAATGCAAGAAAGCAAAATGGCTATCCAACGAGGCCTTACAAATTGCGGAGGAGAGGAGGCAAGCAAAATGCAAGGGAGATAGGGAAAGATACAGGAAACTGAATGCAGATTTCCAAAAAACAGCAAGGAGAGACAAGAGGGTCTTCTTAAATGAGCAATGCAAAGAAATAGAGGAAAACAATAGAATGGGGAAAACCAGAGATCTGTTCAAGAAAATTGGAGATATGAAAGGAACATTTCGTACAAAGATTACCATAATCAAGGACAAAAGTGGTAAGGACCTAACAGAAGCAGAAGACATCAAGAAGAGGTGGCAAGAATACACAGAGGAATTATACCAGAAAGATATGGAGGTCTCATACACCCCAGGTAGTGTGGTTGCTGACCTTGAGCCAGACATCTTGGAGAGTGAAGTCAAATGGGCCTTAGAAAGCATTGCTAATAACAAGGCCAGTGGAAGTGATGATATTCCAGCTGAACTATTTAAAATTTTAAAAGATGATGCTGTTAAGGTGCTACACCCAATATGCCAGCAAGTTTGGAAAACTCAGCAATGGCCAGAGGATTGGAGAAGATCAGTCTACATCCCAATTCCAAAGAAGGGCAGTGCCAAAGAATGCTCCAACTACCACACAATTGCGCTCATTTCACACGCTAGCAAGGTTATGCTTAAAATTCTACAAGGCAGGCTTAGGCAGTATGTGGACCGAGAACTCCCAGAAGTGCAAGCTGGATTTCGAAAGGGCAGAGGAACCAGAGACCAAATAGCAAACATGCGCTGGATTATGGAGAAAGCTAGAGAGTTCCAGAAAAACGTCTACTTCTGCTTCATTGACTATGCCAAAGCCTTTGACTGTGTCGACCACAGCAAACTATGGCAAGTTCTTAAAGAAATGGGAGTGCCTGATCACCTCATCTGTCTCCTGAGAAATCTCTATGTGGGACAAGAAGCTACAGTTAGAACTGGATATGGAACAACTGATTGGTTCAAAATTGGGAAAGGAGTACGACAAGGTTGTATATTGTCTCCCTGCTTATTTAACTTATATGCAGAATTCATCATGCGAAAGGCTGGACTAGATGAATCCCAAGCCGGAATTAAGATTGCCGGAAGAAATATCAACAACCTCAGATATGCAGATGACACAACCTTGATGGCAGAAAGCGAGGAGGAATTAAAGAACCTTTTAATGAGGGTGAAAGAGGAGAGCGCAAAATATGGTCTGAAGCTCAACATCAAAAAAACCAAGATCATGGCCACTGGTCCCATCACCTCCTGGCAAATAGAAGGGGAAGAAATGGAGGCAGTGAGAGATTTTACTTTCTTGGGCTCCTTGATCACTGCAGATGGTGACAGCAGTCACGAAATTAAAAGACGCCTGCTTCTTGGGAGAAAAGCAATGACAAACCTAGACAGCATCTTAAAAAGCAGAGACATCACTTTGCCGACAAAGGTCCGTATAGTTAAAGCTATGGTTTTTCCAGTAGTGATGTATGGAAGTGAGAGCTGGACCATAAAGAAGGCTGATCGTCGAAGAATTGATGCTTTTGAATTATGGTGCTGGAGGAGACTCTTGAGAGTCCCATGGACTGCTAGAAGATCAAACCTATCCATTCTTAAGGAAATCAGCCCTGAGTGCTCCCTGGAAGGACAGATCGTGAAGCTGAGGCTCCAATACTTTGGCCACCTCATGAGAAGAGAAGAATCCTTGGAAAAGACCCTGATGTTGGGAAAGATTGAGGGCACTAGGAGAAGGGGACGACAGAGGACAAGATGGTTGGACAGTGTTCTCGAAGCTACGAACATGAGTTTGACCAAACTGCGGGAGGCAGTGCAAGACAGGAGTGCCTGGCGTGCTATGGTCCATGGGGTCACGGAGAGTCGGACACGACTAAACGACTAAACAACAACAACAACAACAATCAATATTGCATTATGCCTTTATTGGGGAAATTCTGTGCATAGCGGAGACTCTTCTCTCTCTTTTTTTGGCTACAGGAAACAGATAAAGTCATTTATTTGGCGGAGAAATTGTCTTTAAAACACACTGCCTGATTGAACAAGATATATACATAGCTGCTGCTTCTTCTTCTTCTTCTTCTTCTTCTTCTTCTTCTTCTTCTTCTTCTTCTTCTTCTTCTTCTTCTTCTTCTTCTTCTTCTTCCGGTACCAAACATGCTATCATTTTGTTTTGTACGTCATGAACTCATTAGCCATCTGTACTAGTTAGCTGCTTAACTAGTACCCCCCAAAAAATCACAAGTAGTAATTTATTAAATAATAATAAAACACCTGATCAAATGGATAACATCCAATCAAATAAACTCAGACTATGCCATCCCCTCACCTCACCATAAACCTACAATGCTATTTGAATCCCCCTCCCCCATAGGCATCTCCTTCCCCATTAACACAGCTTATAAGGGCCTGCAGCATCCTTGGGCTAATGGGGCATGCAGCCTATAAACCACACAAAGAGGAAAGCTTGATTGAGAAGGTGGGTGCATGGCATAAGGCCGGGGGGAGGGGATTTTTGTGATCTAGTTGCCAATGAAAATATGCAGAGATTTAACCAGCAGTGGGGAGAAGAGAGCTTTTAGCAACACTTACTTCTTGCAAAGAGGTTCCTGGGCTGTCAAGAAAACACAAGTTTCAAGATGAAGGGCAAGTGCAAAGTGCAAATCATTATTTATTGAATACCCTAGTTAATAGCCTGTCAATTCCATAGTGTTTGGGAGGCAGAGGCAACACTCTGACTAACCCTTCTTCCTCATAAGAGCTCACTTGTTTATTACTTATGTGCATGGGCGTACCTGGGGGGGCAGGGGGCAGCTGCCCCCCCAGAAGCTAAAAAGGAAGGGGAGAAAGGTATAAATTACAGCTCGCGCTGTGAGCTGCAGCATCACACTGTTTTTTTTTCAGTGCAGAAAGTGGCCGGCGGGGAAAAGTGGTTGCGGAGAACCGCATGACCGCTGCCTCCCCTCTGGGGGGCGTGGACATCATAGCCAGCCAATCGTGCGAGGAGGCAGCGCCGTTCCCGCCTCTTTCCTCTCCCACCCAGCTCCTGAGCTGCTTCGGTGGGGAGGGGTGTGTGTGTGCGTGTGCGTGTGTGCACTTTGCCATGGTCGCCTCCACCACAGGATCGGGCTCCAGAGTGACCACTCCGCGCTGAGGAGGAAGAGGCTAGCTAGAGGAGCCTGCTGCAGTGGCTCCTCTCGCCCTCTTCGCCCTCGTACTTGCGGGCAAGTTCGGCGGCAATCGGTGGTCGCAACTTGGCGTTCGCAGCAGGAGTGGAGCAGAGTGAGTCTGAGGAGCGGCGGCAAGGGCGGGAGAAAAAGTGCTTGAGTTGTGTTGTGTGCGAGGGAGAGGGCGCACACGCATTTCCTCCTGCCTGTCTCCTTCGCCAAGCTCCTCTCGGTCTCTCTCGCGTCTCTTAATAGTAACTGAAATAGTGTTCATCTGGCAATGCAGTCTTTGAAACACCTGTCGATGCCTGTGGATGCACGATACACATGAATGAGTGCCAAGGTGATCGTAAGGACAGGGATCCGGATAATAACACTGTTTCGATTTAATCTTCCTCAGCGTTAACTACAAATAATAATAATAATAATGTCAGGGACGAGAACCTGCATGAACATGAGTCCTGATGACCAAAATCATTTACAAAACATACATGATAAAATGGAATAAATTCCATTAAATCAAGCAAAACAAATGCATACCTCAGCAATGAAGAAAGTGAACTTCTAAGGAGCAGTGGTCATAAGCCTTCCATAGAGAAGGTCCAAGGTTCATTCTCCAGGTTGGGCTGGAGACCCTGAAAAGCTGCTGCAGGACTGAACTAAATGGACCCATGGTCTGATTCAGTAAAGAAATTCCAAAAACGTATTTAAGATTTTTCATGTACGCCACTGTGGCTGCTAGGATTCTTATCGCCCAGAAATGGAAAACAAATGAAATTCCATCTATTACTGAGTGGCAATCGAAGGTTCTAGAATTCATGCAATTAGCCAAATTAACACACAGAGTACGGGACTTGGATGATACGAAGTTCCGATCTGAATGGAGTAAATTTATAGAATATGCCAAGGGTAATTACACGGGTATGAGAGCGTTAGGGGTAGTAGCATAACCTCTACAATGTTACAAACTTGATCTAAATAGAAAATACAAAGTAGGATTGACAGAATTTACCACTTGGTGGAAGGAAGGACGTCAAACTGTTTGGAATATATGTAAAGTCGAATTAATGTAATTATGTTTAAAGAAAACGAATAAAAACTTATTTTCAAAAAGATTCAGTATCTTCCTATGCTCTAGATGCTTAATAACAATAAAAATAACTCTCTGAGCCATTTACATAAAATAATGGAAAATATTCATAAGAAAGTACCTATAAAATCTACAGACTTTAAAAACAAGCAGGCACAATAAAATGATCCAAAGGCAGATGAAAATAAACAGTTTTTAAAAAGAATATACATGAATATTTTTTTAAAAAAAAAAACAACCAGAAGAGTTTTTAGCAGGTATTGAAAACAGTAAAATTAAGGAGCCTGTCTAATCATTACCACCCACACATTGTTCAAGGAAATAATGCATTTGGCCGCCTGACTCCAGTCTGACCCAAAGACAAACTTCTCTGGTCTCTGTTATCACCAAATGGCTCATTACAGGGTGTGGAGGCTGCCAGCCGCAAAAGGTCTGTTGTCTGCTCTCTAATCAGCATTCACTTTGCCAGAGGGTACTCTCTGCTGAAGAAAGAATGTTCTGGTTTCTTCTTCTTCTTCTTCTTCTTCTTCTTCTTCTTCTTCTTCTTCTTCTTCTTCTTCTTCTTCTTCTTCTTCTTCTTCTTCTTCTGATGTGCTACTGTTGTGCAGGAGACAAGACCTCTTCAGGTCAAGCATTGATCAAAGGAATATTTAGGGAAAGGCAGCAGCGAGATGGGAGGAGTCCCCTGAAAGGATTCCTGCAGCTAATTAAAGAGTTGGAAGCTCTTCCTTCGAAGACAGAGGTCCTCTGGCTGGGTCGGGATGGCATGGGGATGAGACGAGAGACCAACTCCCTTCTCTTGCGGGGACACAATTGGTGCCAGTGCCTTCCGTTAAGAGTTTGGGTGTAATCCTTGATGCCTCCCTTTCCATGGAGACGCAGGTTACAGCAACAGCTAAGGTGACACTTTCCCATCTTCTCCGCATTAAGCTTTTGGTCTCTTACCTCTCCCGCCTCGATCTGGCCACAGTGATCCATGCGACGGTCACCTCCAGGCTTGACTACTGTAATTCGCTCTACGCGGGGCTGCCCTTGAAACTGTCCCAGAAACTCCAGCGGGTGCAGAATGGGAGCATATTCACCCAGTGCTTTACCAGTTGCACTGGCTCCTGGTGGAGTATAGGGTCAGGTTCAAGGTGCTGGTTTTGACCTTTAAAGCCCTTTGTGGCTTAGGGCCCTCGCATTTATGGGACCGCCTCTCCTGGTATGCCCCAGAGAAGACCTTAAGGTCCATGAATAACCATAGTTTAGAGGTCCCGGGCCCTTAGGAAGTCAGACTATCCTTCACCAGGGCCAGGGCCTTTTCAGTGATGGCTCCGACCTGGTGGAATACTCTGTCCCATGAGATTAGGGCCCTACAGGACTTAACCTCCTTCCACCAGGCCTGTAAGACAGAGCTATTCCATCTGGCCTTGAATTTGAACTCAGCCTGATCTTTTATTTTCCCTTTTCTCCCCCCCCCCCCATTTTATGAAGATTACCCGCTCTGGGACTCCACAGCTAATTCTCCCCTGGCCTCCTCGCTGGCCCAAGTAGGACAAATTTAGCCAGCTAGCCCTGGTGACTATCTAATGTTTATTTTGGATGGATTTCCCCCAAATGGATTTTTGAACTGTGAGTTTTATTGTTATTCATGATTTTATACTGTATTTTATGCTGCTTTTATGTTGTATTACAATTAAGCATTTTATATTTGTTGTTAGCAGCACTGAGCCCAGGTTTATGAACCGGGAAGGGCGGGGTATAAATAAAAAAATATTATTATTATTATTATTATTATTATTATTATTATTATGGAGGTAATATGTAAAGCTGCTAGAAGGAGAGAAAACCATTGCTCAGGCTTCTCCTTCGAAAAAATATGTTTCTAGCCAAATAACTTTTCTATACTGCTTGATGTATAAAATACCTTTAAGTTAGACTGATACAACTTGTTCAAATTATGGGTAATTTGTACCCCCAGGTATCTAAAACTTTCCCTAGCTATTGGAATCGTCAACATGGCTGTAAAAGTCAGTTGTTTATGGGCTGCTGTATGAAAGCCTCCTTGTTCTCACCCAGGACTCCACCCAGGCAGGGCCCAAACAAACTCACAGGTCACCACAAAAACTCTCACAACCAAGGCCTACTGGCCTCACCCTAGTTCCTCACTGGAGGGTTTAGCCTCACCATGATGGGTGGAAACCTTTGTGTTAGTTTGTGTGTGTGTGATTCCTTCATCCCCACAACACCAATATCACTGGTGTTTCAAAGTTTCTGAGGTTCATTTGACACTGACATGGAACCAAGCCTTTAGTTTTTATCACTCCAGTCCTGTGGGATGAACCCTCTCTCCTAACTTTCAAATGTTTGCTGAAAACTCTTCTTTGCCAACAGGCTTGTGCAAACAACTAAGAAACATTTTTATTCTTAGTATAGAGACTTTCGTATGTTATTGACTTGTTTAGCAATAAGCTATTACCGGTATATGCTTAAGTGATAAAAAACAAACAAGCCCATTTCCTCTAGTAGTCAGCTGGTGTACTATTTTTTTTTTAATTTTTGTGTGGTTTTTATTGTACTACTTATTTATTATTAAATTTATATCTTACCTTTTCCTCCAAGGACCTCAATCCTTGGGGTTTTCCTCCCCATGTTATCCCTACAACAACCTTGTGAGGTAGGATAGGCAGTGACTGGCACAAGGTTCCCCAGTCAGCTTCATATAATTGTCGTAAACCACTTTGGTATTTTATGAAATTGCTGCAAGCAAATATTGTTATGAATAATAAATAAATGAAGTTAAGTAACATGTCCCAGTGTTACCTCAAGGAGGACTCTGATTCAGAGGACAATGTGGGTCTTCAGCGGTGCTTTTTTAATTTTAAAAAAAGCTTAGGGGTACAGTGGTACCTTGGTTCTCGAATGGCTTGGGTCCTGAACAAATTGACTCCTGAACACCACAAATCCAGAAATAAGTGTTCAGGTTTGCGAATGCCTTTCGGAAGTCAAACATCCGACACGGCTTCTGCTCAAGTGCAGGAAGCTCCTGCAGCCAATCGGAAGCCACGCCTTGGTTTTCGAATGGTTCCTTGAGTCAAACGGACTCCTGGAATGGATTAAGTTTGACAACGAAGGTACCACTGTACTCTCATTTTGACTCAAGAAAGTCACTGTTTTATAGTTCAGATCGGGGAAAACAAATACAGTAACTGGACAAAAGTACTAAGTTTCACAAAACATTTAAGCTTTCACAAAACATTTATCTGAAGAAGTGTGCATGCACACGAAAGCTCATACCAATGACAAACTTAATTGGTCTCTAAGGTGCTGCTGCAAGGATTTTTTTTATTTTGTTTCGACTATGTCAGACCAACACGGCTACCTACCTGTAACTAAAACATTTAGGGGTATGCATACCCCTGTGTACCCCCCGGAAAAAAAGTACTGGTCTTCAGTACTTTCTCTCATATCATCCTAAGAACTCTCAGTACCATTAACAAAATGCAGCTCCTGGGATTCCTTGGAGGAAGCCACAACTGGTGAAGAGGAGAATGTGGACATGACTGAGGAGTCAGGCAATCAATTCTGCCCCTCCTGTGTGATCATGAAAGGGGTTTACCCAGGGTAAGGCTCATCTCCCACAACCTGGGTCTGCTGATCCCCACTAATTAATCAGTTTTGTCCAATGTGGGTATAAATTGATACTCCAAGGGTACAATCTACCCAAAGTGAATTCTGAACTTTTAATTTAAGAGGAGTCCTGCTGGATCAAGCCAAAAAGCCTCTTTTAGGGCAGCATCCTAGTCTCTTCGTTACTAATTTACCTACTTAATTTATATCCCACCATTTAGTGGAAGATAAGGCTCTCAAGGCATCTTTCCTCCCTTAAGTCCCATTCATTTCACCAAGATAAATTTAAGCAGTACTTAACTCTTCCATGGAGATACGGTAATGGGACTTCACTTTGATGGTGCCCTGAGGCAGGAGTGGCTAACCTAAGTTTGAGAGGAAGAAGGGACAGAGAGGGAGAAAATGGTTTGTGTTCGCATGCCTGTGGATGAGGGAGGTGTATGCAGTGTGTTTGTTTGCATATACATTGACCATGCTGGCCCTTGGAAGGGTGGATGATGTGGCCCCCACTCCTACCCTAGGGATTTCAGATAAATTCCAAATCGGCTTCAATCAGTCTGCATTGAATATCCATATCATCTTAGCAGGCAAGCTCAGCAAACCCCTTTCCGGCCGTTCCCAGCAGCTGCTATTCAGAAGCATTCTGTGGCTGACCATGGAAGCAGAGTATAGCCATACTTATCATCCATGAATTTGTCTAACCCTCTTTTAATGCCACCCAAGTTGGTGGCTATCACTGCCTCGCGTGGGAGTGAGTTCTGTGGTTTCAGGAAGTGCTGTGTGAAGTACTTTCTTTCTTTCTTTTATCTGTCCTGAATCTTCCAACATTCAGCTTCATTGGATCCCTGTGAGTTCTAGAGACTTTTCTCTATTCATGCAGAATTTGATAACAGAATCATAGGGTTGGAAGAGACCACAAGGGTCATCCAGTCCAACCCCCTGCCAAGCAGGAAACACCACCAAAACATTCTTGACATATGCCTGTCAAGCCTCTGCTTAAAGACCTCCAAAGAAGGAGACTCCACCACACTCCTTGGTAGCAAATTTCACTGCCGAACAGCTCTTGCTGTCAGGAAGTTCTTCCTAATGTTTACCGGTAGGTGGAATCTTCTTTCTTGTAGTTTGAATCCATTGCTCCGTGTCCGCTTCTCTGGAGCAGCAGAAAACAACCTTTCTCCCTCCTCTATATGACATCCTTTTATATATTTGAACATGGCTATCATATCACTCCTTAACCTTCTCTTCTCCAGGCTAAACATACCCAGCTCCCTAAGCCATTCCTCATAAGGATAAACTTCTAAAGGTAAAGGCGCCCCTGACCATCAGGTCCAGTCGTGTCCAACTCTGGCATTGCGGCGCTCATCTCACTCTATAGGCCGAGGGAGCTGGCGTTTGTCTGCAGACAGCTTCCGGGTCATGTGGCCAGCATGACAAAGCTGCTTCTGGCAAACCAGAGCAGCGCACGGAAACGCCGTTTACCTTCCCGCCGGAGCGGTCCCTATTTATCTACTTGCACTTTGATGTGCTTTTGAACTGCTAGGTGGGCAGGAGCTGGGACCGAGCAACGGGAGCTCACCCCGTTGCAGGGATTCAAACCGCCGACCTTCTGATCAGCAAGCCCTAGACTCTGTGGTTTAACCCACAGGGCCACCTGGGTCCTCATAAAGATAAACTTCTGTTGTTGTTTAGTTGTTTAGTCGTGTCTGACTCTTCGTGACCCCATGGACCATAGACCATGATAGATAAACTTCTAACATGACTCAAATCCCAAACACGGCAACCTTTCCCCATAGGTGAGTGGCTAAATAATTGTTCTGCCTTTTCACCACTAGGTGGCTTAAACAAGATAGCTTCAGGACAATAATGTCTTTGCTTTTGTCATCATAGGTAAGTTGAAGAAGATGTAACTTTTACCCATTCAAGTTTCTTTTTTTTTCTTTTTGTATACACTATGGACTGACCTTGATCCTAAAACTTTGGTAACCAAACTGCCCCAATTTTAGTGGGCTACAACTCCCATCATCCTTTTTTTTAATAATAATTTTTAGGTTTGTACACTTGCTGACTGGGGCTGAACATCAGCTGCAGCAGCCCTAAACCCTGCGTGAGGCCCAAGCTTCACCCACACACCTTGAAGATGCCCTAAAGATTAAACTGAGGACATCTAGGAACAGCGTAAATCTCATTGTATAGGAGGGAATTAAATGACGATCGTGATTAAATTGCATCGATCCAATCTGCCTTCCTTGTTTATAGGCAGTGCTTTTGTTTTCAAGAAAAATACCGTAGGTGCCGGAACTCACCATGAAGTTGTTACAGTTAATCACCAGGCGACTCAGGGCAGCTCTGAACAGATGCCGGTTTGACAATACTGTAGTTGCATTCGCTGATCATAGAGGTGCTAAAAACTATGGCAAACTGTCTCCCTAGCTGGTATGAGGGTTGCCTCTGGTTCAGGTGCAGGTCAAATAAAAGCGCCCCCCCCCAACCTCCCAGGTTCGTTCTCTTAGATTCAAGTGGATGGCTAGGGCTGAAAAATAGCACTGCTTATAGGGATTGCAATTCAACTTCTTTTAAAAGGCTTGCCTATGTTTTATACCCCTAGGACTGCATAGGAAGGCTTCCAGGACCTTTAATGGGCCTTTGAATTTGGTCCTCAGCCATTTTTAATCCCTGGTTTAGATGTTTTTAATTGCTTCTCTTTTCTATATAATCCTTTCCTTTTAGGTTTGCTTTGTTCTTTAGTCACTGCTTCTCTCCTTGCATATTCGATGCCACAAGAGGCTGACACCACTGGATGCCAAAATGTGGGGTTTAATGGATTATGCTTATAAATAAAAGTCTGAATGGTTCCACGTTGCCTTGGAATTTCAAAACAAAAATGGTCTGAAAGAACCTTAAGCGCTTGCTGGAGGTATTTTTGTGCAAACTCATGACCCATCGATTGCAAAGGCAAAACTTTAACACTTAAGTCCATAACTGTGGAGGGTGTGGTAAGGGGTCAAAAAGAATGAATGGAAACATTATTCTGCTTTTATGTTACAATGTATTTAGTGGTTGGAATACTTGCCAGACTTTACTGTGAATGTTTGCTTGCATACTTATTACATTTACAACCACCTTTTCTAAGGGGATGCCCAAGCTTCTCCCCCTTCCATTTTATCCACACAAGAACCCAGCAAGGTAGCTCAGACTGAAAGATAGTGACTAGTCCAAGGTCACTCAGTGGGCCTCATGGATGAGTGGGATTTGAACCCTGGTCTCCCAGGTCCGACACTCTAACCTCTACACCACATGAAACCTAGCTGTGCATCACCGGCTGTGAATATGGCAGGAGGCAGAGAGAGGCAGGTTGTGCTCAATCCTTTCTGAGCTCCAGACTCAGGTCAAGTTGCCCACTTCCAGCCAGTTCCAGGTTGAGCAGGGCTGGGCAGACCTCAGGATCATTTGGTGTGATTGGCTTCACAGCTAAAGAAAGACAAGACAGCTGAAGAGAATGCACATTTAGCACTAGAACCTCCAAGGTCTACTAACCTGTGATTAGCTGCGATCTCTGCATTGCAGGGGGTTGGGCTGGATGACCCTTAGGTTCCCTTCCAACTCTATAACCAGAGCTGGAAACTAAATAAAATGTCCCTGAGCCTAGGTAGAGGCTATCAGTTCTGTACCCTGAGCTCACAATGCTTTCACGTAGAAGTCCACTCCTGCTAAGCCTGTTCAGTGGCCTAATTTTCCTCTATTTCACTGTATCTGAAGAAGTGTGCATGCACACGAAAGCTCATACCAAAATAAAAACTTAGTTGGTCTTTAAGGTGCTACTGAAGGATTTTTTTTATTTTACTAATTTTAGCGAGAAAAGCTATTTTGTTGTTGTTGCTTTGAAACAACTGGGAGACAGAAACCCTGTAAGTCACCCACTGATCCACCAGAACAGGGGTCAGCAACCTTTTTCAGCCGTGGGCCGGTTCACCGTCCCTCAGACCATGTGGTAGGCCGGACTAAATTTTTTTGGGGGGGGGAATATGAATGAATTTCTATACCCCACAAATAACTCAGCGATGCATTTTAAATAAAAGGACACATTCTACTCATGTAATAACATGCTGATTCCCAGATCATCTGCGGGTCGGATTGAGAAGACGATTGGGCTGCATCTGGCCCCTCGGGCCTTAGGTTGCCTACCCCTGCACCAGAAACCCTCAACCCCCTCCCTCCCATTAAAAGGCTACCTCTGCTGCTTCCTCTTACTCTTGCTGAAACCAGCTGCCTCCCCCCTCCATGAGTATATGCAAGCAAGAGGGCAATGGAATGAAAAGTTAGGAAACCATTGATCTAGATCAGGCATCCCCAAACTCGGCCCTCCAGATGTTTTGGGTCTACAACTCCCATGATCCCTAGCTAACAGGACCAGTGGTCAGGGATGATGGGAATTGTAGTCCCAAAACATCTGGAGGGCCTAGTTTGGGGATGCCTGATCTAGATGAACTGGGTGAGACAAGTTACAGGTAGGTAGCCGTGTTGGTCTGAGTCGAAGCAAAATAAAAAAAATTCCTTCAGTAGCACCTTAAAGACCAACTAAGTTTTTATTTTGGTATGAGCTTTTGTGTGCATGCACACTTCTTCAGATACACTTGAAACAGAAGTCAGTCCCTTATGTATATACAGAGGGTGGGGGTGGGTGGGTGGGAATGGGTGATGGGCTGATTGGGAGTGATAAACCTGTAGATGGCTGTTAACGACTGCTGATGACTGCAATTGGTCCTGCGGGGGGGGGGGGAAGCAAGGGCTGAGGTGCTAAAGAAAGCTTGATCATGCATAATGAGATAAGAATCCAATGTCTTTGTTCATCCCAGGTGGCTCCATGAGACAAGAGTATGTGAGACAAGAGTATCTCATTAGGAAGGGTAAAATCACTCTGCGCATGCTCTGAGGTGTTCTTATTTTATTAATATTAGAATGCTTATGGCTGAGCTCTGACATTTACAGCAAGCATCAAAGGTTAGTCCTGCTGAGTCCCTGGAATTAGCTGCGCAGGGTACTTTACAGCAGGACTCTTCAACCTTTTCAGACCTGAGACCCACGTTTAACCGAAGCACACATTTGACAGCCCATTTCTTTTCTTTTTTTTAAAAAAAGCATATAATCATATGGTGGAGTGCTGCTATTATGACCCACCTTAGATTAGGCTGCAGGCCAATAGCTGACACACCCGTTGAAGACCACTGCCTCATTTTATGGAGCAGCATACAAAATGTCACTCATAACTAACTAAATCAAATCAAGTCTTAAATTTTTTTAGACCATGGTGGACAGCTCAATGAAAACTTTAGCGGTAAGGAAAAATAAAAAAATATAAGGCTGAAATTATAGCAGGGAAAAATACCGCCATGCCTTTAAAGAAATATATGGAGTGACTTTGGGAATAAGTTGTGCATCCCCCCCCCCAAAAAAAGAATATTTTAGAGCTGCAAAAGATGCAGGAAAGAGCAAGCAAAAGTATCAAAGTATTGAAGGATCAAAAGACTTGATCACAACACACTTTGTGCGAAAGCACTTTGGGACATCAGTGTTTGGGGTAGAAATTGTGCATGGTACAACTGCCCATTTTCATGAGAATTGAACTCAGTGGGCCTTACTTCCGAGTAAACATTTTTGGGTTGTGCTGTAAGAGGTTCTGTGATGGAGGTTTAGAACAAAATATATCTCCTTCTTCCACTACACTAGATTGACAGTTTTTAGGACAAAAGGAAGTACTTCTTCACACAAGCCACATAAATGCCTGGAATTCCACCTCCAGGAGATGTAATGGGCACCAGCAGGGGATTAGGCTAATTCAAAGACAAAGAGACTTAGTCAATCAATGGCCAGGATGGCTATCTCCAGAGACTGCTGAGCCACTAAATACCTGTTGATGGGAAACAAACAGTGCCAGTGGAGTGGAGGGGTGTGTGTGTGTGTTGCTGTCAAGTTTCAGCAGTGTTCTCGGAAAAAGATTTCTGTTTGTTCAACCCAGAGGGGCTCTTCTTCATAATCTTATGAGGTTAGTTCTGTGGTGCCTCAACCATACATGCAAAAATACTGATACACACACTTCTCTGAGTGGTGAGAGACTTCAGCTTATACCTTTGTTTTCATTTCCTTGGAATGAAAGTCACTATAGAGGCTATGGTGTCTTTATTAAATATGGTTTTATTTACACATATATTCAAGCTGAGCATCAGAGCATCAGATCTTGCCTCCCCCATTGGAGTTCTAGGCGAGTTCAGTACAGAGAGAAAGTCAAGCCATTGTGTCTTCCCAGCTTTCAATGGCACTAGCCAAAAAATAGTCCCTGGTCTATTGTTCTCCTGCACCTCAGATGATGTGGCCTCCAGCCAGGTGAGAAGGTGGCAATGCCTGCCATCTCCCTCTAAATCAGGCATGTCAAACCTGCGGCCCTCCAGATGTTTTGGCCTACAACTCCCATGAGCCCTAGCTAGCAGGACCAGTGGTTGGGGAAGATGGGAATTGTAGTCCAAAACATCTGGAGGGCCGCAGGTTTGACATGCCTGCTCTAAATGCTTCACTGGTTAGTTGCTTCTATGGCAATACAGCCAACTCTTAAGTCATGGATAAAGGATGCTTAACCAACCCACAGTCCTATAACAAAACATTCACTGGGTTTATTTAAGTAGTGGCTGGTTGGCTATTGGTCAGGAATTCCACACTGATTGTACCCTGCAATGCAGATGCAGGTTATTATTACTTCTTATATTTATTAGTCACTTCCCCTCTCCTGCCTAAATGAAACTCAGAGAGTAATAAACAAACAAAAGAAATAAAAAAAATTGTCCAGTACCACCTTAGAGACCAATTAAGTTTTGTTCTGGGTATAAGCTTTGGTGTGCATGCACACTTCTTCAGATGCCTGTATCTGAAGACCTGTATCTAGAAACAAACAAAAGTTAGACTAGTTGACCATAGAGGTTCCTTCCAACTTTATGACTGTAAAGAGAAAGCAGAAAGAAGTTGCTGATAGCCTTTTTGAACAGATTTATGCACGGCATTTCTGTGCGCTGCTCTGGTTCACCAGAAGCTGCTCCCTCGGCCTACAGAGCAAGATGAGCGCCGCAACCCCAGAGTCGTCTGCGACTGGACCTAATGGTCAGGGGTACCTTTACCTTTACCTTAAGTGATTTTGGTTTGGTTTATTTAAAAAAAACCTCATTTTTTTGAACCAAGGTCCTTTCAAAATGGCTGCAAAAAAATAAAATACAGTGGCAACATTGCCAATCCAGTCTTTTACCATCACATACAAAGTAAGACTTTTGAGAAAGCCAAATGCTACGAGAGCAGCTAAAAACAAAACAAAACAAAACACTGGTATCCTAGTGCAGGCATCCCCAAACTGCGGCCCTCCAGATGTTTTGGCCTACAACTCCCATGATCCCTAGCTAACACGACCAGTGGTCAGGGATGATGGGAATTGTAGTCCAAAACACCCAGAGGGCCGAAGTTTGGAGATGCCTGTCCTAGTGGAAGCCAGAGCTGTCTTAGTGAACCTAGATTTTTTTTAATGCACCTGGAGTTGTTATTGTGCCGTTGTTCCTGTTTGCTCTGTATCTCTTGTGAGCCCATCCATTCACTCAGGCTGCAGTCCTAAACACACTTACCTGGGAAAAGCCCAACACGGAGACCCAGTGCAACTTACCGGTACTTTTGAGTAAGGATGCATAGGATTGGAACGTCCACTCTCTAACCCAGGCTTCCTCAACATTGGCCCTCCAGATGTTTTGAGACTACAATTCCCATCATCCCTGACCACTGGTCCTGCTAGCTAGGGGTCATGGGAGTTGTAGGCCAAACACATCTGGAGGGCATTCATTCATTCATTCATTCATTCTTAGAAAGATTCGGAGGGTCTAAACAGTTGCGCGATGGCCACACTTTCCCTTTCGCACCTGCCCAACGATTCGCTGGTTGGTTGCTCCTCTTGACGTCAGTCTCCCGTTATTAGTACGGCTCTTGGGCAACACCCTTCTCAAAGAACGAGGCGCTGGTTGCTGGAGCGGCCGAGCGGGGCGCAACGGAGCAAGTGGCCTGATCTCATTGCAGTGCTATTGCAGAAGCTTCTGCCAGCTGCAAGCAAGTATGAGCGCCTCCGTGGCGTTGCACTCCGTTCGCCTCCTTCTCCTGCTGGTTGTTTGCGGTGTCTTGGACGTCGGGAGCAGCAGCAACAGCAGCACTCCCGCAGGTAAGGATATTAATATTCGGTATGAATTTCCGCTGTGTTTTCTCCGGGCGGCTGGCAATCTAGGCAAACGGCCAGAAAAAAGGATGGTCGTTGCTGCGTTTCTCATCCCAAGGTGAGCAGTCACCTTGAGAAGGTTTGCTTCAAGGCAAAAAATAAATAAAACGATGACAATTATTTTCTCCAAACCGAGGGGAGGGGTTAGATTCTCCAAGGCATTTTAATTTTAATTTTAAACATTCTCTTTATTTACCCCAGCCCGAGTTTATTTGGGAGGAGGGGGTTGTTTTGGTGAAGTGATGTTCTGCCCGAATCTTCTAACCAGGCTTCCCCGCCCCCTGAAAGGTTAATTCCTACCTTATGACTATTAAGATTAAAAAGATACGCGGCTAAGGCGCTTCCAAACTCTGCATTCCCCTGGTTGTAGAATCCTTCATGTCCTCTTTTGTAAAAGCCATTGCCTTCCTAGTCTAATAAAAGGAAGGGGGGGGGAATAAACCGGGGGAGAAGGTAAGATTCCAGCAGGTGGTAAAGTGGAGGCAGACAATAGTCCCTATGGCTGGAGATCCGTGTTGTTGGAGCAACATTTCCGGTGGAATTAACTTAATAATGCCAGGATGATGGCCCATTGTTTCAGCTGTGAATGATCACTGTGCTTTATTTTGTGTCTGTTTGCTGCTCTGTGTGAATGATGTGCTACTTGCATGCCGTTGCTCTTTGACTCCACTATAACCACCACCATGCGCGCGCACAGTTATAAAGACACAAGGACATAAGAAGAGTCTTGCTGGATCAGACCCATCCAGTCCAACATCCTGTTCTCCCAGTGGCCAACCAGATGCCTGTAGGAAGGTCCCCCCCCCCACAGCAGGACATGAGCGCAACAGCACTCTCCCCCCCCCACTTGTTGCCTCAGATTTTTATTTATTTAGACCATTCCAATATCACTTCAGATATTAAACTGTCTCTAAACAGTCTGCAGTAAACTGAAACAACGGTTACAAAAAAGGCACAATAAAGTCAGGAATGTGAATATACAAACACAGAGGTGGAACTTCCATCTCAAACTACTACTCCCCCCCCCCAACAGCTCTCAGCATCCTGTCTCTCACTGTCATCAATGCTGGCTCTCACCCAAGACCTAACAAACTCACAGATTTGTGCAAGTCTCTTACAACAGAAGAGGGTTCCTAGACCAGGCATCCCCAAATTGCGGCCCTCCAGATGTTTTGGCCTACAACTTACATGATCCCTAGCTAACAGGACCAGTGGTCAGGGATGATGGGAATTGTAGTCCAAAACATCTGGAGGGCTGACATTTGGGCATGCCTGTCCTAGATCCTGCTGACATTGCCCTAGGGACCCATCCGCACCATAGAATTAAAGCAGTATCATACTATTATAAACAGCCATGGCTTCCCCCCAAAGAATCCTGGGAGGTTAGGGGTGTTGTGAGTTGTTAAAGGTAAAGGGACCCCTGACCATTAGGTCCAGTCGTGCCCAAATCTGGGGTTGCACGCTCATCTCGCATTATTGGCTGAGGGAGCCGGCGTATAGCTTCCAGGTCATGTGGCCAGCATGACAAAGCCGCTTCTGGCAAACCAGAGCAGCACATGGAAACGCCGTTTACCTTCCTATTTATCTACTTGCGTTTTGATGTGCTTTCGTTATTTATCTACTTGCATTTTGATGTGTTGTGAGTTGTTAGGGGACCCTTATTCCCCTTGCAGAGCTGCAGTTCTCAGGGTGGTTTAAAAGTCGGCCCCTCTTCCCAGGGAACTCTGAGAATTGAAGATCTGTGAGTGGAATAGTCTCTCCTTAACAACTATGCTTTAAATGTACAGTGTGCAGATAGGACTCTAGTCTCCGGCTCCAGGTCCCCAACCTCACTACACATTTAAAACTGTTTTAGCACTTTGAAGTCCTGTTTTGTGCACGCTGCATTAAAACCCTGTTTGGCACGATATCTGACGATTCTCCCCTCCCCGCAGTTTCCGCCACAGTAAATGCAGAGGAAGTGGTGTCAATGCTTCCTGTTTGAAAGTTTGAGAAGAGAGTGTTTTTACCAAATCACACAGTGAGGACATGAAATAAACCAGTGGAACTCTTTCATAGACTGAATTCCATTAGAATTCATAGGGTTTATAAAGTCACTATTGAAAAATATCCTTACCCCATGTTCCTTTCCTTAAAAATTGTAGTAGGCCTATAATGGCTATAGCGTCAGACATCTCCTGTACAACAGACAGCAGTTTCTGACTAGATTTTGAATTACTAGGCGTAGGGCTGGATCCTACAGAGTCCAAACTCACACACGTTACACCAAAGTCCTGTTACAATCATTGAGACTCTGGTTGTGTACAACCCATGCACATTAAAGCACATTCAAAGCAGTTTCTGTTGCTCAAAGAATTCTGGGTAGTGTAGATCACCCCAAACAGAGATATTTTAACAACCCTTAAAAAAACTACAGTGCTCATAATTCTTTGACGGGTGGGGAGAGATGTACTTTAAAAGTATAGTTTGAATGCAGCCTTAAGTTGATTTCAGTGGCAACTAAGTGCCACTTGCTTAGTCTGGATCCAACCAATCATCTTCAGAATTTCTGAGATTGGGTGGGATCACACATGCCTCTGATCTATTTACTGCTGAAGAGGCCAACAGGATGTATCACTGTACTGCTGGGATCAGAAGGATTAGAAAGAGATTGAGTAGTTTTATCTGACATTTGTTACTTTTTGAAGTTGAAGCAGTGTTGCCCACCCCAAATGGACCTGGTTTCAGCTTCAGAATTCTTGATCAGCTCAGCGTTGAGGTTCCCCTCCAACAGCACCGAGTGGTTGCTGTTAAAGTCTAGCCCAAAATTAAGCAAGTACCTTTGTGCTTTGTAGTATCAAAGCTGTTCAGAAGCTCCTCCATGATCTACGTTTTATCTTAAACAGAGAAACAAAGGAACAATTTTAAATGGGGAGCCGGAATGCCCCTTCACTATGAGAAAACGATTTTTAAGCATAGTGAAGTCATCAAGTAAAACCACTTGGCTTCCAATACTTCACACCATGGAGTATAATTTAATGCCACACAGTGGGGATGGCTGCTAGCTTAGACGGGGTCCTGCAACAAAATGGTGTAGTGTGGAATGTGCCTGTTCAGGGTTCCAGCCAACCAACCAGCTAGCAAGATCCTTGAGGATACTTCCATTTCATCTTCTCTTGTTTTCTGCTCCTGCAAAAGGCAGTCAGCATTTTGTTTCCTCAATCCTTATTGGACTGTTTGGATTCCTCTCCTTAGGGTTCTCCCCACTCCTGTGCCTCCTTCAAACCAAGCCTGCTGATCCTTTTGTAGATGGATATTGCAGTTTTGGCTACCTAAAATGTCCATGCGTGGAGAAAGATTTCTCAGTTAGTATGCAGAGTGGCTTTAAAAAGGAGACTAATGAATGAGTGGTCTCTCGTTGGTTATGAATCACGATGGCTGTGTGGAAATTCCAGGTTTGATGTTTTGGAGTTTTGTAGATGCAGAAGTAGGTCACCAGGTGAGGCAGAGCCACTAGGCTTCCTGGCAAGTGGGTCACAGTTGCTTACTGGAAAGCAGAGGCAGTGAGGTGGAAGGCGATTGGCACAGTGCGCATGCACTGGCAGAAATCCTGGGTTGGCTCTGCCAGTGCGTTTGCACCATGCTGACATCCACAACACCTCTCCCTCTCAATGAGCAACAGCAACACACCAGGCAATCAGGTGCGGTGAACCTTTGGCCTTCTACTTTTGGATGAACTGCAACTCCCACCAGACCCAGCAAACATAACCAGTGTCCAGGGATAATGGAAGTTGTAGTTCAGTGACATCTGGAGGGTCAAAGATTGACCAGAACTTGCTCAGATGTATACCTGAAGGAGTGTCTCCACCCCCATTGTTCTGCCCGGACACTGATGTCCAGCGCCGAGGGCCTTCTGGCGGTTCCCTCACTGCGAGAAGCAAAGCTACAGGGAACCAGGCAGAGGGCCTTCTCGGTAGTGGCACCCGCCCTGTGGAACGCCCTCCCTTCAGATGTCAAGGAGATAAACAACTACCTGACATTTAGAAAACATCTGAAGGCAGCCCTGTTCAGGGAAGTTTTAAATGTGTGACATTTTAATCTTTGTTGGAAGCACCCCAAAGTGGCTGGGGAAACCCAGCCAGATGGGCGGGGTACAAAGAATAAATTATTATTATTATTAATATTGATGGAGCATCATCCCTCGTGGAAATGGTGGGCCTCACTCGGCCTTTTCTGGATTTTGCCAGTCTGCTTATCAGCTGTCTATCATAGCTTGATGGATATTAAAATGACTCAGTGAATGCTTCATTTCTGCCCAATATCCTGCAGTGGTGGTGCAAGCAAGTACCTCTTCCACACTGTGAACTTCAGACTTTCTGGTGGAGTTCTAGGACAGAGCTGTTTTGGGCAAAGTGATGCCACCCTACAGAAAGATTGCCTGAAATTTATGTGCTTAGTGCCTTCTTGGAGTTTCTTCTCTGCTTGATGAGGTCAATCAGAAGGTGGGCAATATAGGAATACTATGCTGTATACAGTACTCAGTCAGGCCATTGACCTCCATCTGACCCAGTATTGTGAAAACTGGATGGCAACTCATGTCACGAGACATGGATCTCTCCTGGGCCTATCTAGAGATAATATTGTGGAATTAAACCTGGTAACATTTGCACTTGAAGCATATCCTCAAAGGAGGAGGTGAGAATCAAGAATGGGGGAGAACAGCAGCAGTTAAATTTTAGGCTCAGGCATTTAAAATGCTGTACAAAGCTCTGGGATGATTAATGGATTTCTCTCACATGACTATTGTGGGGATGACTGCAAAGCAGCAGTGATATGGAAAGAGGGACTAAAAAGAGAGAATATACAACTCAGGTTCAGGGATGCCAACTTGAATAAAATATTTGGAGGCCCAGGTAAGCCCCACCCTCTGAGTGTCCCTATTTTCCAGGGACAATACCCTGTTTTAGAGATGATGTCCTGGTTTCTGATTTCATCCTAGAATGTCCCACTTAGGATGTCCCTATTTTCATTGGAGAAATGCTGGAGGGTATGGAGTTATCTGACCCCCGAGCCATCTGAAGGTAATTCTGTATAGGGAAGTGTTTTTTTTTTAAAAAAAGTTTAATGTTTTATTAGGTTTTTATATATGTTGGAAGCTGCCCAAAGCGGCAACCCAGTAAGATGCATGGGGTATAAATAGTAAAATAATCATTATGGAATGGGAAGTCCCTAATTTCATCCGAGAAATGTTGGAGGGTATGCTTGCATAGCTGATCACATGTGGTACATGCACAGCATTTGAATGGCAATGCCCATCAACTTTGGGGGAAGCCCCCACGGCCCCTAGGAGTTGGCTCCTGTGCTCAGGTTCTTCACTCTTCATCACTGCTTTATGTTGCACCAATCCTAACTGTCTTGTGCAGTGCAACCCTACATATGGCTTACCCCCAGGTAAGGGTCTAGAAATGCAGCTTAGACACTGTTCTGCAAGGCACTCTGTTCCTGCAAATATTACTAATGTTGCAGAGAATAAAGTCAGACTTGAGGCCTGTATATTTTCAATTGAAGTAGTTTCATAGCTTATAGAACTTATAGTACTTCAGTTTCACCCCTTAGCCATTTCTCTTCAGTTTCAGTTTCCTGTAGGAAGTTTGTTCTTTGTATTTTAGGTATACTGGTACTTTTAATGGAACTCAGTAGGAGGCTGGGTGCAGATGTGTGCAACTGTGGCACACATACCGGTACACCCCTCAACTATTTCTCTTCATAATTTAATTTAACCCCCCCCCCCACCGCTTGTCCGCTATTTTTTGGAAGCAGACCTGGCAACCCTATGAATGGCAACAGCTTGGACAATTACATTGATGGGAAAAAGTGAGACACAAGGTGAAATAGTGTAGTGATTTTTAAAAGACAAAAGGGAAGTTTCAAGTGACATGGCATTTTTTAATTAAAATACATAGTGCGAAAGGAACAGAACTAGCAACCACCAGCAACGCATGGCTTCCTGTGGAATGACTATACAGTGGAACCTCGGTTTATGAACACCTCGGTTTATGAATTTTCGGTTTATGAACGCCGCGGACCCATCTGGAACGGATTAATTCACTTTCCATTACTTTTAATGGGAAAGTTCGCTTCAGTTTATGAACGCTTCAGTTTATGAACAGACTTCTGGAACCAATTACACCCATGTTTCAGTTTATGAACGCTTCAGTTTAAGTACTTCGCGGACCCGTCTGGAACGGATTAATCCACTTTCCATTACTTTCAATGGAAAAGTTCGCTTCAGTTTATGAATGGTTACTCCGCGGACCGTCTGGAACGGATTAATCCACTTTCCATTACTTTCAATGGGAAAGTTCGCTTCAGTTTATGAACGCTTCAGTTTATGAACAGACTTCCGGAACCAATTGTGTTCATAAACCGAGGTACCACTGTACTGTAAAGATGACACTGTCAATCCAAAAGGAGAATTCTGGTCATAAGAGCAACAGATGCTTTACAGTAAAACAGATGCACTCAATGCTCTGAACTACGTGTTACCCTCATCTTCTGGATGTTATACGTTGTTTTGTTCTTGTCACAAAAGCAAATTACTACCGTATACTTCTTTAAAAGAATAGACTCATTTTAAGGGAGCCTCCCCTGAAAAAAAAATCCAGTCCCCAATTGATCTATAGCTAGTGGAGGCAGCCTGTTTCCTTAGAAGGAAGCAGACATGAATCATTGCAGCAAAGAGCAGCAGGCTGATTAATTTCTCAGTCCATTATTGACAAAGGCATTATTGGTTATGATGATCTCAGATAAGACACTGTATTCCTTCCACTTGGGGGACATAACTGAAATGATCTCATTGGTCTGGCACAGACACAAAATGTTATTTGTGGGTTGCTGAGGACAACAACAGAGGCAGGAGACATTAGATGGAGAAGAGCCTCCATCCAAATGGCAAGAGGTGAATCTACTGTGTGACTTTGCAAGGCTGATGTCTAAACCCTGTTAGCACACAGATTCCCCCTTGCAAAAACCAGTACAATGTTTGTTAGTCATTTAGCAACCAATGAGGAAATGGAAACAACACACATTTACTCTTTACATTATACTCATACATTTTCCCCAGACCTGTCTCGTATGAAATATATTTTAACAGCATGTCAGAAAATGGCCCAAAATGAGATGGAAGAGGAGTCTGAAGAGAGGCAGAGCAGGGCAGGGAGTGTGGAACACCTGCTAGGTTTTGGGGAACTAAGCCCTGTGCACCTTGTCTTACCTTCTTCCCCATCAGCTAGCCTGTTACCTTGGATGTTGTGGGAAGACACTATTTTGCTGGCAGTGTTGCAGTAAGGCTGTTAGTTGGTCATCTTCTCTACAGACAGCAAAATGTATTGAAACAGCTCTGAGATGGAAAGGTGTGCATGAATATCCAGGCATCCTAGAGGGTATCTATGGTATTAACTGGGATTTGAATTTGGATCTTTCCAATCCTAGACTGACCCTGTATACTCTATGTTGGGGTAGTGAATCTGGTGCTCTTGAGAAGATGTTGCTTATCAGACCCCAGCCACACACTGCCCGTGGTCAGGAATTACGGTATAGAAGTTCCAACATCTGGAGGGCACCATGATCCAGAGACCAATAAATTTAATAAACAATAACAACTAATTAGGGTGTCTTTTAGCTGTTGAGCCTTCTAGTTGCCTGTAGAAACAGAAAACCGAGTCAAGGGTGGGTGCTCATGAAGGGTGTAAAATGGTGACACCCATGCGTAATAGTCGCAGGATGCAGCTTGTGAACTTGGTGATGTCTTTTCAGAGATACCAATTTTTGACTTAAGGGTTGATACTCATTTCTCCCTGGACAAAGTGTTGTTACTGGTAGCAGGGTGTGTGCTGCATAGAAAGAAGCAAGCCTAAGAAGTTACCCGTACTCTCATCCCTCTAAAGCAGGGGTGGCCAACTCCCAAGAGACTGCGATCTACTCAGAGTTTAAAACTGGCAGTGATTTACCCCCTTTTTGGGGATTCAGGTTAAAGTTGAGTTTTTTCAGGGAGGAGGTAAAATGTTGAGCTTTTTTTTTTACTTCCTGTCTGCTGCGCTGGCGAGAGGGCGCAGAAGCCTCAGCTCCAAGGCTTCTGGCTACTGCGGAGGGGGGGGGGAAATCCGCGGGGGCGCGCAGATCCCCGTTAAACCCCGGGTTGAGCTTCCCGGGGGCAAAAGCCTGGCGCTGCTCCAAAAACGCAACTCCTCCGCTGCCCAGGGAGCTCGGCAGAGTCCCTGAGAGTCAGCGGGGTGGCAGTTGTGGGAGCCATTTTGGGCATTACATCACCTCCAGCGGCGAAGCCGTGAGCCTTCATCCAGTTAGCGGCGGATGCCTTCCGAAAAGAAAACGATTTGAAAAAACTCCACGTGAGTAAAAAACTCTGATTGGCATTATTGAGCAAAGAATTGGACACGGTGGGAGATTCCAAAATTCGGAAGTCGGTCTCCTACATTGCTTTGTAACGACGCAGTAATCTGATCCCTAACAGGGGAACGAGAAGAAGCAACCAATTTGCCAGAAAGTAGGTGTTTAAAAAACCCCCAGGAGACTGGATCTCGGTTCCTGGAGTGATCAGTAAATGGATTTAGTATTTTTATTGGAAACATGATGGGACTATGTTATTTAGTTGGATTAACGGTATAACCAGAACTGGACTTAAAATGGCTCTCACTATGGAAATTGACTCCTGCTACATCCGGTCTTCTTATCTTTTGCTTTCCCACGGGATTTGAGAGGCAAGGACAATGGCAGTCCCAGCATTAACACAAGACTTTTATTATCAAAAGATCTATTTGGAACTCTTGAATATTAAAGATGAGCTGGCTAAGAATAATATGCAATGGAAACAAATCAATAAAAGACTTGATGAGCTAAGCAACAACACGAATAATGATGAGGGAAGAGAAGAATACAACTTTAAGGACTTAGAGGAAGAATCACATACGCTAGACAACATGGATAATTCAGAAGAATTTCAAAACTGCAAAGAAGAGGAAAAAGAAGGATGGCAAAATGCTCCACAAGTGGGAGATGTGGACTTGAAAAATGAACTCCTCAATTGTGAACCAGGGGTGTTTCCTGCACACCCAGTGAGAGAGGGAGGGCAGGGAAACCGCTGGGGAAAAAAAAATGGAAACAGCAAGAAAAGTGGGGAAGCAACAGGTTGGTTTTAAAAGGTATGGTTGGAAGTTTGCGGAAAGGGTAGGAGTGGGATGAAAAGTTATAATTAGGTGTTTTTAGGTTGGATTGATTGGAAGTCCGACACTGGTATGACTTAAGGAATTTGCTGAGATATCTGGGTAAACTGAGTCCAGGGAAAGGGGGGGACAAATGATTTTTAAGATAGTATTTCATTTTTGGTAAAAATTTAAGTTGGGGAAATATTAATTAGAATATATGTATATTAAAAATTAGGTTTTTAAGATAAAATTGAAAGGTGGTAATTTGAGAGGAAATGTTAATTGATTTTAAAATAATTGGTATTTTGTGAAAACTGCTCTATAAGGATTGAAATAAGAAACCAATGAGGGGGGAACCGGGGGAGTCCAAATGAATTAAGAATGATATAAGATTATTAGATATTTTTATTCTTTTTGTAGCTGTTTCTTTTTTGTATTTTTGTATTGTTTTTCTGGTTTTTTCTCCCTCTTTTTTTCTTTTTTCTTCTTTTTTGTGCTTATTTTTCTTTTTTGTATTTTATGTGTAAAATGAATAAAGATGATTTTTAAAAAAATGTTGAGCTTTTTTTAGGGGAGCCACAGTTTGGTGGGAGCCAGTGATCTACTGCAGATGTCCAGTGATCTACCGGTAGATCAAGTTCTACCTGTTGGACATGCCTGCTCTAAAACTTGAGCCAGTTGTCTCCTTTTTGTACAGTCCTCAGGAAATGTAGAACTGCCCAGAAATAGTCTTTCTGTTCTGGTTTTTTTTTTTTAATGCTATAGACTTGATTTAACAGGGAGGAAGTCCTTCTTTATCATTTTCAGCCATAATCACTAGTCATAACCATTAATCATTCACTTAAAGTGCTTTAGCTCTTCCCTGGAACTAAGTTGTCAGAAAAAGCCAGCCACTAGAGGGAATAGCCTGTTGTCTTTGTCCATGGAGTTTTCTTAGCAGGGACAGGGCCGTCTTAAGGTCCTTGGGCGCCCTGGTGCTGGGATCCCTCGGGCACGCGCCCCCCCACTCTTAAAAAAAAGAAAAGAAGGAAAACTCTTACCCGGTGTGCCGGGTGGCAGGAGCCTCACGGCAGCCCCCGCACCTCACAGCGGGGCCGCGCTGTGCCGGAGGCCGCTGGATAAGCAACCCAGAAAAAAGAGGTGCTGCTGAGGCGCGACAGGAGCTGCTCGCGGCCGGGCCGCCTCCGAGTGTCGCGGGCCATTTCCGTGGCCCACCTGCCGAGCTCCGTGCGCCGGCCAGACACGCAGCTGGGTGAGTGCAGGATGCGGCCGTCGGGGTTTCTTCCCGCCAACAGGGCGCTGCGTTTCATTGGTAGATGAGCTGACATGTGGCGTCGCCTCTACCAATGAAACGCAGCGCCAGGGTGAGGGATGACCCTGGCGCTGCAGAGCGGAACAGGGTCCTAGTGCCCCTGTTCCGCTCGCTTACCTCCCTGCTCTCCCGGCGCGGCTGGTGGAGGAAAAAGGGAGGCTGCCGCAAAGCTCCCGCACTTGCTGGGGCGCCCCTCAGCGCCCCCCTGATCGCCCAGGCGCCATGGTGCATTGCGCCACTGGAGTCAATGGGCGAGCCGGGCCTGAGCAGGGATACTGGAGTGGCTTGCCAGTTCCTTCTCCAGGTGGATCACGTTTAGTCAAAACTCTCCACTATGATCTGTCCACCTTGGGTGGCCCTGCATGGCATAGCTCATAGCTTCTCTGAGTTATTCAAGCCCCTTCGCCACGACAAGGCATTGATCCATGAAGGGATGTGAGAGCTGGACCATAAAGAAGGCTAATTGCCAAAGAATTGATGCTTTTGAATTATGGTGCTGGAGGAGACTCTTGAGAGTCCCATGGACTGCAAGAAGATCAAACCTATCCATTCTGAAGGAAATCAGCCCTGAGTGCTCACTGGAAGGACAGATCGTGAAGCTGAGGCTCCAATACTCTGGCCACCTCATGAGAAGAGAAGAATTCTTGGAAAAGACCCTGATGTTGGGAAAGATTGAGGGCACAAGGAGAAGGGGACGACAGAGGACAAGATGGTTGGACAGTGTTCTCGAAGCTACGAACATGAGTTTAACCAAACTGCGGGAGGCAGTGGAAGACAGGAGTGCCTGGCGTGCTATGGTCCATGGGGTCACGAAGAGTCGGACACAACTAAACGACTAAACAACAACAACAACAACAGAGGGAATAGCAGGAGACTGACCCTTCCAGAACCCAGGATGTGTTCTGAATCAGTCAGGACTTGAGATGACTTATATCTACTTTCAAAGCCACTTGCTTAATTTTGTGCATTGTAATTCAGTCTAAGCTGCTTTCAGATTTACCTGGCAAAATTACAATAATATATATGGACCACCAGGTTCTTTGTTAGAATTTTGTAAAACTGTTTTGTAAAAACATACAGTAACAACAACATTCTATTGGCAGAACTTGAGCGATATCTGTAAAATATAAAAAGTGAAATCAAGAAAAGAGAGGAAAAATTCTAGTGTAAAGTCGATATAAACTAACTTGTGGGTAATAACAACAACAACAAAAACCAGATATGATGGTGAAGGGTTGGAAGTTTTGTTTATTCATGGAAGTGGAATACATCTTGAGATATGATTTTGGTATGTATAATTTCAGTTTTGAGAATTTGGTTTGGTTTGATGTATTTTGTTATATATTTTATTTGTTTGTTTACATTTGGAAAGATCTGATGTAAATAACTTTTAAATCCTTATTCGAAATAAAGGTATTTTAAATATTAAAAAAAAAAGAATTTTGTAAAACTGCAGTGAGCTTATTTCCTCTACACTTTCTCAAGGGACTCGGGGCTCATCCATATTAGTTTTATACCACAATTTCAGGCACAGGTTTGCACTTTAAAGTTCTGTGTCAGAGTGTGGACTTTTTCTGTCCTGGCACTTTTCTCTGGAAAACCCAATTGCTGTTTGCTCCAGTTCAATGGTAAAACACAGGGTCTCCAAGGAAAAGCACCATGAAAAAACTCCATTAAAATATAGCAGACCCGCCACTTACTACCACAAATTAATAATGCGGTGGATCCGCTCCTGCTATCTGCCCCCAATTAAATATAGTGCACCCACCTCATGGTATACCAATTACACAAATTTCTACAATTTACCACAGGGGTTGGTTGTGTGAGGGGAAAATGTAATGATTTAGAGTCCCAGGCAGGAGCTGATCAACAAACAAGTTAACCAAAAAAGTTTATCAAACAAAGTGGGTCAGGAAATGCATCCCTAAACAGGTATTTAAAAAGGTAAAGGAACCCCGACAGTTAAGTCCAGTCGTAGATGACTCTGTGGTTGCAGCGCTCATCTCGCTTCACAGATGAGCCGGCGGGAGCCGAGGGAGCCAGCGTTTGTCCACAGACAGTTTTCCGGGTCGTGGCCAGTATGACTAAGCCTCTTCGGGCACAACAGAACACCGAAACCAGAGCAGTGCATAGAAACGCCATTTGCCTTCCCACCGGAGTGGTACCTATTTATCTACTTGTACTTTTTTGGCGTGCTTTCGAACTGCTAGGTTGGCAGGAGCTGGGACCGAGCAACGGGAGCTCACCCCATTGCAGGGATTCGAATTGCCGACCTTCTAATAGGCAAGCCCAAGGCTCAGTGGTTTAGACCACAGCGCCACCCGCATCAAAATAATAATAATAATATATCCAATATTCATTACCAGAGCCCCTGCCCTACCATTAGACAGAGTGTGGCCAGTAATGTAGTGGAAATTCAGCCTTTCCTCTTCTTAGATTATATAACCATCTTATATGGAATAATAATAATAATAATAATAATAATAATAATAATAATAATAATAATAATAGATGTATTGCAATGATCAGTGCAGCTCTCCAGATGTTGCCTTCCAGCTGTAACTGCTATTTTCTGTCCATGTTCGTGGGCAAATGATTTGGAGTATGCTACTCCAATATCTTCTTTTGGAATGACTTAAGTTGCATTTTCCATGAGACTTCGTTGCATGGAGGAGATGATGGAGGGCAAGGGAAGGCTGACCAGTGTGGTCCACATGGCCTACCCTGTGTCCCTAAGCTAGCCTGCTGTCCACAGGTGAGATGGAGGATGCTCTCCTGACTCAATAAGCTTTAATTTCCAGTCTGGTTTGCTTTTCCCTGTACAAGGGAATGAAAGGCAGGTGCCCTGTTCATAATTTGTTGTCAAAGGATTGGGACATTTGCTCACTGTGTCTGGATGAAGGGTCAGTTCCATTCTCAGGATCCAGAATCATAAAATTAAAACAAAAATCTCAAAACCGTACCATAAAAAGAATAAATATTTTGTATTCTTCTTTTCCATTGTATGTAGCTGATACTTTGACAGCCCAAAATCGCAACCAGGAAAGGACTTCCAGCAATGGAATTTTCTCTCGGGGAACTTCCACCTCAGGTAACAACCTATTATTATTTTCCAGTAGGGCTATTTTCTCATGTCTGCTGTTTCTACCAGTAGTGATGACAGCACAAGATTAATCTTGTGCCAAGGGAGTTTACACTCTAAAATATTCCAGTTATTGAGAGGAGGAAGATAAGGCTGAGGAACACCTTGTGTTTTTCTTTTGCCCTGTAGGAGTCTTCTTGTCACTCATTCCAGGAGAAGCCTGTACCTTGTCATGTATTGATTGAGTTGCATTCTTCAGCCCGGGCAAGTGCACTTGGTAGCTCTGCTGATAAGATTGTGTAGGCAAAACCGAAACAACAAGTGTTGCTGGTGACTTAAAAAGAGGCACGTAGCAAAATTCTCAAGGCTGCAATTCACGCATCCTTTAAGCTGGGGCTAGGCACATTCCCACCCTCTCCTCCTCCTCTCTTAATAAATGCAGAAAAACCAGATTTATTACCTGGATTCTTGCTGGCACTGACATGAATCAGACCCCAGCTTTTGCACCTCTTACCCTGTACTAGAGAACCCGGGTGGCAGCGGGAGGGTTCAGCAGCCTGAGACACCTACGGGAACATCTGCACCACACAAAGGAAGCACATGACTTACCCCCAAAAGTCACGGAGACCGCCATTTACCCACACAAGTCCACCAATCCCAGTGTCCTTAACAAACTACAGATTCCACAATTCTTTGTGGGGACAAATGTGCTTTATACATGTGTTGGTTGTGCTTGGATATATGGCGCAAATCTGCTCTAAGGCTACATATGCACCATACACTTAAAGTACATGATGTCCCCCCCCCCCAAAAAAAAATATTCCAGGAAGTGTAGTTTAAGGGTGCTGAGAATGATGGCTCTGCAAGGGGTAAACTACAGCTCCCAGGATTCTTTGGGGGAAGTAATGTGCTTTAAATACACACAGTGCTTTTCTTCTAGAAAAAAAGGTGCCAGTATTGTGTAGTGTTGAGAACCCCCAGAAAAAAATTGTGTGTTCAGACCCAGAGACTCCCCCCCCCTAAATAAATTCACACTTGACTCAAATTTTAGTTTTAGTTTTTGGCAGAATTTAGGCCACAACTTTATTGATTACAGAAAGCGAGTGGTTGCATAGGCTCTGGTTCGACTAGCTCCCTGCACCCTTGCAGGTAGTGCTGACCCTGGGCACCAGCAGGGGTCAGCCAAGGGTGAACACCTGGATAGGTGAAAAGCTGGGAACAGACTATGTCTGCCACCCAGATGTCCCCCTCAGGGGGACTAAGGCACGGGCACAACCCCCTCTCGGGGGTTGACCAAACCATTTGAGTCCCTGGATTACTTTAACGGAATATCCTTCACATAGGGATGGCAAGAGCATTCCCCCATCCCTATCACCTGAACCAGTGCCTATCCACAACCTTACAAGTTGTGACGATTTGCAATGCGGGAGGTGAAACCCAAATGGCAACAGCCAATCAGCCAAGTGGGGGAAATTCCTGCCATGCCCTGTCCCAACGACAGACGACACACGACGGCATAGCAAGGTCAAGCACAACAAAGCCCTAAAAGTAGGGAGAGTGTGTTCCGAACGCACAAGCTGAAAGAGAAGCTCTGGGTCATGTGCATGGGTATATATAGGTCCCTCGATCCGTTTGGACAGCACCCCATTGGCCAGATTGAACCCAACATCGAGGGACCTACCAATCGGGTGTTGTGGCTGACCAATCTGACCCACCCTCAACACAGGATGTCAGTCTCCAGGTCTCACCACAACACGTGCCCTCCTTTAGGGAGGACAAGATATACCACTGAGTATACAGTATGTGCAGCCTAAGTCTTGGCAGCATGGCCTACAGGAAACAGTGTATTTTAAAAATAAACCTGGTCTGGTTGAACTGGAGGCTACTCCTACCTGAGCCCATGCTTGCCTGCCTTACTTACAAGCATTCCAGAGGGTGGCACTGTGTCTCATTTTAACATCAGCGTTGCCCTTTGTAGAACGCGGCTGAGTTAGGAAGATAGGAGCACAACTAGAACTAGTTGGCGCCACCTGTTGCTGGTTCTACCTGACGTTGGGCTCCCTGTCTTCCACCCACCCAGTCCCAATGGACACTAGCCGCTGCCGTTTGGTTGCATGTTGGGTATCGAGCTGTTTCAGTTGCTTATCAGGCCAAAGGGGCCCAGCCCAGGAAATGCTAGACGAGCTGATTTGTGCTCATTGTGTCACCTAGCCCAAGGTTACATTTAGGGAAGTTCTGCTGTTTATTTCTCAACTTCCTGTACAGGTTTCCTGTACTGTAGTGGGTGTTTGGTGGGCTGCTGCCTTCTTGCACTGTTTTGTGGGCTTCTGGGAAGCATCTGATTGGCCAGTGGTGGAAACAGGATGCTGGACTGAAGTGGTCCCTTGCTCTGACCCAGCAGGGCACTTCTTTTGATGCTCTGAAGCTCCATTCTCTTCCCCTCCAGAACCACCAGTCAAGGAGTCCCAACAAACAGCTGCCTTTGAAACAGCTCCTTGCTCCAAAACATTTTCTCTCATCCACAGGAAGGGAGGAGCTTTTAAAACACACGCGCGCACACACACACAAACACACACCCCTCCCTAGCAGCTCACATATTATATAAAAATGAAAAGGAGCCAGACCCCTGCAGTGTCGGAAGACTTTTTCATGCTCCAAAACATTTTGAAAGAATATTGGGGTGGTTCTGATTTTCAGCAACATAGGCTTGGTCTTTGGAATGTATTCTTCCTAAATATCTCAGACCACAGATCACAGCTATGAAGAGCCAAGGAAAACATTACTTTAAAAGTGTTCCTGCACTTAATGTGCCCATTCTTCTGCAAGGGTCAAGACAATGGCAGGCAGGCAGGGGGCACTTAACCCTTTCCTGATATCCAAGAGTCGTCGTACCCCCAGTGCTATTTGCATTGGGAGGAACAATCCTTGGGATATACTGGGAATAATTGCTGGAGAGAGGGATTCCTCCACCCCTCAGCATTGTGTGTTTGTCTGTGTGCATGAAGATCTCCCCCTTTGTCTTGCCATAGTCTCCATGCTGCTTTTTCCTCTTCCTTATGACAACTACTTATATGTGTATTTTGGGTTTTTTTCAATTGTCTTTTAAATGTGGTAATGCAATTTCACCTTACTGTAATGTATGTGACCTTACATTGAGTTTGGCTCTTAGTTTGTTGTTTAGTGTGGCCAATGGTTTGCAGAAGAGAAGGCAAGTCTGCAGTGAGAACGATTTTGTGATTAAAAATGTGCCCTTAGTCCACTGTTCACTTCAGATGAATACTTCTTAAGAGTCAATTCAAGACATAGCAACTTCAGTTTAGAGAAGTCGCTGATTGCAAAGGCCTCTGAGACCCTGGAGAGTAGACCAGTTGGGACCAGTGGTCTGCTCAGAATAAGGCAGCTTAAAAGATCTACCTTCCACTGAGTCTTCTTGGTCTTACTCCAACTCTGCATAACTCAGCTTTCCCCAGCCTGGCATCCTCCAGATGTTCTGGATTATATCCACAGCCAGCACAGTCATGCTCAATAGCCAGTGTGTGGAGGAAAAATATACACACAGCATAAGGGTATCAGAAAATGAACTAGGAGGATAAGGAGAAGCTCTGAGCATAAGGCTGTTTTTAGTGGCAGCCCAGTGTTCTTTATGAATTGTACTTCTGCTCCTGTGGTCCTTATATTTTTTGTTCAATTAAAGAATGTTAAAAGAGCAAATTAATCTTCTGCTGGATCTTGTTCTGCTCGATATGAAAATGAATCTAGTCTCAACTTTTCTTTCTGGCAGCTCCACGTTCCATTGCACAAGCGCCGATCCTGCCTTTCAAGAAGTATAATTTAACCATGAAGGGTATGTTTTCTCCTCTTAATCCTGAACATTGATTGGTAGTAGAGAAGTCATGCTTTTGCAGGGGAGGGGAACCACAAGCAAGATTCCAGCCACCATGGCCATGGAGAAAAAATTCAAAACATCTGATCAAAATTTTCTAGAGCAGCTAAAAGCCAGAGAACAAATTGAGGGTGGAGGGTGGAAACTGCTTGCATTTAAGGCTGTGCTGAGATGGACAGTCTTCATGATGATGTTTTATGAACTTCATGGGCCCCCTTGACAGCGTGTGTGGGCTACACAGGTAGTAAATATTATTATTTGCATTTTTGCCATTAAATAATTTTAGGTCAAAAAGTATGTGTATAGAAACCAAACCTGTCTGACGATTTAACTCCAGAATACAAAGTACAGCTTATGGGTAGCTGTGCAGGAAACTTTAGTGAACCATGTGTGTCTGAGGTTACCCACTGAGTCTTTCATTTTTATATCAGACCAAGCCCTATGGTTTTGCTGCTACCTTTTTCTGAGCTGCTCCATAGGGATACATTCTTAAACCAGTTTGTCAAGTTCCTCCCTTTGTCGAAAAAGAGACAGAGGTATTTTAGCGCTCCTTTTTGGTCATGCTGGGCATAGGGACCCTCTTACCACAGATATTTAAGCTGCTTGAGGAACCTTTTTTTAGGCTGAACAGTCAGGGATAAATTGCTTCACATAAAATAAATACTGAGCTATTAGGGATATTTCACAGAATTTATATGGAGGAAAATTAGTTGAACTTAACCCAGTGGAACTGTGATTCATTAAGAACATGGGTAGGCAAACTAAGGCCCGGGGGACGGTTCTGGCCCATTCGCCTTCTAAATCCGGCCTGCGGACGGTCTGGGACTCAGCGTGTTTTTACATGAGTAGATGTGTCCTTTTATTTAAAATGCATCTCCGGGTTATTTGTGGAGCATAGGAATTTGTTCCTTCCCCCCATATATATATATAGTCTGGTCCCCCACAAGGTCTGGGGGACAGTGGACTGGCCCCCTGCTGAAAAAGTTTGCTGACCCCTGATTAAGAACATAAGAGCCTGCTGGATCAGGCCAATGGCCCATCTAGTCCAGAATCCTGTTCTCAGTGGCCAACCTGTGGGAAGCCTGCAAACTGGTCATGATTGCCACAGTGCTTTGCCCACGTGTGATTCCCAAAAACTGATATTTAGAGGCATACTGCTTTGTGGACCTTACACCCAAAGGCTTCTTTGTCTAGTTGTCATGGACTAGTTGGATGCCGAGGAATGGTGGGAGGAACCAGCAGGGGAACCAAGGGAAGAAGGCTTAGAGCCCAGGGAGTAGTGGTGGGACAACAATGAGTGGTTAGAGGGAGAAGACTGGGAAGAGGAAGTGCTGGAAGCTGAAGACTTAACAGGCCTTAGTGATCTGGGAGAGTCTGTAGCAGAGAGAAGTCCAGAATTGGAGGCAGAAGCTGAAGCAGGAGAATGGAAGGAGGAAGACCAAGAGGAAGAGATGGGTCAGGCTGGCAAAGAGGCTTGGTTCTCTCTCCCTCCTGCTGTGACAAGCTTCCCTCCCCCTTTGTCTCCCAGAACCAGAAGAGGCATGAACAGGACAGAGGAAAGGTTGGCTGCACACAGGCACAGTCTCGGATTGCTTGGAAAAAAATCCTGGGGAGAAGGGGACTTAGATGGCAGTGAAGAGGGTGGGGACTTTCAGTCGCGGCAACTGATTTTCATGGAGTAAGACCACTGGGAATAAGCTGCTTTGCTCATTAATCAAGTCTGTTAAGATCGCGTTTTTGCTAATAGTTAACTTCAAATTTGAACTGTGATTACAGACTAGCACGTACCTGTGACACTTGTTGATGCAAATGCACTGGGAGCATTTACTCCAAAGCAAGTCCCTGAAATTGATGGAAATAACAGTTTTAAGTATGTTTGGTAGAATTGCAGAATGGTAGGGCTTTTCTAATGTCCTCATTGCAAAATAGTGTGTTGTAAAAAATAAATATGTAATTTCATGTTAAAGTATTTTCTGTTAAGCACATAACTTTCTTTTTATTTCCCATAGATTCCCCCAAAGATTCAGTGCTTAAAACCATCATTTTACAGAGTCCAGCTGAGCTTGAATTGTTGTGTAGTTTGGTTCTTCAGCCTTCTATGGATGTGGAACAAATTGAGGTTGTTTGGAAGAAGGAGAACGAAACAATAAAACATGACACAATCTACAAGAATGAAAGCAAGAACAGTTGGTGCAGTCGACATGAGTGAGTGGCCTTTCTGGTTTGCCTAGTGTATTACAGCGTTTGTAAGGAAGGAAGGTTTGATGCAGACAGGTGTATTGGCATTGCTTCCCCCCCACCCCCAGTTGATGATCTTTTGCAGGGTATGAAAAATGATTCTGATATAAAACATTGCATTTGCAGTGAGGAGGAGAGCTTAACTATGAGAGCCACAGGGCAGCTACTGCAAAGGGCATCTTTGTGTCAAAGTTTTTTCTTTCCATTCACAATGTGTAGCAGCATTTACATGGGGTCATAAAGACAGACGTGCCCCAGCAGTGGCAGCCAATTATGCGGCATCATCATGTAGCTTTAAGTGCTACAACATTTTACCCGAGGTGGAAGGCATGTGATCTACCAGATGATATTGGAGTTCAACTCCTATCACTGAGTTGGCATGGCCAGTCGTTGGGGATGATGGGATTTGTGGTCTAGTAACATCTTCAGATAAGGACGCAGGTGGCGCTATGCTGTAAACCACTGAGCCTTGGGCTTGCCGATTGGAAGGTCGGCAGTTCGAACCCCCGCGACGGGGTGAGCTCCCATTGTTCGGTCCCAGCTAGCAGTTCGAAAGCACGCAAAAAAAAAAAAGTTCCAGTAGATAAATAGGTATCCCACTCCGGCAGGAAGGTAAACGGTGTTTCTGTGCGCTGCTGGCCACATGACCCAGAAGAACTGTCTGCGGACAAACGCCGGCTCCCTCAGCCTGTAAAACGGGATGAGCGCCGCAACCCCGGAGTCGTTCATGACTGGACTTAACTGTCAGGGGTCCTTTACCTTTAACTTTCACATCTTCAGAACACATCCCTGATTTTACCTTTGAGAGGTGGAGACCTCAACACAGGGATGTCATTTTTGTTGGTGGCCACATAATGGGTAACTAAGTCTCACCTAATGGGTAAAATATTCACTGGAAGTTCCATCTGTAGTATTTTATCTGTGGTGGTTTGTTCATACAAGATGCACAGCCCATCAATTGATCTGTTGCACGTGCTACAGTTTGCAATCTTCCATGAATCTGGAATATCCTTGTATTAGCAATTTTGCCTTCACTCTCTAATTCTACTTTCAGTTTTTGCTTTTTGAAGTTAATTCCAGCTTCTTATCACTCATTTTTAATTTTTTTTTAAATAGTCATATAACGTCAATTATAATGCTTCTTCTGTTAAGGGTCAATGTCACAACAAGAGACCAACTTGGAAACTATACTTGTGTTTATAAAACCAAACCTGAAGAAGTTAATTCTACATTTCGTTTGCAAGGTAAGATCATGAAATGGTTGCTTCTTTTGTGACCCTATTTATTAATAGTGACATAACCTAACCAGGGTTTTATTGCCCAGCTATCGGTTTCAATGAACATTTGTGCTAATAGCAATAAAATCCCATGAAGCCAAATTGGACAAGGGTGTTCAGCATTTTCTTCCCTCCAAAATACTTGTTGGGTTTCACCCATCCCTGTTTATGATGCTTTGCTGATACAGAGATAGAGGTAGAGAGATCCCATGGAAAGCTTCCATTGCCTTCCTGTCCAACTCTATCTTTCAAATGGACTTATAAAGCAACTGTGAATACCTGTGGAAGTGGGCTTTGGTGTGTCATGGTAGGCTGAGCATTGAAGAGCACTAGGACCATAATGGAAGGGAATAGATGGTGGAGGCAGAACATGAGAAGAATCCTCAACAATCTGAGGGCATGTTGATTTACAGTGGTACCTCAGGTTGCGAACTTAATTTGTCCGGAGGTCTGTTCTTTTTTGTTTTTGTTTTGTTGGGAAACCCTTTTATTTACACGATAGACACAACTCTTCCCAAATTCCCTTACTTCAGAGGAATGAACCGAGAGGAGTGGGTGGCCCCGATTCCAGGACGGCCGTGCTTAACGGGCTTGTAAGTGATGGAGAATTCTCCCAAATAGTGGCCAATCATTTCAGGCTTGATTTCCACCTGGTTGAAGGTCTTCCCATTGTACACGCCCACCATGCTGCCCACCATTTCCGGAAGGATAATCATGTCTCGCAGGTGGGTCTTGACCACCTCTGGTTTCTCCATGGGCAGGGCTTCTTTCTTGGCCTTGTGAAGCTGCTTGAGGAGGGAGTCCTGCTTGCGGCGCAGGCCGCGGTTGAGCTGCCGGCGCTGGCGGGCGCTGCATCAGCTGCTCGTAGGACATGTCGAGGAGCTGGTCCAGGTCAACACCGCGATAGGTGAACTTCCGGAAAGTACGCTTCTTCTGCTGCTCCACTTCCGCCATCTTCGCCGCAGTCTCCTCCAGGAAAAGCCGGAGGTCTGTTCTTAACCTGAAACTGTTCTTAACCTGAGGCGTGCTTTTGCTAATGGGGCTTCCTGCTGGCACATGTTTCACTTTCTCATCCTGGGGCAAAGTTTGAAACCCGAGATACTGCTTCCGGGTTAGCAGAGTTTGTAACCTGAGGTGTTTGTAACTCGAGGTACCACTGTACTTACATTCAGGGTTAGCCACATTTCCCCCCCAAGCAAAAAATATTGGTTTGATTGCACAGGGAATTAAATGTATGCAATACTTATACCCTCTCTCCCAAGGTGAAAGCAGCTTGTAGTAATGTTGAAATGAGAACAACATGAGTCTTACATGCAAAAAAAGTTGCACCAGAAACTACCCACATGCAGAACTATTGTAAATGAAAACAGAAATGGGCCTCATTCATTGTGCATTGCAGTGGGCATTTATTCATTCTGTAATAGGTACCCCATCTTTCTGCCAAGGGGCTCAGGGTGCATAAAGCCCTTCCACACTTTCTATCCTTTCAAACCTGTGAAATAGATTAGGCTGAGAGACAGTGACTGACCCCATTTGCATTACCCATTATGTGACATTGGCTCTTGACACCACTGACATACTTATACTTTTGCAGCGGTTTACAAGTATAAAAACCAACGACTCAAAAACACTAAAATATCAACACACGTAATTAAAATATGCACTCAAACAATAACAATAATAGCAAGTTCTATAAGTAAGCATACCGCTTGGAGCAAGCAACATTTTTAAATGTTATCATTTTATCTTTAAGATGCATAAGTGAGTGCAGTACTGAATGTAATATTTTCAACTTTTTTATTGGGTGGTTTTTTTTTGGGGGGGGGTTGGACATAGCTTTGTGTTTTTACATTTATATACTGTGTTTGTTCCTGGAGTTGAAGTTCTATCTCAGGCATCCCCAAACTGTGGCACTCCAGATGTTTTGGCCTACAACTCCCATGATCCCTAGCTAACAAGACCGGTGGTCGGGGAAGATGGGAATTGTAGTCCAAGACATCTGGAGGGCCGAAGTTTGGGGATGCCTGTTCTATCTAATGTCCTGACTTTTTGTATTTGTTTTGTTTTTGTTTTTCACTTTGTTTTCCCTGCCCTCTCCTTCAAACCTACCCAGGATTTGCAACAGTTTTTACTGATGCTTTCCCTTTTTACTGAAATGGGATTGTAAGAAAGGTACCTTGATGTAAGATGATATTTTACTGAAGATGCAAGTTGCTGAATTATTAAGATGGGGCTAAATATAGAACGGATGGGGCACATTGATGGATGCCAATTAAATATTAATGATGCGCTGCCTTTGTATATGCCGTAACTATTTCAGAGCAAGAATGTTTTGAAGGACTTTCACTTGGACTGTTAATAAATTAACCTTCAATTTGCTAGTTGCATGGATACTTGTGGAAAAGCAGCAGCCAAGCCGTTTTCTTGAAAAGCAGCTGTTTCACAGGATTAGAATTTCATTATTGCAGAGTCAAGTTTTGCATTTAACTTGTGGCAAAAGGACACCCATTCATTGCGTTTCAGTAATACTGTTTTTTTGAAATATTTTTTAAATGCTGCTGTAGCACCAAGGCAATTTCTGACCGAGATAATATCCAATAATGCACCCTTCATTTGCTGGGGTGGATCTAGACACAGGTTAAAAAGCTATAAATAAGTCAGAAGTTAAATCAGGCATCCCCAAACTGCGGCCCTCCAGATGTTTTGGACTACAATTCCCATCATCCCTGACTGGTCCTCTTAGCTAGGGATCATGGGAGTTGTAGGCCAAAACATCTGGAGGGCCGCAGTTTGGGGATGCCCGAGTTAAATCGTTACAACAAAACGATACAATAGCCTGGGCTTGAGTCTGGACTAAGGATTCTGAGCCCCTGTTCGATAGATGATATACAATCACAGAACAATCCAGGATTTGGGCCATTGACCCTTAAACTCTGAGTTACGATTCGCAGCTTGGGAGTTTAGACAGCCAATCATGGGAGTGGGAGTGGCCCAGGCCTTCAGAAATGTATATAAGCAGTTGCTTTGCCCCTGTTGTCCAGTTATGTTAGTTCAATAAAGGTTTTAGCTGTTATCACTGTGTCTTGCCTCGTGGGAACCCACCTACACTTCACAGAGGCTCTTTCTGTATGAGAAAAGTGATCAGGGGAGAGAGTAGAAAGTGCAAACTTTGTTCATCATTCTTATTGTGGAAACTTTGCTTGTATCATGGCTAGGAAATGTATTTCCCAATCCTATGCATATCAAGGGCGGATGAAGACTTTCCGGGGCTTGGGGCAGCACCGTGGGCGGGGCATCGCCCCCACACAGCGCAACGGTGGTGTGCACTACGCACGTGTGGTGCCGCTGCACATGACGCATGTGTCGTACGCACATGACACATGCACAGGAAGCACATGACGCATGCACCATATGCAGTGGCTCCACACATGTGTGCTACACAGCAGAGCCGCCGGCAAACGACAGCGCCATACGGGGATGCTGCCGCCCAGGATCCTCCACTCGCGGCTGCAGCGGCTTCATCCCCGCAGCAGCTGCAACCCTGTACAGCGCTGGGGATGTTTGCTGCCGGCTCCACTGCATAGCGGGCCTCTCCGCAATGGCCGCAGTGGCCTTCGTTGGTGGAGGTGAGGAGCCCCCCCCCCCTGCTACGACCCTGGTGCATATTTCCTCAGAGGTCTGCTGTAGTCAACTACAGCCTTAGGCTGCAATTTTAGACATGCCTACTTTTGGGGAGTAGGTTCCATTGTATTCAATGTGTCTTCTGAGTAGACATATAGGATTCTGCTGGTGAGTCTTTTATTATCAAGTGAATTGAAGCTGGCTTTTTATATGGTTTCCAGTGGTCTCCCATTTAACTTCAGCTAACTTGCAAAATACAATTGTGCAGCTAGGCCTGGAGCTCAGGGCTGTTGAGCACCCTACAGCCTGCTTTCCCTTCCAAATGATTGCCCAGAGAATGGCAAACAAGCTTCCTTAAAAAAGAAAAAAAAGAAAAAATCATTTTATAGTCATGTGGCAGCCAGCCAGACATGTACATGGTTGCAGATGTTGAGCTTAATTAATTTTACTTTAAAGATATATCTCCTTTTTTGCAACAAAACTGTACTTGTTCTCAAATAAATGTGTGTTGAATCTGGGCAGCAGATATAAATGGCATATTCTGCATAGCCTACAAGTGTTCCATATAAACTGGGACATCTTATTTTTTAATGCGAGAGACCGGCAGCCATTTTGGTTGCTGTGATCTTGTGCAGTTTTGCAGCACAAAAGTCCTTTTTTGAGGGGGTGTGTGATTTTGTGTGGGGTTAAAAAAACATGCATTTGGTGGCATTGTACTTGAAAATAGTGCCTTTTGGGGGGGAAATTATGGTGTGAAATCATGACAACCAAAATGGCTGCCATTCTGTCATGATAAAAAAAAATGGGAAGATGGCATCTGGGAAGATGGAGTCTCAGATTTTGGCTTTAAACTCTTGGAATGTATGTATTCTGTAGTCAAGACGGTGCATTGATTTTAGTGAGCTTAAAATGTGGAGGATACATGCTCTGTGTATTTCATTTCTTATTTTAAAATCAGTGGAGGCAAACTGCTTAAAAACAAAACAAAACCTTGAACATATCTGGAATGTAGATGCTGTTTTAAAGCATGGAATGGGGGCAGAGGCAGAAGAAAAGTTAACTGTGAGCCTCGTAGTTGAAGTAATGCATATGGCTGTTGAAAGCTTTGTGCTGCCCCACCAGTAAGGCACCATTTCAAAACACAATGGGATAGCCTTGTCATGTTCACTCTCCTCTCCTCCCCAGCCCACCCCCTTTTGGCTGACGCCTCCGCAGATCCAGTCGTCATCGCTTATTCCGAGCAGTGAAACAGTGTGTGCCATCTAAGAAGGAAAACTTTCATTAAAACAGAGCGGCATGACAAAAGAGATCGCGCTCTGCTGACGAACATTAATCAGACTGAGAAGCAGTGATGCTAATCAGATACATTTGGTTTCGTGCTTTATATGCTGAGCTCTAATTTATCGGAGAGATTAAAGCAATATGTTTTAACAGCGCTCTGCTTCTCAGTTGGCTGAACCCCTGTTTACACGAAGAAAGGAAATGCAGGAAGGACATTGAATGGGTTGCTTGTATTTGGCTCTTTTGAGGCCGGTTATCTTTTCCTTGCTCTGGTTCATGCATCCAGCTGGGAGAAATTAGCATGGCCTAGGTTTGGCAGAAGCCCCTTCTGTAACAATAGCGAAGATAAGGAAGTAGCAGATCCTCCAAGTGTCCCTATTTTCCAGGGACAGTTCTGGATTTACAGAAGCCATCCCAGTTTCTGATTTGATCCCAGAATGTCCCGCTTTCCCTTAGCAGAGGGGTAGGCAACCTAAGGCCCGGGGCCCGGATGCGGCCCAATTGCCTTCTCAATCCAGCCTGCAGACTGTCCGGGAATCAATGTGTTTTAACATGAGTAGAATGTGTGCTTTTATTTAAAATGCATCTCTGGGTTATTTGTGGGGCATAGGAATTTGTTCATTCCACACACACACACCCAATAGATAGATAGATAGTCCGGAGCACCACATGGTCTGAGGGATGGTGGACCAGCCCACGGCTCAAAAAGGTTGCTGACCCCTGCCTTCAGACATCCCTATTTTCATCAGAGGGTATGGAGTAACTCATATGTGTTATAGATCCTTGGATGCATCCTTTCACAAGTGGTCTTTTTTAAAAAAAGTGTGTTTTGTTTTTTTCCCTTAGTGCCTGAACCGCATGGAAAATCTGAGCGCATAATCAGTTACGTACGCGATTTTGTGGTCCTGGCATGTTTGATTGGCAGTGAAACCCACCAATATAACCCATCTTCCTGGGTTTGGTATACAAAGAATGGAAGCGAGCAGGTGAAGTTCCGCTTGATAAAGGACACACATATATGTCATTCAGTACTTTTATAGGAAGCTCTCTTCAAATGCAGTCTAGAAATGGGATAAGGGTTGGACACAGGGATGCTCCTGATGCAGAAAATAAAACTATCATTTTGAGGATTCCATTTTCTTTTGAGCCTATGACCTAACTCAGGCATGTCCAACAGGTAGATCGTGATCTACCGGTAGATCACTGGACATCTGTGGTAGATCACCGGTAGATCAGTGGCTCTGTGAGTAGATCACAGTCTCTTGGAAGTTGGCCACCCCTGACCTAACTAAACTAAAAATGCCTGTGCCTGCTTACCTTTCACTGTACAGAACACTGAAAAAATATAATCTATGGTGGTCAGTGTATGCATGAAAAGAGAGCCGACTAGGCATGGCAATTGTGATTAATCTTGAATTGTTTTATAGACAGATGAAAGAGTATATTGGGAGACATTTAATGAATAGGGAAATGAGTCAAAGTCTTAGTAAAGAAAGACACTGAAAAATGATTATACCTACTCACATGATATTGCATGATCTGAAGAGCAAAAAGATTTTGATTGGTTCAGGGTAATGTCATTGGATTCCATCTATTACGATTTCTGTGATCATTTAATTGGGGAATAGAAACCATGTGATCTTGGTAATGGGAAACTGTTTATGCTGCCATTTTGTGACTGGTGGGCTACCCTATATTTCAGTGCTGGGTCCTGGGGATAGGAAGTTTCTGAGAACCCTGCCCTAAAGAACTTTGGGCATTGTAGGTTTACTGAGGTACTTTAACATCTTATTATAACAGATTCCTACCACCAGTGCTTTTCTTCTAGGAGGTAAGAGGTGTTGGTACTGCAAACCCTTGAGTAACCCCAGAAAAAAGCACTGCCTACCACCTTTACTAGACTCTAGTCTTCAAGGTTTAAGTTTGGTGTGGACTAAGTAGTAGACTGTTTCCTGGGTAGAAGAACATTTGCCCAAGGAAAACATACCAGTAAGCTTGCATTCAAACCCCTGGCCCAAACTAGACTGTCAATTAAGTACTTGTGAATTGTACGTTTCCGAGCACAATTCAAAGTGTTGGTGTTGATCTTTAAAGCCCTAAACGGCCTCTGTCCAGTATACCCGAAGGAGCGTCTCCACCCCCATTGTTCAGCCCGGACACTGAGATCCAGCGCCAAGGGCCTTCTGGCGGTTCCCTCACTGCGAGAAGCAAAGCTACAGGGAACCAGGCAGAGGGCCTTCTCAGTAGTGGCGCCCGCCCTGTGGAACGCCTTTCCATCGGAGGTCAAGGAGATAAACAACTACCTGACATTTAGAAAACATCTTAAGGCAGCCCTGTTTAGGGAAGTTTTTAATCTGTGATATTTTAATGTATGTTGGTAATTGTTGGAAGCCGCCTATAGTGGCGGGGAAAACCCAGCCAGATGGGTGGGGTATAAATATAATAATAATAATAATAATAATAATAATAATAATAATAATAATAATTGTGCCATTTCCTTTTCCCTTTCTGCTTTTCCATTGCATATATAGTTTCCCTGTTAAGAGTATTCCATTCCCATATTTTAATTCCTACTTTCTGAACTTCCAGTGCTAACATGAGTCCATTTTATGTCACCCTACTAAAGCTTTGTGAACTTGTTTTTGCACCAGGTGGCTATTAATACTACTCTGATGCCAGAAAAGTACATCATTATGCAAGAGCATGCCAACATAACAAAACTGAAGATCATGGATCTCTCTGAGAAAGATACTGGGGTTTACTCGTGTGAAGCCGTGTTTCCTCTAGGTGCAAGAAAAGGCGAAGTGTATCTCAAAGTTCTCACCTATATGACACCCCTCAAGCCATTTCTTGCAATAGCTGCAGAAGTTGTCCTTTTTGTAGCTGCTATTTTTGCCTATGAAGCGTGCACCAAAAAGAAAGAATTTCAAGTTGGTAAGATATAGGAGGAGCGCACTTTTTGGTAATGTGTTCCTTTTATTACTTTTGACCAAACTCTGGGAGGCAGTGGAAGACAGGAGTGCCTGGCGAGCTCTGGTCCATGGGGTCACGAAGAGTCAGACACGACTAAACGACTAAACAGCAGCAGCAGCAGCAACAACAACAACAAATGTGCTCTCTACTATACACAGGCCTTTCCTTTCCACATGCCCTCCTCCAATCTGTCCCAATGAAATGGATTATACTACAGTTGCAAAATACATTGCTACACACCCCTATACTACACGAATTGGATTTCCAGGGTTCGCTATAATTCTTCGGTAAAACCCAGTATACTCACAATGTGGTGCCAAACAGATGTTACTGGACTATAGCTTCCATCATCACTGATGATAGGCCATGCTGACTGGAGATGATGGGACTTGTAGTCTAAAACCTTTGGAAGACACCACGTTGGAAAAGGCTGGATTAACCAGTAATCTGCAATGTAAGATGATCTGAAAAGGGGCCATCGGTTAGCCAAGCTTGCCCTAGAGAAAGAAATGACATAAATCAAATTGGATGGTATTTTCTAGTGCTTAGACTAGGAGCCAACTCCTAAGGCCAAGGTCCCTTCGCCCCCCCCCCCTGCTGATTGGCATTGCCATTCAAATGATGTGTGCATGCCATGTCATGTGATTGATTATGTGGAGCAGGGCTTACCTGCCCTCTCAATATTTTATTCAGGTTGGCACCCCTATCAGAGGACGTGTTTTCCCACTTTAGATAAGTCACGTAGGCAAGTTATGTAGGACTCACCTTGTGCATATTTGGGCCTTTTCCAAAGTGGACAAAATAATTAGCATTCGGTAATTGCCGAATGATCAGTAAGTTTTGCTCTGCCTCAGCTGTGGCTGTGACTGCCAGTGTGTTTACATCGTGCCAGCGAGAACCACTTAGATCTTCATGTGCTGGCCTGCTGATTTAACATGGCACACCTGTTCTTATGCTCCTGTTAATGCAATGATGGATATGCGAAATAATCATTGGATTTTCTTTGTCTCACAGAAGAAGCTGAAAAAGAATTTGAACAAACAGAGACCCTGTAAGTAGCAATTTTATTTTGCCTTTTTATAGGAATGCCTAAATAGTATGTGCTGAAAATTTAAGCGGCCTTGGCTATTGAGCTCAGTAGGGTTGCACCCATTAATCGTGGCATTTTCAAGAAGAGAAAAGTTCTGTTCTTAATTGATGCCGGTTTGTAATTAAATGTAGGGATTCCGAATTATTTAGTCCCTCACACCCCACCATGACAGTTGCTCTCAAATTCCCAGGCAAAAAGTCTGTACATAAGAAGGGCTCTGGCTCTCCTGCATCATGCCAAAGGTCTATTTAGTTCAGCACTCTGCTCTCATAGTTCCCTCTAGATGCCCATGGGAAGCCCACAAAGCAGAGCTTAAGTGCAGCAGCATTCTCCACACATGTAATTCTCAACAACCAACATTTGAAGGCATAGTGCCTGCAACAGTGGAGACAGAACATAGGAAGCTGACTTATATCTGCTCAGATTTTGTCCATCTAGTAGCTCCCTAGAGTCTCCAGTACAGCGTCCCCTCACTTCCTAGCTGATATTTTTAGTTGGAGATACCAGGGGAAGATACCTACATTGGGTGTGTTTCCTCCTAGATGTTACTATAACCCCCATCAGTCCTAGCAAGCATAGCCAATGGCCAAGGATGATGGGAGTTGTGGCTTGGCAACATTGGAAGGCCAAAGATTCCCTACATGCTACTAAGCTAGTCTTTTTTCCCTGACAATAACTTCTCCATGTGGGTTAAACCACAGAGCCTAGGGCTTGCCGATCAGAAGGTCAGCGGTTCGAATCCCCGCGACGGGGTGAGCTCCCGTTGCTTTGGTCCCAGCTCCTGCCAACCTAGCAGTTCGAAAGCACCTCAAAGTGCAAGTAGATAAATAGGTACCACTCCAAGCGGGAAGGTAAACTGTGTTTCCGTGTGCTGCTCTGGTTCACCAGAAGCTGCTTAGTCATGACCTGGAAGCTGTACGCCGGCTCCCTCGGCCAATAAAGCGAGATGAGCGCAGCAACCCCAGAGTCGGTCACAACTGGACCTAATGGTCAGGGGTCCCTTTACCCTTTACCTTTTACAGCACAATTGGTAGCTAGAATTGACTGCAAGGTCATGCTCCCTAATAGATGTGTTTCAAAAAACTAATGAACAAATCGAGAGGGGAAGAGGAAAAGAAACATGGCAGCTGTACATCCACTGGCTGATGGGTAGAACCAGGTTGGTCTTCCCCTTGTTATGCTGTTCTTCCTGGGTGGCGTGCTCTTCTGGTTGGTAGTGAAGGTTCCCCACATGAAAGGTGACAATAGAAATGTCTGTCCAGAGAAAAGGGCAACTCCAAACATAGGAAAAACAATGATTCACGATGTTTACAGGCTTATGTTAATGTCACTTCTGTACAGGAGAACGGAAGACAGCAATGGCGTGGAAAATAGTACCACCAGGCAAAGAAAGGCTTAAGTTGTTTGTGGAAGGGCGGTAAGTTCGGAGTCCACTTGAAAGCTTTGGGGACTGTAACAAAATTGAGTAATAAGTATGCTGTCTTGTTTCAGGGCCACCTTGCCATTCTCAAATGTACAACTTCACTCACCTTCACTGAAATGAGTAGAAAATGCTTTCAAATAAGGGGAGGGGAAGGTTTGATACCGTATTATTGCAAAAGATTGTTGATGGTATGTCTTAGAAACAGGAAGTTTTAAGAGAAGTCACCAAGAGCACTACTGATGTGGGGCTGGTAAATTGTCCCCTTACTGGAGGCCTACACAGCTTCAGACCTACCAAAGTGAAACAGTTCCCCAGCCATGCATTGCGGCCAACCAAAGTTCTGATAATGCTTCTGGCTCTGGCGCTTGCTTAAGACTACAGGAACCAAGGGATGGTGATGGACTACTCAAGCTATGCATGCTCATCTTAGTGTATCACACCAAAATTCTGGGCAGGAATACCATGACTGCATAATCTTGGATGGTGATACTACAGATTTAAAAAGTGATGGGCATGAACCAGTATTATTTAAATTGTATACTGTCCTTCACCTGTAGATTTCAGAGTGGTTCACAGCATAAAAATACAAGATAAAAGCACAAAATACAGAATAACAACAACAACAACAAATAAACAACAGTAATAATAATAATAATAATAATAATAATAATAATAATAATAATAATATAATAATAATAAATAATTATTATATAACTCCATCCCCTATCTTAGATTGTTTGGTACTTCCATATATAGTTATATGTGTTCTGTTTTGTTTAGATGAAACAAACCTGTTGGAAATCTGACACACTGGAAAACTTCAGGAAGATGTGGACAATGGAATCATAACTATTTGGCTTCTGATTATGGTCTTTCTAGATATATGTAAAAATAGTGCTTTAAAATGCCTTTTTAGTAATGAATGTATAAAATGATGCTGATGTCATACACGTACAGTCTGAACCAATGTTGCTGTATGCAGTTATAATCAGTTTTACCAGTTTGGGTGTCTTGGCTACAGTTACCTGACCTTAACTTTCAGCTGTGAGTCTTAAGTATATACTGTATGAGATGCTTTTTTTGTATATGAGGCTCAGCACTCACTGTCGAAGTTACTCAAGGCTTCAACTGATTCTGTTGTGTTAGGAAAGCAGTGCAGCAACAGACCTAATCCATGCCAGCCATGAAGAAAAGATGTAGCAGGTATACTGTTTGTATTTAGAATTCTACTGATAGTATGTTATCTCTTCACCCCCTTTAACCCAGAGCAGGTTCGCACAAATTGGGTCAAGATGACCATATTTTAGCCGCTCAGAAATTTTTGTGTAAACTCTTAGAATCTCAAGAATACCCTTTTAGAGAAAAAATGCTTGGAGAAATCATGTTACATGTTCAGATAATTGAAGGGCTTGGAAACTAGACATCAAATAACAGCCCCTGCCTTTAGATTTTTTTAGTTGTGATATTTTAACCAATAGTATTATTTTAAAATATTTTCATGTAATAATTCCAGGGTCCTGAGTTGGTCTGTCTGGCAACAGAGGTATGCTTTACATAACTACTGGACAGCCAAGGCAATAAGTTCTGGTAATTATGGTTATGTTACTGATTTATGACCTCACCAAAGTGTTGTAAACTTACCACAAATCTCTTTATTAAAAAAACAGAAGAACCAAGACATTTCTAAAATATTATCTCCCATTTCTTGGATGTGTAGCTACATATTTCTGAATCCTGAAATTAATCTCTTAACCTGTTGCACAAATGCCCACTCTGAAAATTGGGCCAATACTGGTTACATTTTGTCTGTCTTTTGATGTTCCCAAGGATTTTGTAATAAAGAAAATGATCACTAAACCTGAACAAGTAAGGTTTATCAGACTCCCTCAAATCTTCAGGGTGCTCAAACTCACATGGACACTGACACAATCAAGCCATAGTTGAGATTTCTTAAGTGACATTAGCATCCTTCGCCTGTCTCATGAAGGGGGAAACATGTGAGTACCAGAATTAGGACTATGTGGAGCCTGCCCATTCTGACTCCACCGCCAGACTCCGCCATCCAGTTTGCATGGACTGCCTTTCTTGAAGGAGGCTATGCATAAGGAGCGGAGGCATTCTTGATGTAGACTCTCTGCCGATGATGGACATCTGCAGGTGGGACCACCAGCATGGCCCTGAGCCCAGTAGCTGTGTCACCTCTGTACATTCAAACATTCCAGAACCTTCCATCATGTTGCCCAGTGTAGTATAATTGTTCCAGGCTTGTCAGAAACCTGGGTATATGTTGAGCATTATAGGAAGGGAAATGGTTATCTAAACCCGTACAATTGCAATATGTGTGCAACTTCAGTTCTTCAAGCTCCTTCAGAGGTTAAGTCGGGGGGCAGTGTTTTCTCTTTCTGTATTCTGTAGGTATAATGTGAATGGAACTTTTATTTCATTAACGACCAAAGTGGAAGCAGACAATATTATAAAGGATGCATAAATGTCTTTAAAGTCTACCTGTACTATGAAATGTAATTCACTGGTTTTGATGAACATTAAGGAGCAAAATGGGTAATGGTCTCTGGAGAGTTCCAGTATATATATTTGATGCCTTAAAACTCATATGATACAAGGATTATTAAAGACCTGTGATTTCTGTACATCTCTGTGCATGTTTGTGTGAAAGAGAAATTATCTCATGCATGATATCCTAGAAACAAAAAATATATATTTTGACAACAGAACGGTATTTTTACACACACAGTTCCGTTTATTATATTCCATATCTATAATCTAGTTTCATCCCTTCTCGCTTGCACATATATAATTTGAACTAACATTCAAGGAAGGGTTGCCAAATCATAAATGTAGAGAAGAAAACTTCATATAAAGAAACTGTAGGCTCCCCTCTGCCACACCATCTTTTGCACTGAATGAAGTCTTCTCTTAAGTTCAAACCTTAACGACCTTGCAGCTGATTCAGTTCTGCAGTTTATCTCCTCTCTTCTAGCACGTGCCTGTATTACGGTCCAAATGAAGCTCTAATTAACAGGAGAACCTCTGTTTCTTAATGGCGGCGTTGGAGGGTTTTCAGCAGGCAAAGAGCTTTTGCACTGAGCGCCTCCATGCTGGAGTGAGAGCCAGGTACTGAGACGAACTGCGAGTGAAGGCCCCCCCCCCAAAAAAAATCCCTGGGGAGAACTTGCAAGGATAATTACCCTCAATCATCCTTGTTTTTCCTTTGCCAAGATCTCTTGCTGTCGTGGGAGCTGCCTCCATTAAGGGGAACCGAAAACGGAAACTGAAGAATGGCATTTTTAGTGGAGATTAAATTTTGTAATTGTATGCTGGCTTTCTGAGGAGTAGGCTCATTTAACTTGATGGGTTTACTTTGAATAGTCATGTACAAGATTGCTCTGACAATTTCTTAATAAAATAAGTAAAACTCAGTTAAGTGTCCATATATAAACGTTAACTCTTAAACTGTTGGAAATTCCACAAAACTCTGTAAAAACAATCCAGCAAGCGATTAGAAGTGCAATGAGTGCATGTGCAGAGTATGTGCAGAAAATTTACAAGGAAAGGTGGCAACATGCCCAGTATCTCCCCTGATGCCCCCAGGCACCCTATACAGTGGTACCTTGTGTTACATACCGTCCCCCTTACGAAAGCTTCGAGTTACGTACTCTGCTAACCTGGAAGTAGATGCCCCTTGTTGTGAACTTTGCCCAGGGATGCGAGCGGAATTCGCACTCCAGCAGTGCAGCAGCAGCGGGAGGCGCCATTAGCTTAAGTGCGCCTCATGTTACGAGTGGTTTCCGGTTATGAATGCACCTCCGGAACTAGTTCGTAACCAGAGGTACCACTGTATCTTATTCCGGTCCTCCCAGCGGAATCCCACAGAAGGACTCCTGGTAATGCAATGGGGGTCTCTCCCATCTTCTTTCCCCTCTCCCCACCCTATGTGCCCCCTTGCACCCACCTAATTGGTTCATGGTAGGGGGATGGGGAGAATAATAGATGTGGGGGGAGGAGAGGGCAGTTGGTTCTATCAGGCAAGTAACAATGCCTGTGTTGTTGGAGTGATCTGTGCAAAGCTCTGTTGAGTTCCTCCCATTGTAGCTAAGTTAAAGTATGTGTAATTTAAATAGTAAATACTTATACTTCCCCTGTCCACCACACCTGGCCATGTCTTCTGCTGGTTTTAGATTGTAAGCCCCTTGGTGTGTAGGTACCTGTCATACCTGTTTCTTGCAAAGGAAACATTTAGATCAGGGTCCCCCAAACTAAGGCCCGGGGGCCGGATACGGCCCAATCGCCTTCTAAATCCGGCCCGCGGATGGTCCGGGAATCAGCATGTTTTTACATGAGTAGAATGTGTCCTTTTATTTAAAATGCATCTCTGGGTTATTTGTGGGGCATAGGAATTCGTTCATATTTTTTTTCCAAAATATAGTCCGCCCCCCCACAAGGTCTGAGGAATGGTGGACCGGCCCCCTGCTGAAAAAGTTTGCTGACCCCTGATGTAGATGAAGGAGAATGATTTACAGAGCACCATCCATATGCCAGTGTTGATGTGCACCCAAAGCCTTGGTAGAAAATCAGCAAAAAAAACTTTCATATCTCTCTCTCCTTCCTCCCCAATCAACCCTGCCAACAAAAGGCTACTTGAGCACATTGGCACCAAGGACAAAAGACCCCACACCCCAGTGTCTTCCCTTTATCAAATTGATACAGATTCCAAATGAAGTGAAATAATATAGTTAAAACAATTGGCTAATGTTGGTGACATTTCGAATAAATTATGTAATCTAGCTATACAGTAAGTGGAGAAACATCATTTGATTTATATTCCCCATTCCACGGATCTTGAGAGAAGCTTTTGTAGAAGCTGAACAGAGAACAATGAAGTAGAAATGGCTGTTTTGACCTTTGAGAGGAATCTGAAGTGTGAAAGAAGAAGAAAACAGGAAAAGAATAATATTTCATTTACAAGTCATGCTGGATAAGCAAGTAGCTGATTGTGTTGTCAGCAGGAGAAAACTGATATCCTCATCGGATGAGGTTTTTTTAAGCAAGGAAATTAGTTTAATGATTTTGGGGTTAATCTGCAGCAGTTTACAACTTCAGTAAAAACACACTAAACAACTGAAAAGGTGAACCAAACAGATGATTGATACAAATGTCTTTGGTCAAAATTATTGTTGCTACAACCTCCCTATCGTCTCTTAGGTTAACTATCTGAGGGGCAATCAAAAGTGCCATTTGTTTTAGTTATAATAGAAGAAAAATTATCTTATTTGTTATGTTGAACAAAATGTATATAAGGATTTTAAAATCTATATCCCAATTTTCTGCCTGTATATGTTCACTTTGCCATTAATGGATGGCAAAGTGAACAGAAGGACTCCTGTGTTGTTAAATCTTGCTGCAGGCCTCATTGTATAAGATCTAATCCAAAAATGTGAAAGATAATCTATAATAAAGGATGAAATATAAAACTACAAAAGAAACCTTATTCTCCTGCAGATTTAGGAGCTGGATTCTGAAGTGAAATCCTACCTTTTTACAACCTTGAGTTCCCTTTCTTTTTTATTTGTTGGAAACTTTAGTTACAAGGAAAGGAATACCACTGGGCATTTTTCCAGATTGGCAGGTCTGGAGTTACATAAACCTCTGTTTTCCCTTGAGTGTGATAAAAGACAAAGAAACTGGACAAGCCTAATGAAATGGCTACAAGTGTGCCAAGTGAAAGACAGGAAACACTGTGAAATAGTGTCTGATTTTTTCAAAATAAAAACTGGCCATTACAATTCACCTTGGTTTTTCACATGGGGCTTTTCATACATCTGCCTCCATCGGTATCCATTAGCATCACCACGAAACCAATCTAAGGCCCCAGTTGTACTTTATAGAGCACTATCATACAAACTGTTACGACTTTCCACAATTACTTCACCGTAAGGGTAATACCTGTTAGGAGAGCTTGCAGCTTGGGTGAGTGAGATTGAAATGATCAATTACAATTTCTAGAGTTCAGAGGCTTTATTCATGCAAGCATAGAATCAGACTGGTTGGAAGGCACCTTGAGGGTCATTTAGTCCAACCCCCTTCAACGCAGCAATCTCAACTATATATAGAGATTGACAGATGGCTATCCAACCTCTGCTTAAAAACTTCAGTGAAGGATAGTCCATCACCTGTCATGGGAGTCTGTTTCACTATCTTGGCAAGAGCCATTTACAGGATGACTAGAGATGAAAGAGAAAATAGTAGACACCTTATCTCAACAAGTTGGGAGAGAACAACAAAACGGGCCAGGTTTTAGTGCTGCAGACAATGGCTACCAGGAAGCGCTGGCTAGGTTACTAGACAAAGAGTGCCCTCATGGTTTAAAGTAGCACACACATTAGCTGGAAGTTCGGGAGAAAGGAAATTTATTTTTCTTCCCAATGGAACTATCCAGGATCAGGTGGAGTGGGGAGCTGTCCCAACCACGAACCACCTTGAGCCATGTGGATCAGGTGGCAAATTGGGAGAGGGAGGGTTTTGCATTTCCCTTTCTACAGACCCCAGTGCTGCCCCCCTCCTACTGCTATGGTTGCTCCCTCTTGCAAGCCAATACTGTCACTGCTTCCCTCGCTCTATTCTAACCTGACCCTTTCCTCAAAACATGGTTCTGAGCCTGCCAAGGCTGCTACCATTAACAGCTGGAGTGAGAAGAGGTGAGGTGGTCTGCCTTCCTCATGTGGCACCATGTGTTGCGCTGGCCCTTAGACAAAGCCATTGTTGTCACTGCTGCTGCAATCCAGGTAAGGGAGGCTATGGTGGCACAGCAGCAGCGGCAGGGTGTCCCTTTTTGCTACATGAATATCGGGGTTATTCTAGAGTATTAAACTGACCATTAGGTCCAGTCGTGACCGACTCTGGGGTTGCACGCTCATCTCGCATTATTGGCCGAGGGAGCCGGCATATACCTTCCAGGTCATGTGGCCAGCATGACAAAGCCGCTTCTGGCAAACCAGAGCAGCACATGGAAACGCCTTTTACCTTCCCGCTGGAGCGGTTCCTATTTATCTACTTGCATTTTGACGTGCTTTCGAACTGCTAGGTTGGCAGGAGCTGGGACCAAGCAACGGGAGCTCACCCCGTCACAGGGATTCGAACCGCCAACCTTCTGATCAGCAAGCCCTAGGCTCAGTGGTTTAACCACAGCACCACCTGGGTCCCTTCAACTGTCAGGTTAGTGGAACAGAAAACAGGACAGGTTCAAAGAGTGAGAGAGCATCCTGCGATTACAAAAGTGATGTCAACAAGTTTCAGGTGGCTTTGTGGTTCAGAAAAGTCAGTGAAAACGGGATGTAGTGCTGAAAACCTCCTGAAACAATCTGTTGTCATTTGGGACAAGGGTAATAATGTTATTAGCCAATGGTTTTGCCAGGTTTGGGCATAATAATAATAATAATAATAATAATAATAGGTGCAATACTGAGGGTATAAAAGGTAAAAAAAGAGAAAAGCACATAGAGATCTGGTTCCCAGCCACTTCTGAAACATCCAGCCATGGGAGTCACCCGTTCTACTTTGCTAACAATCTTGTAAGTGCTTAATTCTATTTCCCTTGTAGGAAAGGTTGTGCAATGAATGTGTTTGGGCACTTTATTTACTAGCTAGAAAGAATACAATTAGCATTGAACCATCTTCGTGTTGATGGTTTATTACTGGTTCAGCTGATGTCTGCTAATCCTCCTAGTCTATAGATTTGGGGAATTGCTGTTTGTGAGCTTTGCAGCTTTTCAGTGTTCAATATCTTTAACAGCATTCATAGGAAGAGAATTGTGCACATTTATTTCCAATGATCGCAGCTAAGAATTGTAAACCTGTCAGAACCAGGTAGTTGAATTCAGCCTCTACTCTTTATGTCTGGTACTATATATTATGACACAGGTATATAGATTTCAAAATGCTGTGCAATTTCCTCATTGACCAGAAGATGTCGGCATCCTACCATGAATTGGAGTGCTCCCTCTTTCTCAGGCTTGAATGGTTTGTTTTTAAAAGAAGGGGAAATAAATACATTTCTATATTTCATAAAAATTTATACACTGCTTGATGTTTGTTGCTTTTAAAAGCTTGAAGCCGTTTACAAAAATATAAAAGGATAAAATTATCTAGAAAATTATCAATTATTAAGAAAAATTAACAACAAATAATTTAAGATTTTCAAAAAGCTAACGTAAAAATAGACTAAGAACAGATTAAAACTCACACCAACTCTGCGTAGGCTTGTCTAAACAGTAATGTTTTGAGAAAAGAGGACAGTGAAAGCAGCTGCTTGATATCAACGGGCAGGGAATGCTGCCACACTAAAAATAATAACCAAGAAATGTCAAAAATAGATAACCGCAACGAATGTCTATAAATATTATAACTAGAGGTGAACATGCATGCTGGCTGGATTTTTCATTTTATTTTTTTAAATCAGGCTTTTAAGTCACTTCAAATGAGTCGGACAGTATAAATATATGACTCTGTGTGTTCTCATTCATGTCAGTGTCATATCCAAAAGTGGAATGGGCCAAGTGGAGGATTACGCAAATGGGATCCTTTTTAATGAGGGTCCTGGTTGCGTGCGGGCCCCCAGGACATCCCCGCAAGGTGGGTTGTTGCTAGGTGTGGTCCAAGCCTTAACCGTAAGGCCCTGGGATCACTCCAGGCTCTTTTGGCCAATCAGGGCGAGTGGTGTGATTCCTGGGGCCTATAGAATCTGGGGGTCCTGGATCTCGTCCGAAGTCCGCTTGAGGGGCTGGGCCATGCCAGGACCACAGGAACCCCGGGGTGAGCTTCAGTAGGTCTTTATCGATGTTGCTCCCTCATTTGGTGTTTAGCCTTATAGACTACCAGCCAGAGAGGCAGAGTCAGTTATAGTCTGTTGCCAATGCCTAAGCCAATACCGCTCACTTTACTGTAATCAATAAAGTTGTGGCCTAAATTTTGCCCAATAACTTATTTGTCAGTGTGAAGTTATTTAGAGGGGAAGGGCTCGGGGGCCTTGGAGCACAAATGAATTGATGTTTTGGGGTGTTTGCTCTTCTAAGGGAAGCCTAAGAAGTGTGCATGCACACGAAAGCTCATACCAAAATAAGAAACTTAATTGGTCTTTAAGGTGCTGCTGGGAGGAATTTTTTTATTTTGTTTTGACTACGTCAGACCAACACGGCTACCTACTTGTAACTGCCTTACCAGTGTTGTTGATTTGTGATACTGGATGTGGTGGAAGCAGTGGACTCTACATGCTAGGTGGCAGCTGCCCCTTCTCTTTGGGGTTTTGTCGATTTGTTTTTTAAGGCACAGAAATAGGGGCACCATTGAATCAGGATGCATTGAAAATAAGCTCCTAGCATGGCCCCCTCTCAATGCCTACGGGGGAATTTATTATTATTATTATTATTATTATTATTATTATTATTATTATTATTCCAGCAGGACTTTTAAATGAATTCTGATTTTATAGTTCTACCTGGTTTTTAATTTTTGTGTTGACTTACTTGTACACTGCTTAGAGATTACGGCAATTAAGCGGCATATAAATTGTCAAATGAAATACAGTGAATATATCCCCCAAACAGTGAAGAAGTATGACACATAGGCAGCGAGGGGTATAGTTTGGGGAGAAAAGGAGTGGTATGGGGGAGAGTCCCAATGGCCAGGCACAGAAGTCTTGAAGTTCCCCACCCTTGTTCTAGGCAAAGATCACAGCAGATTAGGTTGGGATCAACTGCAACTTAACTTTCAGCCTTGGTTGAAAAATAGCAGCAAACATTTTCAGGGAGCACCCGAAACTTCTTGCTGCTCCACCAAGTCACCCCTGATCCCAAGTGATTGTGCTAGCTATAGCCTTGATCAACTGAGCACTGCAGCCTTGTTATTAACATATTACTGCAATTTAGTGTTTTAGGCTGATGGAGGTGGTGGGGGCAGGGATTTTTCTTTACAAAAAAACATAGATGGGCATTTTCTCTCTGAAAACTAATTCAGATTTCTATAGACATCACACCAGGCATTTAGCATAGGGCTAAGGGGGACGTGGGTGGCATGGTGGGTTAAACCACAGAGCCTAAGGCTTGCCAATCAGAAGGTCGGTGGTTCGAATCCCCGCAACGGGGTGAGCTCCTGTTGCTCGGTCCCAGCTCCTGCCAATCTAGCAGTTCGAAAGCACATCAAAGTGCAAGTAGATAAATAGGTACCGCTACAGCGGGAAGGTAAACAGTGTTTCCGTGTGCTTCTCTGGTTCGCCAGAAGCAGCTTTGTCATGCTGGCCACATGACCTGGAAGCCGCTCCCTCGGCCAATAACACGAGATGAGCGCCGCAGACCCAGAGTCGGTCACAACTGGACCTAATGGTCAGGGGTCCCCTTACCTTTAATTTAAGGGTTTTCAACCAGCACTGAAGAGAACCTACCGGTAGTTCTTTTGAATTTAAAAGATGTTAACTGTTTTAGAGGGCAAAAATTTGGTTGCATACATGGAAAAAAATAATATGTTATCTTTTTAAAAAAATTAAATACTGTTTTGTCTTTGCCAAGTTTCTACGATCAACCTTTGTGCAGTCCTTTTCAATAGCCTAGCCAGAAATTTATGAAGTATACACTGTACACACAAACATTCTCTGTAAACTTATAAGAAACTTCTTCTGTCTGATGGCAAGCGACCCACAACAGGCCTTTGTCATTTTCGAGTGAGCCATTAATTTTAGCTGACAGACCTGAAGACAGGATAGGAATTTATGCTCATCCTGTAAGCCACCTCTTTCAGCTGACTTAACTAAAGAAATCACTTTAATTTCTGCTGTCTTATCCCATTTGCCCAGAAGCTCTGAACAATGTCCCTTTGCAAAGTGGCCCAGAATCTTGCAAGCAAATGTTTTGGATGGCTCTTCTGTGTCTGCCCACCCTGATAAGCCAATTAATATTTTGTCACTCTCACTGGCAATTACAGGAGGGTGATTTATTGAAAGGAATCTGGAGTTGCTTGCCTGCTTAGATCATCTTCATTGACTTTGGGTCATTGTTTGGTTCCCGAGGAATAAGAATTTGGACGATGATTAAAGGCCTGCTGCTTGGTACATACCACTTTCATTGATTATAATGAGCTCCCGTGACTTATACCTCAAAAGGTCTCTGCTGCGTATCATAACGTTGGTTCAAAAGTGTTATTAGAAGGATTGCATAAGACATTTCAGTCTGTATTCCCTATTCCTATTAGTGTTTGGTGACTGCATTACAAGGGTGAGAGAGTAAGCAAGCTCTCCCCCCACCCCCGACAGAAAATAGTATCTGAGCTGGCCAGACATCACATTCATCTGTACTTGGGTTGCCCTTGAACACTGAATGGTGGTGCATTTCAGGGCCGGCCCAAGGCATTTTGCTGCCTGAGGTAAACCAGAAAATGGTGTCCCTCTGTTGGGAGTCATGGGAATTGTAGTTTGAGCTTAGATAGGGAATATCAATCTCAGGGACCAAATTCAGTCTCCAGGCCTCCAGTCAAGGCTCTCCACTTCTGCTTTGCACCCTCTTTGAGTGTGTTTGTAGGACTGAAATGTGCCTTTGAATGGAAAGGAGGTACTGTGGTGGTGGGAGAGGGCTCATCTCACTCCTCTTCTTCACCACCCCCCAAACCAGACTCCTCTTTCCAACAGAGCTCTCTGTCACCTTTGCACCACGGCTGGAGACTGAAGCTGCTCTCTTACAAAGCTGGGAGCCTGCCTATCAGAAGGCAGATGCACACACAGTGTGGTACCTGAACAGGACTCTGTGTGTTTGTGGTTTGATAGAGGCAAGGAGAGGCAAAGAAAGAAAGATGCCATGAAATGGGGAGGAGAAATGCTGTGGTGAAGCAAGGGTGTGTGTGTGAAATGGAACAGGAAAGTGGGGGTGGAGAAGGAAAGCGTGTGGTGATTTAACAAGTGTGACGTTTTCCTTCTCCGTTTCATCCAAGGTCATTTTTCACCAGACCAAGCCCACCTGCCCCACACTTAACATCACATGTGGGGCTGGCAAAGAAACAGCAGGATTGGCTGTGCAGATTATTTCCTCATAGAAAGCCAGGTTGAATTCAGCACACATCAGCGGGAGAGTTCTCCACATTAAGCCTTGATTTGAAACTGTGGTTTGAAATGAATTTCCAACTATGTGAAAAGGAAACCCTGGTTCGTTTAAACCAGGGTTGGAGAACTTTGGCCCTTGGCCCTCTGAACATTGTTGAACTCCAACTCCCATCAGCCCCAGCCAGCTTAGCCAATGGCCAAATATGATAGGAATGTAGTCCAGCACCATCTGGGTGGCCACATGATTTAAACCATGGTTAGTGCTGCTTCCAATGAAGTGTTTAATCATTTGGCAAAGAGGGAATTTCCTCCTGGGTGGGATGAAGCAGCAAGACAACAGCATTATGTGCGCACTGACCACAATGCTTGGTAATACCAGCTGGGATAAAGATCTCTATTCAGAAGACTTGCCCGTGCCAAAACCATGGAGAAGGTGCCTTTTCTAAATGTCAAAGAACAGAGTAGCATCGTGATTTTTAATTATGCCATCTGGACCACACATTTATAAACAAAGATAAACAGATTTAGATGCCTCAAATAAAAAGCAAAGGATGGCAAAGGAACAGTTTTTAAGGGGATATTTTGTTTTGTTTTGTTTTCCCCTTGGGAACCAAAAAGGAAATTGTCTCTTTTAATCTAATAAATCCCTGCATGGACGCCTGGGGGCAGTAAATGTTCACATTCTGCAAGTCTAATTCCTGCTGCTGCAACTCTCCAAGCATAGACAGTTATTGGAACAGTACAAGGAACATAATAAGAAAAAAAATTATTTGAGGATAAAGCACCGCAGGGTTTCAAAACATTGCTAAATTAGGCCCAATGGCCCCATTATTTGCCATTTGTATTTGGTATTTACATAAATGCGTCACATTTATGTAGTAGGTGGGGATTCTTTTTTACAGAAAGTGTTTGGAGGGTTTGGGCTGTATTTAGGATGCAAAAAGAAGAGGAATTTCATAAGAACTGAAGTTATTCTGCACATTAGAATGATGTGGGGCAAAGTCATCATTCTGTGGCAGGCCTGCACATTGTTTAGACTCGAAGCTATGTTGGTTGTTGGGTGATTTTTGTGGATGAATGCTTTTACTGTAGTATATTTGTTTCCTTTTAGTGGATTTTGATGGTATATTTTGTATGCTGTTGTCCTTGTAAATTGCTTCAGGAGTGTTAAGTGCCACATCAGTTGAATAAATGGAATTCAATTGAACAAGGCTCACATGACAACGTGGTACCTTTCTTGACTCAGAAATTGTCCTAGCTTTCCCCTTCTTTATATGGATACCGTATGAATCGCTCCTAAAGGCCACTCTCCAAAACACGGGTGTCCCCCCCCCCCTTGGCATGGAGTCTGGTGGTCAGATGCTCAACCCTTCCTTACAAATGGGAACCCCCTTTGGCTCAAGATTCTCCATCAAGTGGAATCATGTGCATGTGTCGTGGACTGGTTGGACACAGAGGAATAGTGGGAGGAACCAGCTAGGGAACCACCAATGGAAGAAGGTTCAGAGCCCAGGTGGGACAACAATGACTGGTCAGAAGGAGAAGACTGGGAAGAGAAGATGTCAGAAGCTGAGGAAGTAACATGGCTTAGTGCGCAGGGAGAGTCTGTGGCAGAGAGAAGTCCAGAATCAGAGGCAGAAACTGAAGCAGGAGAGTGGAAGGAGGGAGGTCAAGAGGCAGAGATGAGTCAGGCTAGCAAAGAGGCATGGTTGTCTCTCCCTCCTGCTGCGATATGCTCCAATTCCTCCCTTGCCTCTCAGAACCAGAAGAGGCGTACAAAGGGAGGAGGAGAGATTGGTGATGTGCAGACACAGTCACCAATCGCTTGGGAGAAAACTCTGGAGAGGAGGGACTTAGGCAGCTGTGGGGAGGAAAGTTTTATTTAAAACCAAAACAAATCCTGTTGTTGATTACCTGCTCTGTGATATCTCAGTGACCCATTTCTGTGGTTAGATATATGTGGTAGAATCTATTCCACACATACCCCATGGTTAACATATGGTATAGCCCTCTTCTGGGATGCGGGTGGTGCTGTGGTCTAAAGCACTGAGCCTAGGGCTTGCCGATCGGAAGGTTAGTAGTTCGAATCCCTGCAACGGGGGGCGCTCCCGTTTCTTGGTCCCAGCTCCTGCCAACCTAGCAGTTCGAAAGCATGTCAAAGTGCAAGTAGATAAATAGGCACCACTCCGGCGGGAAGGTAAAGGCGTTTCCGTGCACTGCTCTGGTTTCGCCAGAAGTGGCTTAGTCATGCTGGCCACATGACCCGGAAAAACTGCCTGTAGACAAACGTCGGCTCCCTCGGCCAGTAAAGTGAGATGAGCTTTACTTTTACCTTTTTATAGCCCTCTTCAGTTAATAGACATGTAAAAGTGGGTCACATATTTCATTATCTTCTTTGGTGATCACTTGTGGTCAGGTAAGATTGTCTTCCATGAACACAGTCTTAACGGTGTGTCTATAGGTGACTGTGGAGGCCAATTCTGGATCTACATGTCCTTCCACAGTGGGGACATAGGTTTCCAGGTGGGAGTTGATCATGGTGAGGGTTTGCCAAATGTTCTTTCCTATTAACACGTTCCTCCCTTTCATCCTGAGTTTGAGTGTCTTCAAAGGCCACGACACCTTTCGTAAAGGCTGTTCTCCAACTATCTCTCTTCTCTCCTTGAGAAATAGCTTATTTTCTTGGAGAGGCGAGTAAGAACTAATCTTCAGTCATGCAATCACTGGCTGGTGAGAAATCCCACTGAAATCTCCTCTTTTCACAACCTGAAAAAAGAGAACAGAGCAGACTCCTCTCTTCCAGCAGGTCACTATAGATTGGCATAGGAACAGCGGAAGCTGTCTTATACCTGGTCAGACATATCTAGATCAGTGTTGGTCTATCAAACTCAGCTTTGGTCCATCTAGTTCAGGATTTCAGACAATATCCTTTCACAGCCATACCTGGATATGCTAGGGACCTTATGTGCTCTGCCACAGAGTTACAGTGCTTCCAGACCTGCCAGCACATCAGCAGCTATTTAAAACATCAGTATCTTCTTCCCTGCCTCCATAAGTATTCAGTGAGGACTGTGTGAGTTCGGTTGGTCCTTTTATCTACAGCAGGATTAAGAGCAAACTGGGTCATCAAATCAGTCTTAAAACCAAAACAAATCCTGTTGTTGATTACCTGCTCTGTGATATCTCAGTGACCCATTTCTGTGGTTAGATATATGTGGTAGAATCTATTCCACACATACCCCATGGTTAACATATGGTATAGCCCTCTTCTGGGATGCGGGTGGTGCTGTGGTCTAAAGCACTGAGCCTAGGGCTTGCCGATCGGAAGGTTGGTAGTTCGAATCCCTGCAACGGGGGGCGCTCCCGTTTCTTGGTCCCAGCTCCTGCCAACCTAGCAGTTCGAAAGCATGTCAAAGTGCAAGTAGATAAATAGGCACCACTCCGGCGGGAAGGTAAAGGCGTTTCCGTGCACTGCTCTGGTTTCGCCAGAAGTGGCTTAGTCATGCTGGCCACATGACCCGGAAAAACTGCCTGTAGACAAACGTCGGCTCCCTCGGCCAGTAAAGTGAGATGAGCTTTACTTTTACCTTTTTATAGCCCTCTTCAGTTAATAGACATGTAAAAGTGGGTCACATATTTCATTATCTTCTTTGGTGATCACTTGTGGTCAGGTAAGATTGTCTTCCATGAACACAGTCTTAACGGTGTGTCTATAGGTGACTGTGGAGGCCAATTCTGGATCTACATGTCCTTCCACAGTGGGGACATAGGTTTCCAGGTGGGAGTTGATCATGGTGAGGGTTTGCCAAATGTTCTTTCCTATTAACACGTTCCTCCCTTTCATCCTGAGTTTGAGTGTCTTCAAAGGCCACGACACCTTTCGTAAAGGCTGTTCTCCAACTATCTCTCTTCTCTCCTTGAGAAATAGCTTATTTTCTTGGAGAGGCGAGTAAGAACTAATCTTCAGTCATGCAATCACTGGCTGGTGAGAAATCCCACTGAAATCTCCTCTTTTCACAACCTGAAAAAAGAGAACAGAGCAGACTCCTCTCTTCCAGCAGGTCACTATAGATTGGCATAGGAACAGCGGAAGCTGTCTTATACCTGGTCAGACATATCTAGATCAGTGTTGGTCTATCAAACTCAGCTTTGGTCCATCTAGTTCAGGATTTCAGACAATATCCTTTCACAGCCATACCTGGATATGCTAGGGACCTTATGTGCTCTGCCACAGAGTTACAGTGCTTCCAGACCTGCCAGCACATCAGCAGCTATTTAAAACATCAGTATCTTCTTCCCTGCCTCCATAAGTATTCAGTGAGGACTGTGTGAGTTCGGTTGGTCCTTTTATCTACAGCAGGATTAAGAGCAAACTGGGTCATCAAATCAGTCTTCTCACAGTTAACAGGAACCAAAACAAAGTCTTTAATTTGTTAAGAGAGAAAATCCTGATGGAATTTGATTGCTTCCAAACAAACACCCATTCCACAACAGCTCGGCTGCCATCACCATCAGCTGACAAGGTACCAATTTCCCTCTGATAATAAATTCTTCTGCAAACACCCAAGGGCGGCAGACTTTTATTATCTGCAGTTGCAGCTTATGCCCCTCGTTCTGTTTGAAAGAAATATATGGGCCCTTCAAAAGCAAGATGACATTTTGTTATTATCCCCCATTTCTCATACATAGCACGAAGGAGCTTTTATGCTCTGTGAAATGCACCAGCGCCGATATTAATAAAATGGAAGGGAATTTTAGGATGAGTAGTTTTAGGGCATAAGCTATCACATTAGAGGCCATGTCTCTGCTGCCATTTATTTAGGAGTGGAGAAAGGCTCCTTAGGTGTAATCCATGCCACATTATGCCATTGGTGAGGGCTGGGGAGGCAGAAATTAATCTGTTAAGTGAGAGATCTTGTTGGACTGCAACTCCAAGCAGCCCCAACCACCATAGCCAAAGGTCAGGGAGTTGTAGCCCAGCAAGAGCTGGAGGTCTCCCTTTCTTAGATGAACCAGGGTTGTCTAGAACAGTGGTTCCCCAATTTCCCACTTGCCATCTAGCACTTCAAAATTGTGGAGGTTCAAGGTCATAAAAGTTACCTTTCACTTTATTTAAACTGAGCATCAGTCTACACCAGGCATCCCCAAACTTCGGCCCTCCAGATGTTTTGGACTACAATTCCCATCTTCCCCGACCACTGGTCCTGTTAGCTAGGGATCATGGGAGTTGTAGGCCAAAACATCTGGAGGGCCGCAGTTTGGGGGTGCCTGGTCTACACAGACTGATATAATTTAAAAGCCAGGCTTACTTTGATTTCTCTAAGTTTATGAAGCTAGGGAGCCTCGGGTTTCCATATAGGAAGATGAATGACAAATTCAGGTATTTTGTGATCCTAAATGGTGGCCTCTTCAAGAATTCTTAGAAGGCTATTTCTTGCTTCAAGCCTGGGGCTGGTGTAAAGTTGCACCGCTGAAGAGAAAGACAAGTGTCTTTCTTCCCTTTGCTACCCATACTTTCCCCATGACTCTGGCCAGTTTTGACCATTTTGCTGGTGTATTTTTTACCACTGGAACTGCACCTCTGTTAGCTGGCTCTCCTGGTATATCTGGGGTGGTCTATCCAGCATGAGAAGACAAGAAGAGCCCTACTGGATCAGGCCAAATGCCCATCTAGTCCAGCATCCTGTTTCACAGGAACCAACTGGATGCCTATGGGATGCCCACAATCAACACATGTCCTCTCCTCTCTTGTGATTCCCTGCAACTGGCATTCAGAGGCATACTGCCTCCAACTGTGGAGGCAGAACATAGCAATGATGGATAGTAGCCACAGATAGCTTTATTCTCCATGGAAATAGCAACAGCATTTCCCCCTGGTTGTAGCAGGGTTTTCGCCACACCATAGAATCCCCTTAGCTACCACAACTGAAGTACAAAATGGTCCCTCTCATTTCAATGTTTCACTTCTAACATGGGCTAAAACCAGGGCCAGATTTAGGTTTGATGAGGCCCTAAGTTACTGAAGGTAATGGGGCCCTTTAGATGTCCAGTTGCATAGCTGCCAAGTTTTCCCTTTTCTCGCGAGGAAGCCTATTCAGCATAAGGGAAAATCCCTTTAAAAAGGGATAACTTGGCAGCTATGTCCAGTTGTGCTTTGTCAACAACAAATTGTTGCTGTTTTTGTGTGTTGAATATATGCTATATGGTAATTTATGGACCTAATAGGTATCTAAAGCCATTTGCACATAACAAAATATGTATTGTATCAAAGTAATTTTTGAACTGAAATACAATTAAGAAGAAGTATATTAATAGTGAAATACAATTAAGAAGAAGGTTACTAATAGTGAAATAACTATTAAAATGATTGGGGGCCCGTTATAGTGGAACCTCTACTTACCACCATAATCCGTTCTGGCGGCCGGTCCTTTAGGTGAAATGGGTCGCAGGTAGAAGCGGTGTTGTGCGCATGTGCAGATGATGGCAGCTGCTTCTGCACATGCACAAATGGCAGAAGCGGTTTCTGCATGTGCGCGAATCGCTGCAAACCTGGAATTTACTTCTGAGTTTGCTGCGGTCGTGACTTGGATCATGTCCAAGTAGAGACAGTCATAAGTAGAGGTTCTTCTGTACTTACATTACAGGAGCCTACGCAGCACAAAACACTGTTGCTGTATGTAGGTTTTATGTTTTTCCTTTTAATTTTTTTGGGGCCCCCAAGAGAGTGGGGCCCTAAGCTATATATTGTTTAGCTTATACATAAATCCAGCACTGGCTAAAACATATTGTGTTTGCCTTCTGGTAAACAGAATTTTCATCAACACAGCATATCTATTAAAAGTAACTGAAGAACAAATGTTGTTTGTTTTCTCTCTTTCCTCACTTTTGAAACTTGTACCTTAAATACTTCTGCGTGTGCTTTTATAATGCTATGCAGAAATTCAATGAAAACCTATTTTGAAGCAAATATATTCTAAGTTCTTCAGCAAAGCTGAATCTGAAGCTAGATGAAGTTTTTTCCCTTGCTGTTGATATTTGACATTTGCAATGTTTTCCTCCTCAACTCGGAAAGTGGTACAAGTTATGTATTTTGTGTGTGTGTGTGTGTTGCAGTGAACATTTTAAATAAACATTCTGGCATGCCCATTTGGACCTTTGTTGATTCTTGTTTCACTTTGCTTGGGCACAACTGTAAAAATCGGCACCAGATACTGTGCACATCATGGAGGTTGTGTTGAAAGAAAGAAAGAAAGAAAGAAAGAAAGAAAGAAAGAAAGAAAGAAAGAAAGAAAGAAGTCTACACACAAAAAACCCCTCCTGAATACTCATTGTAAGAAATCTACTGATGTATCTTACCTTTATTCTAAATCGGGATGCATGATTGCCTCCATCATCAGAACAACCCTGCAAGGTAGGTTATGCTGAGAGATACCGGTAGTGGCTGGTCACTGTGCCGCAATGACTATCTGCTGTCTCCATGGCCAGAGACAGTATCTTTTTGAGTACCACTTGCTGGAAACAGCAGAAGTATGTCCTGCTTGTGGGCTTCCAATCTGGTTGACCACTGTGAGAATCAGATGCTATATAACTATAGATGGGCCATTGGCCTGATCCAACAGGCTCTTCTTATACTAAGGGATTGGAACCTGGGTCTCTCTGATCTAAGCCAAGTGCAGAGAGCGGGGGTTGATCTACTTCTTTTGGAGCCCCTATATTGCAATGATGTTTCTGTATGCTGTCATTGTTTCCCCACTCAGTTCCTGCTTTGGCAGCATTCCCCTTCCTTCCTCCAGGCTACTGCATGTGCATCTTCTATGATCTGTCACAGGAGCAACACCAGCCAGTTGACAGTCACATGGTAAAAAAGACGACTTTGTGACACTACGCAGCTGAGTAGATTTTTCAGGCTTAAGAAAATGCTTTTGCTTGGGGAGGATGTGGTTAAACCACTGAGCCTAGGGCTTGCTGATCAGAAGGTCGGCGGTTCAAATCCCCGCGATGGGGTGAGCTCCTGTTGCTCGGTCCCAGCTCCTGCCAACCTAGCAGTTCAAAAGCATGTCAAAGTGCAAGTAGATAAATAGGTACCACTCCGGCGGGAAGGTAAACGGCGTTTCCCTGTGCTGCTCTGGTTCACCAGAAGTGGCTTTGTCATGCTGGCCACATGACCTGGAAGCTGTATGCCGGCTCCCTCGGCCAATAACGCGAGATGAGCGCCACAACCCCAGAGTCAGTCATGACTGGACCTAATGGTCAGGGGTCCCTTTACCTTTACCTTTATATTAATTTAAGACCCAATGATTATTGTGGCAATGATTATTGTGTGTGAGACCTCAAAGGAGAGGATGCTTTTCAATGCCACTAAACATGCTTGAAAAAAGTAATCACACCCCACCCACCACAATTCTGCTCAGGCCTAGTTTTAATGTTTTGCTCTCTGTTTTGGCTCAGCAGTCTTCATAACAAACAGGGGCCCACAAATTTGAGAATCTGGCATGTCCATTGTCACAAGGTAAACAAGAAGTCACCCCAAACCCTGGACATCTTAACAATTTCATGTAACACAGCCTACATTCGATACCATTATCTATTCATTATTCCTGCCTTGAAATGTGGTCAGAGGGAGGAAATTCTTAGGTCTGCGTTAGAAGTGTGTGACAGCTCTGATCTGTGAAAGCTTTGGGGGAGCACATTTCTTCTTAATTCCACATTAAAGGATTGCATAAAAGTGGCCAGACTTTCTCTCACAAATCCCACAAAAGTCAAGCAAATGTGTCTACACTTGGAACTTGCAAAAAAACACAAAACAGGTCTCTTTCATTTACAGGTGTTTAGATAGAGCAGGGGTTAGCAAACCTTTTCAGCAGGGGGGCGGTCCACTGTCCCTCAGACCTTGTGGGGGACTGGACTATATTTTGTGGGGGAAATGAATGAATTCCTATGCTCCACAAATAACCCAGAGATGCTGTTAAGCAGCAATGTTTACCGAGGCTGTTGCACGGATGCTATTTCCCACTTGGTGTTGTGCTCAGAGCAGTATGAGTCTCAGAATTCCTTTTAAAACTACTCAGCTTCCACCAAGGTGACAGTAACTTTAAAAAAATAATAACATAAATTAAATCATTTGCCCATCTGCTGCAGGGAACTGGTGGATCAACAGGTGACATCAGAGCCAGCCAACAGGTAGCAGTAGAAATGAATGCCAAATGTCTTCTTGGATCCCATCCCTAAATATTTGCACTGTTAAATCTGCTGTGTTACCGTTGCACCATTCCCACAGATTACCCTGCCATAACAATTACCCTGTTTGTGCATTACTCACATGCAGGGCAATCATGAGTGGGAGCAAGAGTTGGGGTGGGGTGGGGGGGCTATGTCCATGCCCATGGTCTCTACACTGAGTGCAAATGCCTGGAATATAGGCACTACTTGAGAGCACCTGTAGGTCTCCAAATAGCACACCTGCAGGAGTGGGGTCCTTCCCTGCGGTGGGAGGAGAGGAGGGAAGATGAAGGTGTAAATAAATGAATGAATAAATAAATAAATAAATAATTTCATTTATACCCCGCCCTCCCCAGTGAGAGCCGAGCTCAGGGCGGCTGACATCAATAAAGTTACAACAAAACGTAAAAGAAAGAAAAACAATTGATTAAAATGCAGATTAAGATACAATTTTAAAAATGTTTTAAAATGCAGCCTCATTTTAAAATGGCCCAAATCAAAACCCAAAGGCCAGGCGGAACAGCTCCGTCTTGCAGGCCCTGCGGAAAGATGTCAAATCCCGCAGGGCCCTGGTTTCCTGTGAGAGAGCGTTCCGCCAAGTCGGGGCCAATACTGAAAAGGCCCTGGCCCTAGTTGAGGCCAATCTAGCCACCGTATGGCTCGGGATCTCCAAAATATTGTTATTTGTGGACCTTAAGGTCCTCCGCAGGGCATACCAGGAGAGGCGGTCCCGTAGGTACGAGGGTCCCAAGCAGCAAAGGGCTTTAAAGGTCAAAACCAGCACATTAAATCTGATCCTGTACTCTACCAGGAGCCAGTGCAGCTGGTAAGGCATTGGATGAATGTGGTCCTGTGGCCGGGACCCCGTAAGGAGCCTCGCCGCGACATTATGCACCTGCTGGAGTTTCTGGGTCTAAATCTAGGAGGAAGCAGCCCCAGACAGCATGACAAATGGACAGGGGAGAGGGGTGTCATGGTCCAACAATGTCTGGAAGGTCACAGGTTAGCCACTCCTACCATTAAGGGTCTGAGCATCAATAAAAACACTTTAAATCATCACCTATCTTATGGTGCACCACCTGGCGCGTACACCTAAACATGAGCAAGCTTAATAGTGACAAAAGTGGCACGTTATTCTTGATAGATTGAACATTCCTGCCACCGTAATTGCCTGATGCAGAAGAACTCAGTCCTAAAGCTTACTTTCTCTTCACTGCACTGTCTGTGTTCTTGAAAAATGAAAGAAGAGAAAATGATGCAGGAAATGGAGTTACATAACAACATTATTTGCAGTGTAAGTGTGCCAAACGAACACATACGACACTAAGATGAAACTGGATGACTAGCAGCACAATCCAAGATGTGCCTACTCAAGGGGGGAGCGGGGAGTCCCACGGTGCTTCCAGATGGCCTGTTTATTGAGCATTCATTCAGATTAGTTCGCAAGGAGGTCAGATGATGCCAGCTACATAATAATGTCAGTATTCACTATGATTTGATCATGGGGAGGTTAGGTGATGTTGCATCAAGGCATATGCTAGCCTATGCTATACAGTAGATTGCCATGCCAGTTTCCTTATCTCAAAGGGCCTGATCTTTTGGGGAGCCAAGTTTGGTGTGCAAGACCTCACAAACAGTGTTATTTGTGCAAATTGAATCCCACCTAAAAAATAATGGCAGTCTGGAAGCACCACCACTTAGTCCAATGGGGCTTGCTCTCAGATAATTGTTTTGGAGAAAGAGGTTTGGGAGACATATCCTTACTCTCTCGTAACAGAATTAAGCACAGCAGTGATTGCTCCAAACACATTCAAACTTGGATAGATTGCCACCTGCCCACATCCACCTTTAAACAAACATTTCATACAAAACTACTTAGGCTAGAATAAATCACAGACACTGAGTTTTGCGAATAAGTGAGGATATTACTCACAGAGTTTCCAGAAGTTACATCAAACAAATCTCCATTTTCTGGAAGTAAAATAAAGATGAAAAAAGTTTCCAAATGACTTAAAATAAAGAACGTGGTTTCTTTACAAAAAGGACCATGCAATATTTGGGTTAGCAGTGATGCAGGCTATAAAACTACCTTTTAGAGAGATTCAGGTCACTTGCTGTGACCCATTGCTACATGGCTTCTTCCTTGTTTCAGAAAGCCTGAAGAGAAAAGAGGGGGGGGGGCTAAGCCACACCCACTGGCAACTTAAGCCCAGAGCTCCAGTTAATCCTTTCATGCACGCAAGTGTGAATCAGTAATTGTATATTACAATCAAGTGTGTATAGGACTGAAGCCTAAATGGGTTCAATAAACAGGTATTTATGTTCTTAAAGGCAGTGCAGCAAAACTGGCAAGCGGGAGTTGGGCACGTTGACAATTCGCTTCTCTTTGTATCTAACAAGGCATACACTATCCTTGTATAGGAAGTAGTTAAATAAAAAGGAGTTCAGCTGACCACATCCATACAGCTGTGTTAAAGAAGTTGCTGATATCAGGGGGGGAAAATGCACTTCTTTTTCTACAAACTGGGGAAAGTGACTGCTGGACTTAATCAGCCGTCTTTGCAGCAGTCTAGGGAGAGAAGTCTCCCATCTCATTAGGGCAAGACATACCTACGGTGAACTGAAGCACTCTGATCAGAACTAAGTTAACTAGACTGTGGGGTGGGGAGAGTCAGTCTCCAATTGTGTAGAAATGCAGGATGTTGTGGAAATGTGTGAAGAAATGTGGAAGACCTGAAAAAACAACAACCATAATTGTGACAATAATAAAACTATCCATAAAGCAGATAATCAAAAAACATAATTTATCTGAGGGGTGTTCACATGTTACATTCAGCGTGTGCAATCTGTCTACACATGTAGACAAATAGTTGAGCTGTACACTTATCCTCATATAGCACTCAACAAGTGTAGTCTGTGCACCTGTGTACACAATGGTTGAACTGTAAGATTTTACCACTGTCCGGATTAGCTACTGCATCAATTTCTTTAATATCAAAAGTAGTAGTGGCTTTGATCCAATTCCCCAGGAGTCTCACAACTGCAACATGCTGACTCCAGTCGTAAAATACACAATACACACTGAAACAGCTCCTCACACAGACAGATTGTGTAATTCAAATACAATAGTGGGAAAGGTTCTGCCTTCTACTAAGTTTATTTTTAGCTGTCCTTGCTTTGGAATCTGGACTTTGGGGATAGATAGCATTTTGCCTGCTAAAAGATGCCATCTCTTGCTACGTATTGGATAAGAATCACTGATGAGTCACACAGAAGCCAGCTGAAATTATTCATGAGCCCCACTTACATGGAAATGTACTCATTGTACGATCTTGCCGACTGCTGTTAGTTTTTTTTAGTGCTGGATCCCAGTCTGAAGATGGTTTCTTTCAGACCACACTCAGATTGTAAGAAACAAAATTAGGCTGAAATGTGAGTAACGAACAAGCATCAGACCCTCTGTTTCCTGTGTGCAGACTGTGATTGTCACCTTTGTAGCCAAAATGGCATCAGGCGTGCATAAGAGCTTCTGGAATGCCAAGGTTTGCAGAAGTACAAACGCTTAAATCCCTCGCAAAAATGCCTCATGAAGGCTGAGCGCGGTGACTGACAGGGGGCGGGGTCACTAACAACCATGCTTTCGCATGCACCATGACACCTATGGGTGTCAGATTGATAAGCGCTGCTGTAAATATTCTATCAGTCTATATATATTAGAAATATTTCCAAGATTCTCCTCCCTGGAATTTCTCTACTGTTCTTGCGGTTCTGAATTGCTAGTCTTGTTTCCAGCTGAGACCAGAGGCCCCAGAGCACCTGAGAGCCAGTGTGGTGTAGTGCTTAAGAGCGGAAGACTCGTAATCTGGGGAACCAGTTTCGTTTCTCCGCTCCTCCACATGCAGCTGCTGGGTGACCTTGGGCTAGTCACACTTCTCTGAAGTCTCTCAGCCCCACTCACCTCACAGAGTGTTTGTTGTGGGGGAGGAAGGGAAAGGAGAATGTTAGCCGCTTTGAGACTGCTTCGGGTAGTGATAAAGCGGGATATCATATCCAAACTACTCCTCCTCCTCCTCTTCTTCTCTTGATCTCAGCATTCCAGCTATCTTGGCATCTGGTATGATGCATTCTGAGATGAGCTGGCTGAAGTTCTTTTGTTAAGCATCAGTATGTTTTACAAGTTGAGCCTACCCAGTCAGAAGTAAGCATCACTATGTTCAAGGGAGCTTATTCGCAGGAAACTATGCATAGATTGCTGGTTCTAATAAATTGTGCATTAATCAATGTACCACTGCTTCTTCCTGTGTGTGTGTGTGTGTGTGTGTGTGTGTGTGTGTGTAAAACAATGCATCAACACAACTGGCTGTATTTCTGGACTCTTCTTGGGGGCATAGTGACAGCGGCTGTCAAGATGAGCCCCTGGAACTTCAAAATTTGCCACTGGCAACAATGCAACCCATGGAACAAAATCAATCAACATTGCACACTGCAACCACAACCTTGAAAGCAGAGGCGGTTTGCTCGCGCTGGGTGTCAAGGCAAGAGGGCATCACAGGGAGCACTCCAAAAATGATATAAAATGGAAGGTGAGAGGTGGGTGTGGGTGTTACCGAATTTTAGCTTCGCACAGGAAACCACTGAAATTTGAGAGTCCAAAGTCTGCTACTGCTGAAAGTGCTTGTGTGAACTGACACTGGGTTTCTGCTTCACTTTGCAAGTGGATGGTATGAAAAAACAGAAACTGGGATATATTTATTTAGAACGAGAAATATATTGTCACTCCAAGTGAATGGTGTGTGTGTGTGTGTGTGTGTGTGTACATCTAGCATGCTCAGTATGCCCTTGCATATTGCAAAGATCAGCCATTTTGAGCAAGCTGGTTTTCAAGATAGGATGTCTGCCACCCTTGATTTTATTATTGAGGAATCATTGATATATTTCTAGGGACTGCAAGTGTCCAGAGAAGGTTGGCATGGGATGAACCTACATAGTTCACACATCACAGATTTCCTGTGTACAGATATTACAGCAGTAGGAAAATTGGAAACTGGCTTCTATCAAGTCAGACCATTGACCTATATAGCTCACTATTGTCTACAATGATTGGCAGTGGCTCTCCAAAGGTTTCAGGCATGAGTTTTTCCCAGCCCTTTCTGGAGATGCCAGGGATTGATCTTCTGATTTGTGAAGCATGTACTTCTAGATGTATAACTATTCCCCACTGAAGGAACTGAACCTGTAATGTGACTGAATCAGGTAGAAGCAATTCCCCAATGAATAGGGCTAAACACACATTGGTAGTCTAAGTTCAGATCATGTGTTGTTGTTGTTGTTTAGTCGTTTAGTCGTGTCCGACTCTCCGTGACCCCATGGACCATAGCACGCCAGGCACTCCTGTCTTGCACTGCCTCCCGCAGTTTGGTCAAACTCATGTTCGTAGCTTCGAGAACACTGTCCAACCATCTCGTCCTCTGTCGTCCTCTTCTCCTAGTGCCCTCAATCTTTCCCAACATCAGGGTCTTTTCCAAGGATTCTTCTCTTCTCATGAGGTGGCCAAAGTATTGGAGCCTCAGCTTCACGATCTGTCCTTCCAGGGAGCACTCAGGGCTGATTTCCTTCAGAATGGATAGGTTTGATCTTCTTGCAGTCCATGGGACTCTCAAGAGTCTCCTCCAGCACCATAATTCAAAAGCATCAATTCTTCGGTGATCAGCCTTCTTTATGGTCCAGCTCTCACTTCCATACATCACTACTGGGAAAACCATAGCTTTAACTATACGGACCTTTGTCGGCAAGGTGATGTCTCTGCTTTTTAAGATGCTGTCTAGGTTTGTCATTGCTTTTCTCCCAAGAAGCAGGCGTCTTTTAATTTCGTGACTGCTGTCACCATCTGCAGTGATCAAGGAGCCCAAGAAGGTAAAATCTCTCACTGCCTCCATTTCTTCCCCTTCTATTTGCCAGGAGGTGATGGGACCAGTGGCCATGATCTTGGTTTTTTTGATGTTGAGCTTCAGACCATAATTTGCGCTCTCCTCTTTCACCCTCATTAAAAGGTTCTTTAATTCCTCCTCGCTTTCTGCCATCAAGGTTGTGTCATCTGCATATCTGAGGTTGTTGATATTTCTTCCGGCAATCTTAATTCCGGTTTGGGATTCATCTAGTCCAGCCTTTCGCATGATGAATTCTGCATATAAGTTAAATAAGCAGGGAGACAATATACAACCTTGTCGTACTCCTTTCCCAATTTTGAACCAATCAGTTGTTCCATATCCAGTTCTAACTGTAGCTTCTTGTCCCACATAGAGATTTCTCAGGAGACAGATGAGGTGATCAGGCACTCCCATTTCTTTAAGAACTTGCCATAGTTTGCTGTGGTCGACACAGTCAAAGGCTTTTGCATAGTCAATGAAGCAGAAGTAGACGTTTTTCTGGAACGTCTACTTCCAGATCATGTAGTGAAGATAGATTTTGAAATTGTATTTATCTATATGGAGATAGATGTCAGGTATACATCGGTGATGACTTTGTCACTGATTTGTAGTGTAATGCCTATCTGATTTTGTCTATCATTCCCATTCTTGTATAAATGTACAGATATATACATGAAAACAAAAAAAAAATGTTTCTAAGAACCTGAGGGTTCACTGGGATATAACCACTGAGCATGCTTAGAGTTCATTGAACAGGGGTGGGGTTTTTTTGGGTTGTTGTTGTTGTTTGGCCAGGGAGACACAGTCAGAGTTATTTTTATACTTCTGCAAAACCTAAGATTTCCCTAAGCTGCTGACCCCTCTCAATATTGGGGACGACATTTTGGTGATATAAACAACAGCGCTCATTCCTGAACAATGAAATCAGAGAGAATGATAACTGAGATTATTTTGATGGAAAGAAACTGTTCCTACTGAAACGTAGTCAGGAGAAATCAAAGGAATCCTGCCTGCTATATTCATGTATGCCACGAGTTCTGCCTCTGATGAGAAGCTGCAGGCATGCAAACATGTGGACCTGAGGAAAAAGAAGTAGTGTTTTTATGAAGAACTGGGTGTGCACATTAAAGGTTTCCAGCAGACAGCGAGTTCTGAGGCTGCCAGCTATTTTGTTTATATGAAACAAACTGGAGACAGATTCTTTGTTCCCTGTTTTGACAGTTGGGGATGGGAAGTAAGAAGACATCAATATCATGATCTGGGGGATCTGTAAAATAGTGTGGTCCCTTTCACTTTTAGGTTATGCAAAGCAGTGTTATGCAATTTTGGTACACCCCAAGTCCCTGCAATCAAGCTATATTGACTTTAGCCCTCTTCGAGCTTTTCTCCCCTTTGATTGCAACAGGAGACAGTGGGGCCACATATGTTCAACAGTGGAATGGCACCCGCCCCATTCCTACACTGTTGACATTCTTGCACTGTTGACTTCCATGCACTCTTGCATTATAAGGTCCAAATGCACGCAAGCTGTCTCCATAAACCGGAACCCTGAACGTTCCCTTCCATAAGATTCTAGACCACAGGGACAACCCATATGTATTGGGTGGGTTTTCCCCTTCAGATATTCCAAAACACTGACAAGATAGGGAAGGGACCTGTGACTGAAAGTGCATGGAGAGGAACTTCTGAAGCAATTACACTGGCGATATATATATATATATATATATATATATATATATATATATATATATATATATATATACTGCTATATATATATACTGTATCTTTCTTTATATAGCAGAAATGGCCCAAGCTATTTTCTAACATGAAAACACAGTTCTAACTGTGCACCCTGCAAAGTACTGGGTGTGCACACTGGCAGTCTGTCGGAAAACTAGCAGCTGCACCCACTGGCAATTTGGCAAGAAGCAAGTTCACTGGCAAGAAGCAAGTTTCAGCTTTCTGTGCACGCGTGGTCAGTGGCGAAGCTGCATGCTCCGCTACCAGGGGCAGAGAGCAGGCGAGGGTGTGGCTGGTGCCCCCGGGTGTGTGTGTGGCACGCATCCCGGGGGTGTGGCACACTGCCTGCAGGGGTGTGATGCGCCTTCTGGGGGCATGACATGCTGCCTGTGGGGGTGTGGCGCCTGGCGCATGGGGGGTGCGCATCACGTGTCCGGGGGGGCCCACAATGGCACCCTCCTGGAATAGTGGTGCTGGGGGTGGTCCACTCCCTCCACACTCCTGTGTGGTGCTGTTTTGGCTACATGAGGACTGGCACTCAATTCAGAAATTCAGAAACAGATGTAACAAGCTCAGGGCCCCAGTCTCTCCATTCCATTCTTGCTCCCCCACCTCAGGGTTTCAATTAGCTTTAAAAAAAAAGGTCAGCCAGCATTGTACGCTCACTGAGTATGCTGTCTTGCCTGGCTGTTTTGGGTTCCTCACTTCATTCAAGGGTTTTTTTTTGGGGGGGGGGGAGGTGAGTTGCTCAATCCCGGCAACATTAAAGCCTGGGGTTTCTCTATTGATTTCTATGAGCAGCTCTTACTTCTGCTCCTGGGCACATTTAAAAATAGCTTTTCAGTGTGAACTGGAGAATGACCTATCCAGACAATGATATAGCTTGTTTGTTGATTGGTTCTCATCTGAGATCTCTAACCCTTTTATGTGTAAAATAAAAAAAAAATTCCTTCAGTAGCACCTTAAAGACCAACTAAGTTTTTATTTTGATATGAGCTTTCGTGTGCATGCACACTTCTTCAGATACACTTGAAACAGAAGTTGGTCTTTAAGGTGCTACTGAAGGAATTTTTTTAATTTTGCTTCTACTCAGACCAACACGGCTACCTACCTTTTATGTGTATGCGTCTCTTCTTCAGTCCTCCTATTTCTGCTGTTCCTTTCAATTTCCCCCTTCCTCCCAGTTATCAGTGCTCTCTTAGCAGCACTCACACTCATTTGTCGCCTTATTCCCCCCTCCTTCTCATAATGAATTTTAATACTTCTGCAAACCTCGAGATTATCCCCGAGTCTGCTGATACCTCTGTCATGGCTGTTGTCAACATAACTGATGACACTCCATGATAAACTAAGGATTTACAATCTCCTCGTGGGGAAATACCTGTTCTCAGTGTGCAGGCTCTCAGGAACTGGGTTTTTGATCATGATGCTATTCAAGAGAGAGGACCCACTGTTCATGCTTGTTTTATCCTCTTGGTGCCCTCATACCAAGACCAGTAATTCAAGGCCCCATTATTCTGAGACACTGGCTGTTTCACAGCTTCGCAGGGATTTCACAGAACTTCTGTTTCAGAAAATGCCCTCAGCATATTTGGATGGGAGGTACCTTGGGATTCCAATTATAGAACGCAAAAGTATTTTCAACTGTAATCAGTACTCAGTCGTTCAGATCCTCCAGTAGCACAAAGGTAGGGAGTAGCTCAGCACAGGGATCTCTGTTATGGACTATATGGCAGTTTCAGAGTTTGCTTTTCAAGGGCATTTGGGACCCCTTCAAAGAACAAAGTTGACCATAGCAAATAACATTGCTCAATTACATTATATTTAACACGAGCAAATAACATTGCTCATTTACATTACATTTAACACAACGTAACTAAAGTTAATTTTATAGATATCTTTTTATACATTTATGCCTTGAACCAGCTTAGTGATGTTTTCCTTCAGCTTGAGTAAGAACTGGAGCCAGCAAACCAAGTTATTTCCCCATAAAAAATCACAACGCAACTCTCTCCCCACCCCAAGCCCAACTCAAAAAGACTCATAACTAACTAAGCGGTGAGTCACCCAACCCACTGTAAACCCCAGATTCTGACGGCACCACAACTTCTTTCCCCCATTATCTACCAAAAGAACATAAGAAAAACTTGCTGCAAACCCATCTAGTCTAGCATTTCTGATCTCACAGTGACCAACCACCTTCTTACTACACGCATACCTTCCTGTGTTGATCACATTTGAATGCATTTGGTCAAACACATTTAGAAATCTCTCTGTGATCAGGAACCCTCTGTAGGAACACCACTTCTGCCTCCTTTCTGTGCAGCACACATTCTTCTGAACACAGGAAGAGGGCTACAGTCTGAGCCTGCAATTCTCTGCTCACTTACCTGGGAGTAAGCCCCAGCGAACAGTGGGACATACTTCTAAGCTAACATGTATAGGATTGGACTCTCTTGTCAGTTAAGTCTATAGCTGAGTTTTTATTTATTTATTGGAATTACTGACCCTGAAGATTCATAATTTTTGTCCAATTACATTAGGATGCAACATTCATCAGCAATGATTGACATCTCCAAGTTAGCACATAGAGGGAGTTTTCCATACAGGCAGGGGGAGCATAGCTGCCAGGTTTTCCCTTTTCTCGCAAGGAAGCCTATTCAGCATAATGGAATTTCCCTTAAAAAAAGGAAAAACTTGGCAGCTATGAGGGGGAGTGGGGTGGGGTGGGTGGAAGGAGACATAGAAAAACAGTAATAATGTGTTGCATGCTACCATGCTGGGGAACGCACGACATAATTATGCAGAATTATAATTAGAATAATTGGAAAAGCAGAGACAATCTTACTCTCTCAGTAAGTTTCCTAATCAAACTATAATTTTATTTGTAAATACAGTGAGGCTGCAATCCTAACTCTACTTGCCTGGTAGTACTGGCAAGTCATTGAATGAAATAGATTTTATTTCTGAGTAGACTTTCCAACGTATGGTAACAGCCATATAAATTGGCTGCAATCTGCAGGATTGTAGCCCAGTTTTTAAGTGCATCACTGGTTTAATCATTGTAGTTATGCAGGCTGATGGCAGCAATAGCATTTGTTCAGGGTAGATATTGATTATCTCTCCTTTTTCATCTCTATGAATGCAGGGTAAGCTTGAGATCCTGTTACATAAACTAATCGGCCTCCATCCAGGAAGCATTCGTGTTCACCCCTGTGACTTTTTCCTACTCTGTATTTTTAGCTTTTTCTTTTCATGGAAAGTTACACTGCTTTTTTTTTAAAAAAAATGGGAAAATATGGCACAAAACTGATTATATTTTCAAAGAAATAACACATCCAATGCACGAATTATTAGATACTCATGAATTATAATAAAGGGGGATCAAGAAAAGAATGGAGGGAAACATTGGGGGAAGACAAAAGAAGCATTGCATATACAATGTTGCAGGAATATGGCATAATATATATTAATATACAATTCAAAGTGTTGGTGCTGACTTTCAAAGCCCTACGGCCTCAGCCCAGTATACCTTAAGGAGCGTCTCCGCCCCCATTGTTCAGCCCGGACACTGAGGTCCAGCTCTGAGGGCCTTCTGGGGCTCCCTCGTTGCGAGAAGCCAAGTTACAGGGAACCAGGCAAAGGGCCTTTTCGGTAGTGGCACCCGCCCTGTGGAACACCCCCAAGATGTCAAGGAAATAAACAACGATGTGACTTTTAGAAGACATCTGAAGGCACCCCTGTTTAGGGAAGTTTTTAATGTTTGATGTTTTATTGTGTTTTAAAAATTCTATTGGGAGCCACCCAGAGTGCCTGGGGAAACCCAACCAGATGGACGGTTATAAATTTATTATTATTATTATTATTATTATTATTATTATTATTATTATTAGTCATCTAAAGCAGGGGTAGCCAGCATGGTGCCTTCTAGGTGCTGTCAGACTCCACTCCCATAGTACAACAGCATCTGAGGGCACCGCATTTGCCATCCATTGAACATAGCTGGAATTAGTTCTGAGCAAATATGGGGTGCATGGGATTGCACTCAGGAGCAGCCCAAGGTATTTTGTTGCCTCAGGCAAAGAACAGTGTGGCCCGATTGTACTGGCTGCCACTTAGTGATGGTTTTGACCTATAAAGCCTCAGATGACTCAGGACTGCAGTACCTCAAGGACCGCTTCTCTCCATAATGAATTGACCCGGACCCTGCGCTCATCACCTGAGGCCCTTCTTTGTGTACCTCCTCCACAAGAGATCAGGAGGGTGGCAACACAAGAATGGGCCTTTTCTGTGGTGGCTCCCCATTTGTGGAACGCTCTCCTAGTGAGGCTTACGTGGTGACTTCCTAGCATAGATTTACGTTCCAGGCGAAAACATTCCTCTTTGACCAGACTGGTTAAACAATCTATGGCATTTTAAATGTTTTGTTGCTTTTGTTTGTTTATTGTTATTGTTATTACATTATGCATTTTATGGTTATATACTGTAAACTATCCTGTGATATTTGGATAAAGGACGGTATATAAATTTAAATGATGATGTTGATGATGATGATAATCTGGCACCCATGCCATTTGCAGACTCTGACTGGGCTGGCAGCTGAATCTTATTTCAGGACTAGAAATGGGACAGCACCCTCCACATTTGCCTGGAGGCAGTGCGCTAGTTTAGGTGGTTCATGACAAGCTCAATAGTTCTGATCTCCAACAGAGGGGAACATCCATGGAGCTCTGGATAAATAGCTGGTGTGTGGGTGTGGGTGAGCACACACACACACACTCACACTGCCCTTCAGCATCTGCCTCCTGAGGCAATTTCCTAATTCCTCCTTGATTGCACCCTGCATCTTCAAATCTAGCACCTGAATAAGAGATGAAAGACCATCATGAACTAGATATTACGGAAGGATGGCGGCTGTTTGTGCAATCCATATAGATTTCCCCTCTGCCCCTAAAAAGGTAGGTGGTTCCTCATCAACAATAAATACTTTTTGAGTAATACACACCTTATACAACAAGGCAAGGGTGGCTGTTCCATTAGAGCAGGCATCCCCAAACTTCAGCCCTCCAGATGTTTTGGACTACAATTCCCATCTTCCCCGACCACTGGTCCTGTTAGCTAGGGATCATGGGAGTTGTACGCTAAAACATCTGGAGGGCCGCAGTTGGGGAATGCCTGCATTAGGGCAAATGGGGCAATGCCCCACCACCCTCAGCCAAGCCCACCTGCCGGCCTACTTACTTAAAACCAGCCCAGGGCGGTAGTACTGCCTATCAGCTTCCCCCTCCTGAGGCCACATCCACACACTATGATGGATGCCACTTTAAGCAGTCATGGCTCCCCACACTACCAAAGAATTTTGGGCTCTGTGGTTTGTTAAGAGTGCTGAGAGTTATTAGGAGACCCCTATTCTGTTCCCAGAGCTAGAGTTCCCAGGGCGGTTTGACAACCAATCCCTTTTCACAGGGGCATCTGAGAATTGTAGCTTTGCGAAGGGAATAGGGGTCTCCTGACAGCTCTCAGCAGCCTTAACAAGCTACAGCTCCCAGAACTCTTTGGAGGAAATCCTTGGATAACTCAGCAGGGAGGCGAAAGTGGTCAAATTAGGTTTAGTTAGCTCAGCCTGACATTGGCGTCACCTGCTTTCCTCCTCGCCAGCCCTGATGAGCACCAATCACCACTGAGCGAAGGAGCTGTCCTACATATAGTTTGTTCTAAAACAGGCAGTTGAGGCTGGAGTACGAAACACAGTTGCCTGGGAGTAAGCCCCACTGACCTCAGTAAGACATTTGAAAGTATACATGCCTAGGCTCCCACTGTAATTATCCCTTTGTACCTAAATAGTCCTTACACAACATATTTGTGTGGAGGGTGTGTGTGCAGACCTTGTGAGAACTTAAGAATAACCAGTGTCACGAAGGTCAAAGTGGATATTAAGAGGCTAAGTCTTCTCAGAGACATTACACAAGTTTTCCAATGGGTTAGATAAGGTAACTCTAGATCAACTCTATTCACACTGTTCAATTAAGCAAAGGTTAGTGTGCATTCATCTTTAGTTCAACACAAAAAATATATGCTTCCATTAGGTAGTCTGACAGATAATTGTGTGGTCAAGAACTGTAATAGGAGAATACCCGGCAATTAATGAATAATAAGGCCTCTGTGTGTTTATAGGTCTAAAGATGGGCTTGGGTATCTCCACCCATTGTTGTGAAGTATTTTCCTAGTTAGACTTCAAAATGTTCTACAAAGGGCAGATGGACAGAGGGGGAATAAAAAATAATGTAATATGTAATATCAAGCTTTTGGGGTTTGTAAAAATAAACTCATACAGTACTAGGAAGGTTGCCATTAGGTTGCTACTCTTATAGAAGCTATGGAGTCATACTCTGTGCACCCATTCATTCATTTAATTCAAGGAAGGAAGGAAGGAAGGAAGGAAGGAAGGAAGGAAGGAAGGAAGGAAGGAAGGAAATGACAAGACAAATAAGGACAACAATGTTCTATTCTGGCCTTTTAAAAATTCTTTCTGCATCTTTCTGTTTCCTTCCCTTTCTCCCCGTTTTTATAAACATTAGGGTATGCCTGGGCACACCCCTTGTGCACGTCTATGACACCATGACAATTCCTTTCAGTTGCTTCTCCTTTTCTGCAATGATAAGCCATGAATGATCTTAACAAGACTTGATACATCTATCAGTTTTCAGAGGCATGGAGTAAGATACCCATTGTGAAAATTGCCCGAGTCTCAAACGATAAACACTTCACGCTGGGGCAATTCTTTCTGTCCTGAAAAAAAAGAAAAGAAGGTGTGATTTGAAATGTTGTGATATTATATGACAATGTTCTTCCCACAAACCAGCACAAACTGTTTCTAGTAGCGTAACGGTTGGGGGCAGAAAAAAAAAGGAATTCAAGCACACTTTGTATTTTCAAAGCTGTCTTGGGAAACCTATGTAAAAAAGATAACTTAGGAGAGTACTTAGCCTATAAAAAATTCAGGTGTAAGGAGTATGAGATTCCCATTAAGAAAGCATAAAATTAACAATCTGCCCTTTCTCACCACTTGTATCCATGACCTAACCCCAGGACCCAACAGCATTAAGAAGTAGGTTTTTATTAGGCACAGAAATCCAAATTGAGTTGACAAAACCCAGCTCCAGAAAACACATGCAAACATACACGAGAGGCATTTCCTTCCAGTGATCCTCAGGTGTTGCAGCCTCACCAGCTTGGAGCACTAGCGGGGGCTCTGCCCACTTTCCCGATGTGCCCACCAACCAGTGACGACTGGTAATCACTGGGCCTGGTGGGGTGGTGGTCAAAGGGATTGCCAGAGGTAGGGGCTATTTTTAAAAAAAATAAATATAAGACTTTATTGTTTAAAATAATACAGAGTATAACATATGCATGATATAAATACAACGAAAATTTTCTTCTCATCGTATCTCATACAAAAAGATAAGTACAAAAAACTAAATGCATAATTCAAAATAAATTCTTCTTCGCAATGTGAACCGTATACCATCTTTATGTTACATCCTATTTCTTCCCTCTTAGACACTTCCCGTCCTTCTAATGTTACAGTTTCAGATTCTGAGAAGAAAGGAAGAAAACTATAACGAAGACCCGTAGAAAACAAAGAATCAGAGGTGGGGGCTATTTGTTCTGGTTTTCTCCTCATCTCCTCCCTAGCAAAGAAACTGTGGACACCTAAGCAACACAGTAGTAAAAAAATACTGGTGAGGCTCTGTTCTACCTTTTCCAGGTGATCTGCCATCGTACACTTGGAATTTTGAGAAAGTGCCACTGGCAGCAGTCACAAAATGGCTGCCATGGAAGGTGGGGTGGGGGTGTGTGGCATAAAACAAAATGTCTGCCACATTTTGAAAGAGCAGAAAAAGAGCCAGGGCCACAAAATGGTGTGGGAATGTTTCCTCAGCAGCCGCTCCTCTAAATGGAAGGAAAGAGCCGCCACTATGATCACACCCAATTAAAAGCGGCATGTTCAAACGGGGTGTGTATGTGTGATTTTGATGAAGGAAAGGCCAAACTATTGCAAGGAGGCACTAAGCAGGAAGGGCAAATAGCCTCTCGTGTGTTGCATATATTTGAGGGGATATTTATTCAGACCTTTTGTAGGTGCCACACGGTATATTGGCACTCACAGCTGACACATTGTTGAGCCCAGATTTTATTTGTTTATGTGTGCATCTTGCCAAGCCCTGATTTCATTCATCAGTGCTCTAAAAAGCAGCTTCTCAAAGGAAATGTTTGACTCAAAAATAATTCTCAATATCCAAACTTGCAACTAATAAACCAACACGTCAGTGCCACTCATCCTGTATTTTCATTTACTGCCATCTGTTGTTGTCAAGAGTCATTCTATTTGTCCTCTGCTAGAAAGCTCCAGCAAGCTGATTACCAGCGATTCAAGAGAGAGAACAATAGGAAATGCTGCTAGAACGAGCATCTAAGCATTACCAGTAATTCAGTGTATTCACATTACAGCAGCAGGCAGGAGTTCTGCCAGGAAGGAGAGGCACTGAGATCTGCAGGTACCATAATATGCACACAAACCACTTACAGCAATTGTGCTCCCCTCCAATATATTGAGACCCAACTAAATCTTAAACTGTGCTTAAAAATAAACTCTAGCAGAGCTGGAAAAGACTCTTGAGGAGGCTCTGTTTAAGTGGACAACACTGGGCTACATCAGCCAATGGCCTGACTCGGTGTAAGGTGACTTCACCTGTACGAAATTGCTTCCCAGCATGCAGTTTGCCCAAACATCTAGTCTATCTTTGTTCAGACTGCTGATAATGTAGATACAGATGAAGATATGAGAAAGGGAAGCTTGCTCATATCAGACAAATGTTTGTGGGTGAATTGCTTTTATACTTCGTATAGCAACATCCCATAGAATGGAATTTGCTTCCACTATGGAAACAAATGCTTCCCATGGTCTAGACGGGGCTTTTTTGCCTGATCCAGCAGGGATGGTTTTAACACGTTTCTGTAAAATGACTCCAGCTTTTAAAAAACAAAAACATATCCATTAAAGGAGTAGATTCACTGTTATGTGGAGTGGCACAGATAGCTATGGGGACACTGTGGCAAATAGGGTGGGCAATGTCTCTAGAGCGGAAGAACTGCACACTGAGAAATAATGCCTTATAATCTCACTTTTGCTATGTCCTAAAGTGGGACGTGGATGACCTATAAGGCAGAGGCTGTAGGGTTAGAGGGGATACTACATTCCTGTTTGCCTTCAGAAGTAAAGAAGAAGAAGAAGAAATAAATCAAAAATCTGCCAACCCCATTTTGCTTGTTTCATTTATTTGGCCTTGAAGGGATTCCACCTGCCTATGTAAACCACAGAGATGACAATCAAAGAGGAAGGGGACAGGAAAGCAGGAACTTGGAGTTTTGAAGCCCAAAGTGATGGGGAAAGCAAAATAGGCATGCTAAGATTATTATCTTTTCCCCGAACTCAAATGTACCTGTTACATAACTGACCTACCTGTAAAATCAGTCCACGGCTTCTTGAGTTATATCCTGCTAGAGAATGTAGAATGTGGCTGGGTTTTTTTTTTTTAAAAAAAAAAAACAGCCTTGGATGGAGAGGATGCACATATACAGGAAGTGTGACGTCTGTGGGGGGGGGGAGTCATCATTGTACAGGTTGTTTTGATTTAAATCTTCGCAACTCTGCTAATGACTGTTTGCAGCAGCCGTGCTGCCTAACTGCATAAGCCACCTGCAGTTTAATATATAAAAGAAATGTAGCAAAAGAGCTGCTAAGATTGCCATAAGGCTTTTTGTCAACAATCTGCATAGTTGGATCTCTGGCACACGCTGCCTTTCTGTAGGACAAATCCGAGAACAAAATGAGTCGACCTTATTCACAAATGAGAGCCAGTGTGATGTAATGGTTAAGAGCAGTAGACTTGTAATCTGGGGAACCGGGTTCGCGTCTCCGCTCCTCCACATGCAGCTGCTGGTTGACCTTGGGCTAGTCACACTTCTCTGAAGTCTCTCAGCCCCACCCACCTCAAAGAGTGTTTGTTGTGGGGGAGGAAGGGAAAGGAGATTGTTAGCCGCTTTGAGACTCCTTCGGGTAGTGATAAAGCGGGATATCAAATCCAAACTCCTCTTCTGCTCTTCTTCTTCAAATGGTAAACAACACACAGCCTGATGGTGTAGTTTGTGAGCCTCCACCCCACAGTTATTATCCGAACTGCTATGCTATCAGAAAATATTCACACACAGACACACACACTTCAGAGAGTGAAACAGAGCTGGCCTGCCCACGAGGTCATCTGAAATAGCAGCCTCAGGCAGTGGAATCCTGTGAGGTTTTGCCCTGCTCACCTCTGCCGCCACTGGGGTTGTATGGTGGCTGTTCCTTCCAGCAAGATCTCATGAGATCTCATGCAGCTCTGTGAGATCTTGCTGGAAGAAGCCACTGGTGGTGGCAGCGGCGGCAGCAACAGTGGTGGGAGGGGACAACTTCCTGTTTTGCCTCAGGCAGTGAAACAGAACAGGGCGCCCCTGGGGCGAACAAGGCAATGCTGTTCAGAATATGAACAAGGCAATGCTGGCAAATAGTTCAGCTTCAGTGTCGGAACTGAACTGGTCAGTTTGGATGGGAAATAAACTTTGCAGAGTGTCTAGGGCAGGCATCCCCAAACTGCGGCCCTCCAGATGTTTTGGCCGACAACTCCCATGATCGCTAGCTAACAGGACCAGTGGTCGGGGAAGATGGGAATTGTAGTCCAAAACATCTGGAGGGCCGAAGTTTGGGGATGCCTGGTCTAGGGGCAGGATGATCTGAAGGTGGTAAGCAAGGCACGGCTGTCTTACTACTCTGCCCCCCCCCCCCCCGATTACAAGCTTACTACAGTGTGTTTGTCACAGAGGTTTGGATAAATTTACGCTTGCATCTTAGTTTATGTCAAGGCCCACCAGTTTTTACACACATCCTGCTACTAACAACTGTGAACGGAGGTGGCATTGCCTGCACTTCGGCATGCAAATATGTTGTTTATTTTCCTTCTTCGCACTTAATATCTTCTCCCCTCCCGCCATGTACAGTATTTTGTATCTCGTAAAAGGGGAACAAACTTTCCTGTCATTTCAAATTGAAATTGTCATTTCAAACTTCAACAAAAAAGAAGGGGGGATAATTGAAGAAATAAAATAATAATTTGAATTTTAAAAATAAAAACAATAATAAAACAATAATCTATGAATAATTTTAATGGTAACCAAACACAATCTTTCACACACCCAGTCAGGTCACAGCATGGATACAGTAGCCATCAATAAATGCATATTAAGTGAAACACTAAAATGAATATAAACCCCCTGGTTTATATCTGTCTGAAATATGTTAGAATGTAGCCAGGACAGTGTGCTTCTCAGAGTTTTGCCTAATAAGCTAAAGGTAAAGGTACCCCTGACCATTAGGTCCAGTCGTGGATGACTCTGGGGTTGCGGCGCTCATCTCGCTTTACTGGGCAAGGGAGCCGGCGTTTGTCCACAGACAGCTTCTGGGTCATGTGGCCAGCATGACTAAGCCGCTTCTGGCGAACCAGAGCAGTGCACAGAAACGCCGTTTATCTTCCTGCCAGAGCAGTACCTATTTATCTACTTGCACTTTTGGCGTGCTTTCAAACTGCTAGGTTGGCAGGAGCTAGGACTGAACAACGGAAGCTCACCCCCTCATGGGGATTCGAACCGCCGACCTTCTGATCAGCAAGCCCTAGGCTCAGTGGTTTAACTCACAGCGCCACCCGCATCCCTTTTGCATAATAGATGGTGGGTATTTATCTTTCAAGGCTTGAAGTGTAAGTCTGTTAGCAACCATAAGGGCTCACCAAGTCCACTTTTGTTATCCTGCTATTAATCCCCATACTACAGGAATACGAATTAAAAGTTCCCGAACCTCTGCAAGGTTTTTTTGCCAATGCAAAAGTGATATGAATAGCAACTTTAGTCCAAAACGAATATATCACTATACAAGCCTGTCATTTGCCTTGACAAAAGTCTTGCTCTGCACTTCTTACTTCTCATTAACCCCAAGCTTTCTGGAAGAAAATTGCAGTGCAAATGTAATAATAAAGTAATGCATAATAACAAAATAACCCCCCCCCCCGCCCCGGTTATTGTTTTCTCAATTTTGTTTAAAAGAAAAGTTACATTTGTACCACCACACATTCTCTCTGAGGTGTTCACACAAAGGATATTGTAACATCACAAAATCCCTGCATCCTTTGATCTAGCTCTCAGGCCAACAGCTTTGTCCCTGGCATTGCTCAGGAATTCTGAGAAACCCAAAGGATCAGTGCAGTTTTGAAATTGCAGTCAACACTGCAAACTGGGTGTGAGGAACGTGTTATTTGGCAGTTGGTGCTGGTTCTGTGATTTTATCTAGGTTATCATTTCTCACACCTACACAGGAGTCTCACCAAATGCTTACGCTCAAACCTTTCAGTTAATTGCACATTCTAATCCTATTTTGTTTTGATAAGTAAGCGTGTCTGAGAATCTCTCATCAGCTGGTTTATTTTTCACCGAGAATCAGCAAGCCTCAGTGATATATATATTAATCATGCATTCATGCGTTTTCTTAACAAGGAAGCAACTGCTGAGGTAACTTAGAGGCAGTATTTTAAATACTTGACTGAAGCTAGAGCTCATGGGAGGCGAAGTTAAATATCAGAATGCCTGAAGTTCATTTTTTCTAAACAGCGAGGCAGTTCCTCAGGGGAAAGGGACAAGTTTCCTCTTGAGAGATGCTCATACAAGGATTACACTCTACAGTGACTGGTGATAATAGGAAGATTGAGCCTATATGTGAGTATTGCTAGTCTGGAAAAATACTGCTATATCATGCTCCCTACTCCTGTCAAAACCTTTCCAATGCCAATATAGCCCTGTACATACAGCTCCTTCTCCTGGCTACATGCAAGGAAGTGGGTCCATTTCCATAGACCCAGTCCCCATTTGTACAATATCAGTGCAAAACACTGTACATGTGTATACAGCTTTATGCAAAATTTAAAAATTCCTCCCAGTAGCACCTTAGAGACCAACTTAGTTTGTTATTGGTATGAGGTTTCATGTGCATGCATACCGATGACAAACTTAGTTGGTCTCTAAGGTGCTACTGGAAGGGATTTTTTTATTTTGTTTCGACTACGGCAGACCAACACGGCTACCTACCTGTATCTACAGCTTTATACAGGTAGACTCTCCACACAATCAGTAATTGTGATCATAGTTCCTTAGAGGGTGGAGAGAGCCCATGTAAGAATAGCTATGCATGTATAGCTTTCCCATCATGCAACACACAAAGCATGCAGACAATGGGCAGCAGGGATGAAGGCTATGGCAAGATCGGCAAGGCATGGTCTCATTTTCTCTCCATGTGTTTATACAAATGGGTGTGTATAGGAATAAAGCTCACCTAATGTGAATATGGGACCCAGGTGGCGCTGTGGGTTAAATTGCAGAGTCTAGGCTTGCTGATCAGAAGGTCAGCGGTTCGAATCCCTGCAATGGGGTGAGCTCCTGTTGCTCGGTCCCAGCTCCTGCCCATCCAGCAGTTCGAAAGTACATCAAAGTGCAAGTAGATAAATAGGGACAGCTCCGTCAGGAAGGTAAACAGTGTTTCCGTGTGTTGCTCTGGTTTGCCAGAAGCAGCTTTGTCATGCTGGCCACATGACCCGGAAGCTGTCTGCGGACAAACGCTGGCTCCCTCGGCCTATAGAGCGAGATGAGCGCCGCAACCCCAGAGTCAGACATGACTGGACCTGATGGTCAGAGGCCCCTTTACCTTTACCTTTAATGTGAATATATCAGTATTCTATTAGATCCATATTGGGGAAGCAATGTATCAACCCAGTTGGACAACAACAACAACAACAACAACAACAACAACAACAACAACAACTTATTTATACCCCCGCCCAGCTGGCTGGGCACCCCCAGCACTCTAGGAGGCTCCCAACAGAATATTAAAAGCACAATAAAACATCAAACATTAAAAGCTTCCCTAAACAGGGCTGCCTTCAGATGTCTTCTAAAAGTCAGATAGTTGTTTATTTCTGCCAGAAGGCCCTGGGAGCTGGATCTCAGTGTCCAGGCTGAATGATGGGGGTGGAGACGCTCCTTCAGGTATACTGGGCCAAGGCCGTTTAGGGCTTTAAAGGTCAGCACCAATACTTTGAATTGTGCTTGGAAACATACTGGAAGCCAATGTAGGTCTTTCAGGACCGGTGTTATATGGTCTTGGCAGAGGAGCTAAAAACACTGTATTTTTATTCCAGAAGAGGGAATGTTGCATCAAATTTCTCTGCTGTCAGTATTGGAGAGATCTCAGGAAACAATCTTAGACAGGAGCACCTACACTTGTTTCCTCTCCTGATGAAAAATAGGCTCATCCTCAAGTCTTGTTCTAGGGTAGTGGTTCTCAAAGAGGACTGTGGTGGGAAGATTCAAGGACAATCAAATAGACCTTAGTATAGTATAGTATCAAAATAATTTTTGATAATTAATGAGAGCAAGTGTATCAAGTGATACTGAGGGCAATTCTAGTTGTGATCAAGAATCACCATTCAAACAGAGTGCTGGAGAAGACTCATTGATAATTATATTTGTGTTCTTAAGTACCTGCATTGTTATATACTTTCTGGATGTCCCATGATCATATTATAAAGTAAATGTGTTCTATTTTACAAATCAAGCACTGCCAGGAATTGTATCTTTTTGGTTTCCAATGTATTTACTATCAATTTAAAAAATGGTGTGGTGCAAGCAATTTTTTTATTCTGAAAGTGTGACCCCGAGTATAACTCAGTCGCAGAGCATGTGCTATTCATGCAGAAGGTCCCAGATTCAATCTCCAGCAGATTCAGGTGGAAGAGGTGACCTGGAGAGCTACTATCAATCAATGCAAAGATTACTGAGCTAGACAGACCAATGGGCAGACTCAGTATAAGGCAGGGTTTAAGGGGCAGGTCTTGTGGATTTCATGAATTGCCCCATGCACTGTTGCACACACACTGTTGCCCTCAGCATTGCCATGACTAGCGAAGCCTAATTTCTGGATTAGGGCATTGACTTGTAACTACCTGTGACTCTGAACCACATCAGAACCTATAGAACCACATCAATACCTATAAAAGTCATTAACATATTGGGACTATTTTTTGTAACATGGGATATTGTGCTTGTGAGTGCCACAATTTGATGCTGCCCTGTCCCATTCAGATTGCTTCCCTTTGTGATCATTCTACTGCCAACGGTAATGTAAGCTTAACAAAGACTTCTCCTTTTCAGCAAAGATAATATAAAAGAATGGGGATGATTTGAAATTGTGTCTGCCGCAGATGGTAATCAGGGAGAGATAACTACTTTACAGCGATGGAATTGCCGTCTTTGACTGTAATGTTGGATCAGAATGAAATTGACATTCAAATGCTGAAATCTTGTTGACAGCTCAGAGAATATTTGTTCAAAATTCATCTGCTGCCTTACAGATATTCCTAACTGTTCTAGGGACTCTTGGAGCTAAAGTAGGGAGAGAGAGTGAAAACAGCCTCATGACTCTTTGCATTCAGGGGAAAAACACCTTTTGGTTTAGAAAGCTTTGGAGATGAATTTGACGTGTTTACACCACTTTTACAGTACTGCCTCTCTAGATAAAAACATGCCTACATAAAATAGGCTGGTGTATTAAAGAGCTAAACCATAGAGTTCACTTCACTTTCTCTGCATTCTTCCGAAGAGCTGGATGTCGGCACACCATACATTTAATGCACATGGGTTCCTGCAAAGAATTGTGGGAATTGTAGTTTACCCACCGTGGAGCAACAATTCCCAGCACCAACAAACTACAGTTCCCATGATTCTTCCGGGGGGGGCATATGTTTCAAATACGCTTTAAATGTGTGGCATGTAAGCGGAACATATGAAGCTGGTGTTACTATATACTAAGCTAAACCATTCGCAGACTCCCCAAGTGTCCTGATTTTCCAGGGACAGTCCTGAAAGTACAGTAGCTGTACTGGTTTCTGATTGGATCCTGGAATGTCCTGCTTTCCCTTTTTCCTCTCCTCCATGCCTTGGAAAACAATTAAATGTGTTCTGTGATAGGTGCAAAAACGGAGTCTTGTTTCTATATGTATGTAAAATAGCTTCCGGGTTCAGCGCCAGCACCGATCGGCAGGGTTTCGTCTCGTCCCCGAGACGGCCCGTCCCTGCTAGGAGTGGGGAGGGCAGCGAGAGCGACGCTGCGCCCCTTAGAACCTCGGGAAGGGCGTCCCGGGGGCAAATTTGCTCGGCACAGCCCCAATCCGGACTCCCCAACCCTTCGGCTAGCTCTAATAAGAGCTCCGGAGGGAGGAGGGTAGAAGTCGCGGGGGCCATTTTGAGCGGCAACGTTATTCTAGCAGGGAGAAGCTTCAAGCCGAAGGCGGAGAGCGCTGGATTCTTCCGAAAATAAAACGATTGGAAACAAGACTGTAAGTAACCTCACGATTTGGATTATAAAACAATTTGGATCTGGGAGAGAGGGGAGAAAAGAGGAAGCCACCCCCCCACGGCAACAAAAGAGACAGTAAATAGAAACCCGAAGCCGTAAACAGAAGATTTGCAATTCAAAAGGATCCCTCAAAGGCATCAAAGAGAATCTCCCCTTTGATGCAGGGTGAAAGGGGAGAGAGACTGTGGTTGTGAGTGCCCTGCAGCAAGAGGTAAAGACTAAGAAAAACCTTTCTTTTCCTCGGGAGCCGGCAGCCCAGACAACCCAGTGAGTTGATCAGGATTTATAAGTCAATTTTTATTTCACTTTGTATTTCTGGACTTTGTGGAATTTCTTTTTTGGTTTAAATGTTTGTGAAATGTGAGTTCGAACTTTATTGTTAATAAGACTTGAAGAATGCAGCCAGTTTGTTAAAATGGAGTCGAGAAAATAAACTGTGATCATATTCCACCCCACGTGACAAGTTTTGACCTTGGCAGGATTGAACTATGTCAACAAAAAAGTGTTCCCCTGAGTTCCAGCGGTCTGTTTTGACCTTAATGTGGGAAACAAGAATAGAACTATGTCAAGAGGAGACACGACGGCAAGAGTTACAGCAACAATTTCAGATGGTGATGGCAGAATATGATTTTTTAGAAGATGAAGCTTTTGACACTGAAAAAGATGAATGTGAGAATGACAATGATGGTGACTGTGATTTGGAAGGAAAAGATGAAGATGAGGACTGTGATGATTCAACACAAAATGAAGCACACCACGAAAAAAATGATGACTTTACTCTACAAAAAGTTGGATGGAGTGCCCTGCCTTTGAGGGGGGCACGATTGGTATTACTGGAACTCCAGAACGCCCACAGGGAAGAAGGAAAAAATATGCAGAGAAGAGAAGAAATTCAGGGGTCCTGTATGGTGGCCTGGATGGCAAAAGACTGTAAACAGGGGGTGGGGTGAAGGGAAAGTGATGTTGTGATTATAAGGATGGATTAACAGGTTTATAACTGGTCTGCTGATTATGGAATTTGCTGGATTGGGGGGGTGGAGCCGGTAATCGGGGATGTAAGGTTAAATTGAGAATAGTTATAGTTTTAAAAGTGAATGGATTTTGGAAAAATGTGAAAATATGGAGGCTTATAGAGGGAGTAAAAATTAGGCACGGGAAGATAAAATGGGAGTTTGATTTTTCAGTGATTTGAATATTAGATGAAAATGTTAACAATTGATTTATAAGTTGTATAAGATACAAAGGTGTATTTTTATAAAGTAAGAAACTGTTGCAGATGATAAAAAAGGGATGAAAACCAGGGAAGGGGGGGAGGGGAAGCCCACAAAATATGGTTTTACAATTATGAATGTAAGAAAAATTTTTCTGTTTTGTATTGTTTTTTTCTCTTTTTTGCCCTTTCTTTTTTTCTCTTTTTTCCTATTTCTATTTTTCTCTTTTTTTGGTATGACAATAGATGGTTGGATGGATGGCCTCCTGCGTACTGCCCTGGTTTGCTGGAGCTCCCTGGTGGCAGGGGGGGGCTTTGGGGTCAGGGGAGGGGGAGGAGGACAGAAATCCAAGCATAAAATGGACCATCTCTGACTGTTCACATACATGGGATACTTCTGTGGCAGGGGAGGACCCATGTGGGTGGGTAGGAAGGAGGTGGAAAAGGTGTTTATGTATGTACCGTTTTTTGTTTTTTTTTTGTATTTTGTAAAATTAATAAAAAGTATGTTTTTTTAAAAAAAAAGTATGTAAAATATGTAAAATATTTGCACCCAATGAAGGAAATGGTGAAGCTGTCATATGAAGCTCTTCCTATAATTTTGAAGGAAAAGGACACTGCAGACAATACTGAGGGAGATGGATCAATGATCTGGCCCACCATAAGGCATCTCCCCATATCCCTATAGAACACTACAGGGAGGGGGGGGGGACGGTAAGAGAAAAATCCAGTTTGGTTTGCTTACTAATTTACCCCTTGCAGAATAACATGGGGACCAAAACACAGCTATCCTTTGAAATCCACACTTTTGCAGTTCCCTGGCCAACAAGAGAGCACAAAAGTATGTATATTATGAAAAGTGTGCAAAAATTGTGTATATTTGTGAAAACATCTTACAAAAATTGTATTTTATAAGGGTAGACAGGTGTCTATTAGGCACCATTGCATACACAAATATGTATTATGCACTAAAATGCTGACAAACTTTTATAAGAATTTATTTTAGTTTTTTCGGTAAAAAGAAAGAGCAAACTGATGCAGAAATTAGGGTTGCCTACTCAATAGTGGACAGGACTTCTGTGCCTTTAATTGCCCTGCTCTCTTTTGAGTCTGGAAACCTTAAAGAGAAACCAGCAGAGCCTTTGTTTAATGTCCAAGCAAAGGGTCTGCTGGTTTCTCTTTAAGGTTTCCAGACTCAAAAGAGAGCAGGGCAATTAAAGGCACAGAAGCCCTGTCCACTATTGAGTCTGGCAACCCTAGCAGAAATGCAGCAAGCCGAACTTCACGTTGGAAAAATGACAAAACTGAGAGGAACCAAAATTGACAGACCCATCCGTCCCTAATAGCAGCCATGTACTACCCTACCCCTCTAATTGCTGTGTTACATCGGCTGCTCCATTGCACGACACACAGAGAGCAGTTTTTACTGCACAGCTTAATGGTTAATCAATGGGTACTGTCGCTTCAAAGGCATCGGATAAATCACAGAGGATGCCCTCTGGGAGTGTTACGTTAACAGGGAGCAAATGGTTGCTGAATGCAGCTCAGTCAGCCAACTGCGGGCAGCTTTGGAAAGTTTGCTTTGGTTAATTAATTAAATTAATTAATGTGTTACACAATGAGAAACGTCTCCGACACCTCCCTGCGTCGCTTCCAGCAGATCCGGGAATGAGCTGGTTATATCTCATCCCCTCCATAGCATTTATAGTTTGGGAATAGGGAGGTTGTTTTGGGGATGTGTTTTTTTAAAGCACCGTTTCATTTTGATCCTAAGCAGTCCCAGTCGCTGCTTCAAAAAGCAGGTCAGCTGTGAGCTCACTGAATGGCCTTACGCAAGATGTTTAATCTTATCCACCCACTTGTTCTGCATGTATGTGTGAACCCTCATACATGTCCATCATGAGGACCTCAGTAAGAGGCAGGTGTGTGTTGTTTTAAATGTGTGTTTATTTTAACCCTTATACCCAGAACTCACACCAAGAGCTAGGGAAAGATTGGTTTATTGCAAGGGAAGGAAAACATGTGTGCTACGTAGACAGTACAATGGCATCTAAATGTACAATGTGAAATGATCTGGAAGCTGCAGTTAGTGCATAATGCTGCAGCGTGATTGCTGACAGGGGCAAGGCCTTATCAGCATATGGCACCTGTGCTCAGAGATCTGCACTGGTTGCCAATTTGCTACTGGGCTGGGTTCAAGGTGTTACTATTAGCATATAAAGAACTCCATGGTTTACTATGGCAGCACTTACACTTTGGAACTCCCTGCCTCTTGAGATCAAGCTGGAACCTTCGCCGTACTCTTTTTGTCACCTGTGGGTTAAACCACAGAGCCTAGGGCTTGCCGATCAGAAGGTCGGCAGTTCGAATCCCCGTGACGGGGTGAGCTGAGCTCCCGTTGCTCGGTCCCAGCTCCTGCCAACCTAGCAGTTCGAAAGTACCTCAAAGTGCAAGTAGATAAATAGGTACCACTCCAAGCGGGAAGGTTTTCCAGAAGCGGCATAGTCATGCTAGCCACATGACCCGGAAACTGTACGCCGGCTCCCTCAGCCAATAAAGCGAGATGAGTGCCGCAACCCCAGAGTCGTCCGCAACTGGACCTAATGGTCAGGGGTCCCTTTACCTTTTAAAGACTTGTTTAGACAAGTCTGCCCAGATGATTAGAAACTTGAGGTAATTTCAAAATCTGTTTTAGTATTTTAACTTTTGTATGTTTTAAAGAATTGCTGTAGTTTTTTTCCTTGGTTTTCTTGTTTTATCTTTTTGTAAACTGCTTTGAGGGTTTTTTTGCAATCAAACAGTGTATGAATTTTATTAAATAATAACAATAATGCTGGCAGCAAATAATCATTGATGCATCAATACACGCTGCTCTAAACATAAAATGACCCTTACATCACAGAAATTTATAGAAAGGTGAGATTAACAGAGAGTTTATGGAACTCACAAAGAATAGGGATAGGAGCAAAGATTATATCTTATTCACCACCAACAAACTACAGTTCCCAGGATTCTTTTGGGGATGTCATGTGTTTTAAATGTGCTTTAAATATATGCAGGGCTTCCCCCCCCCACTGCCGCAACACACCAGAGTGTAACTCCGGCAGCTCTTTTGCCTTGCTTTGTACAAGAAGTCTGCTTCCCTAGCCAAGGAAATCCCCAATCAGGATTATGGCCGAAGTGGCCTGAGCAGATGGGGAGTGGAAAGTGGAAAGTGGCAAGCCCAGCATCTTGACACATGATTTTGGTTAGATGGCAGTAGCAGTGTCTGGATTGGCGACTGAGGCAGTGAGTTCTGCCACCATTTTTCCTAGAAAAAAAGCACTGGCTACAGTATATGGTATGAACACAGCCTACATACTATGTTGCTCTGCCCATAGTGATGCCCACTTTGAGAATGAACCCCACTCTAATCTACAAAGTTCCATCCCTTCATCTGCATGGCAATAACCCAGGAGAACAGACCCAGCTTTTGGGGTCGTAGGTATTTTCATTTTTAATGATGTTACTTGAGCAGTTAAGAAAATGCTCCGACTATTGCTTGGAACAGCAAAAACAAAGAGAACAATTGGATGAGGAACTGTGAATCAATGATTAGCTGTGGGTTGGTTATGCATGAACTGAGAACCATAAACTATGATACTGCCAGGAAATCAATTAAGAGTAGGTTAAAAGAGGCTGACCTGCAATTAGGCATGGAGTGCATTTTTTAATATATCATCTTCTTGGTGGATATATATATATATATATATATATATATATATATATATATATGAAGAAAATACTTGAAAGTGTGCTAATATATATATCACTTGCAAATATTTTCTTCATTATTTTGCTTTCTGCAGGTTTCTAGTTATTGCCTACTTGGAAGAAAGGCATGTGAAAACCCCCAAATTGGTTTCTTCCTGATCAACTGAGAGTTGCCTGGGATTTGTAGTAGTATGTGACATGGTGTCAGCTGATTTAGGCTGTAGACACACCGTATTAAAATACAGGATACCCACCAAAGAATCTTAGGAATGCTAGTACAGTATTGGACTATGACCTGGGAGACTAGGGTTTGAATTCCCCCTCAGCCAGGGTGACGTTAGGCCAGTTGCCATCTCCCAGCCTAACCTACCTCACAGGGTTGTTGTCAAGGTAAAATGAGGGAGGAGCGAACCATGTACACCACCTTGAGCTCCTTGGAGGAAAATGTGGCATTTAAATGTAACAAATGGCAATAAATGGTAGTTAGGGACTATGGGAAGTCATGGGTGCAATATATATTTAAAGATAAATCCCATGACCTCTGCTACTTTGAAGCACAGGGTGGCAACCAACTATCTTGTTCCATCAATGTAAGGATTCCCACTGGTGCAACTGAATTCAACGCCCTCTCCTTTTTCTCTTGTCAGATTTGAGGGGTGTGTTCCCCCAACCCTCCAGAGAAATTTGGGGGGAGTGCAGAGTCAGCGCATGTGGGGAGAAGAGAAAGGGAGAACGTCCCATTGAGTAAGTGGAAATCGTTGAGCTGATGGAGCAAGCTAGCTGGATCCCACCCAACAATTATAGTATTAAGAGATAACGGAGGAAGTAGGGAAACGATTGAAACCCATTTCCTTTCACAATGGTTTGCAACAATAAAAAAAATATCTTTGCACTCCAAATCTGCAGTTCCTTTCTCTTAGTCATGTCTTGCTCATAAATAAATGACAGCTTTTCCAAAATCCGCAGCTCTTTGTTGGCAAAATGTGCTTTGAATCAAAGAATCGTGTTTTCTTCCAGTCCAAAAAACACTCAGCTGGAGCTGTTTTCCCCACCTGCCCCCACTTCTCATATTTCCAAATCTATTTTCTCCCCTTCTGCATTTGTTTTATTTCCTGGAATTATTTTTTTCCTGCCTCCCCACCCTTCAGCTTTGATTACAGGCTGCTGCAGTTTGCTTCCTTCGAGTGCCCCACACAGACGAAATAATTTAGTTTTGCTACTTGCTCTGAGAAGCACAGTACATTAAGTGTGAGACATGACTAGGCCGGTGCCAAACACAATCTCTTGCTGAGTGGAAGTGCAGGAGCCTTTATTTGAAGAGTTATTTATGTATTGAATTGATTTAAATAGAGCATCTACTGTGGCAAACAGTGTCCTGAAACTGCTTTATGAATACATTCAGCTCTCTGGGAAGTAACTAGGATTTCTCTCTCCTGTCAACTCTCACGTTTTTCTGCCAGAAACTTATTCTTATGAGTGACATCTCAGAGAGGCACCTTAACTGCTTCTGCAAGCAGGAGATCTCAGTGATTAAAGCTAAGTGGCAAACTGCCTATCATTATGATGGACGGTGTTTGGAAGATGGGAAGACCTGCATACTAGGAGACTGTTGTGATGTGTATTTGCGCCCACTGTGCATATATTATAACAGAGATGGGAGCCTCTGCAGAGGCTAGAGAGAAGAGGGGCCAAGAGGCAGCGATGAAGAAGCCGGACTGGAGAAGAAGCCAGGGTTCTCGTCTACCTGCTCGTCTCCCAGAACCAGAAGTAGTGTGAAGAGGTTGGAGCAAAGACAGACATGGCAAGTCTCAGAAGGGGAGAATTTGAAAGGTGCCGCTTTGTCCTGGATCTTAGACAAGTCAATGAAAAAATTGTGCTCAATGACTTTGGGGTCCTCCTATAACAAGCTTTTGGGGTGTCCTGGTTTTGAAATATGGCAACCCTAACTTGGGGAACTGTAGGAGGGGACCTTCAGTCCCCACAACTGCCTCATAAGGGCAAGATCTACTGGGATGAGTTGCTGTGTTCACTAGGCTTGGCCTCCTGAGTTGACTTTCTTTCCTTGAATAAAGAGATAACTTCACTGACACCATATGATTTATTGCTGACCTGCTCTTGGCTACTGCTTTGGGCACCTGCCCACTTTCCACCCCCTTTTGATGCTTTTTATTACAGGCCTCGGTCCTGTAATAGGAGCATCTAAACCCCACCCACCCCCCACCGTTCAGCCCGGACACTGAGATCCAGCGCCGAGGGCCTTCTGGCGGTTCCCTCATTGCGAGAAGTTAGGTTACAGGGAACCAGATAGAGGGCCTTCTCGGTAGCAGCACCCACCCTGTGGAACGCCCTTCCATCAGATGTCAAGGAAATAAGCAGCTATCTTAATTTTAAAAGACATATGAAGGCAGCCCTGTTTAGAGAAGCTTTTAATATTTAATGCTGTATTGTTTTAATATTCAATTGGGAGCTGCCCAGAGTGGCTGGGGAGACTCAGCCAGATGGGTGGGGTATAAATAAATTATTATTATTATTATTATTATTATTATTATTATTATTTTATTTTTTGCCAAATGTGTAAAACTGAATACGTACAAGTTAAACGCACATAAGTTTGAGTTATCTGTATAGGCATTGCAATATATGTGGCACAGATATGTAAGATAAAGATTTAAAAGAATGATAAACAGTGTAGAGAGTTAAGTTGCAACCAGGAGCGACCTGTTATGTTTGGGGTTTGGGGAGGTGTCTCTTTCTATGTGAAATGAATGTGGAAGCAAATGAATATATATTTCAACACAAATACAGTACCTCAAGTCAGACTAGGCTGTAAGATGCAGTCGGATCGGCTCATCTGTTACCGCTTCTCTAAGAGATGACATTAAGCCAGCTGCAGAGGCTGATTACCCATTTGGCAATGATGATTTGGTAATTAAAGCTGAGATTAATTAACTCATCAGGAGAAAATGGGGGCAGCTAAAGCACTTCTACCAGGTATGCTTCCAGCAGGCTCTGGATGGCATTTGTGAGGAGCCGTTGAGCGAGGAGTTATAGCAAGGCAACATGCTGGCTTGCCCTTTTCCAAACTGCATTAACTTAAAAGATGAGGAAAATAGGTATTGCTACAGTTTTGTTGGCCACATTTTCAAATGGTGTGGTCTCACTTGAAATTAAATCAGAGAGGGGCCATAGGCTCAGTGGTCAAGCGGACGACTTGTAGATGATTGACTGAGCGAACTCAAAGAGTGCTCACTAACAGATTCTCATCACACTGGTGGGTGGGTGGATGACAAGTGAGGTGCCACAAGATTCTCTCCTGGCCCATTGTTATTCAACATCTTTATAAATGACTTTGTTGAAGGTGAGGCAGTGCTCATCACATTTGTAGAAGACATGAAACTGGGAGGGGTCCAATGAGGAATAACCAGCTGCACAAATATAAGATGGGGGAAACCTGAATTGCCATTAGTACATGTGAAAAGGATCTAGGAGTCTTAGGAATGCACAGATTTAACATGAGTCAACAGTGTGAGGCAGCAGCAGCAAAAAAAAAAAGTGCAAAAAAAGCTAATACTATTCTAGGCTGCATCAACAGAAGTGTAGTGTCCAGATCAAGAGAAGTCATAGTCTTGCTCTATACTGCGTTGGTCAGACCACTCCTGGAGTACTGTGCTCAGTTCTGGGTGCCACAATTTAAGAAGGATATTGACAAGCTGGAATATGTAAACAAGATGAATTTTAACAAGGAGAAATGTAAAGTACTATACTTGGGCAAAAAAAATGAAAGGCACGAATACAGGATGGGTGACACCTGGCTTGAGAGCAGTACATGTGAAAGGGATCTAGGAGTCTTGGTAGACCACAAACTTGACATGAGTCAGCAGTGCGATGCAGCAGCTAAAAAAGCCAATGCAATTCTGGGCTGCATCAATAGGAGTATAGCATCTAGATCAAGGGAAGTAATAGTACCACTGTATTCTGCTCTAGTCAGACCTCACCTGGAGTACTGTGTCCAGTTCTGGGCACCACAGTTCAAGAAGGATACTGACAAGCTGGAACATGTCCAGAAGAGGGCAACCAAAATGGTCAAAGGCCTGGAAACGATGCCTTATGAGGAACGGCTTAGGGAGCTGGGTATGTTTAGCCTGGAGAAGAGAAGGTTAAGGGGTGATATGATAGCCATGTTCAAATATATAAAAGGATGTCATATGGAGGAGGGAGAAAGGTTGTTTTCTGCTGCTCCAGAGAAGCGGACATGGAGCAATGGATTCAAACTACAAGAAAGAAGATCCCACCTAAACATTAGAAAGAACTTTCTGACAGTAAGAGCTGTTCGGCAGTGGAATTTGCTACCAAGGGGTGTGGTGGAGTCTCCTTCTTTGGAGGTCTTTAAGCAGAGGCTTGACAGGCATATGTCAAGAATGCTTTGATAGTGTTTCCTGCTCGGCAGGGGGTTGGACTGGATTGCCCTTGTGGTCTCTTCCAACTCTACAATTCTATGATTCTATGTGCAGAGCAGGGTGACCATGATGCTCAAGGGTCTGGAAACCAAGCCTTATGAAGAACGTTTGAGGGAGTTTGGTATGTTTAGGCTGGTAAAGAGGAGATATAACAGCCATCTTCAAATATTTAAAGGTTTGTCACCTAGAGGGTGGATCAAGCTTATTTTATTCTGCTCTGGAGGGTAGAACACGAACTAATAGATTCAGGTTACAAGAAAGGAGATTACGACTAAACATCAGGAGGAGCTTTCTGACAATAAGAGCTGCTCAACAGTGAAACAGACTCCCACAAGAGGTGGTTCCTTGGATGGTTTTGGGCAGCCATCTGTCATGGATGCTTTAGTTGAGTTTCCTGCATTGCAGGGGGTTGGACTTCCAACTCTACAATTTTGTGATGCTATGATTTGCAAGCAGGAGGTTGCAGGTCTGAATGCCTAACATCTACTGTTAAAGAAAATATGGATCAAGTAACACGTGTTTGGGGGAACTTTTCAGCTAGATGACCACCTTCCCTTCTGGGCAGCCAACCAAAGGCTATATGCCAGTGACAAAAGTGAGCAGAGCCATGGATGTGAATGTTACCTTTGTGCAGTTGGCTGGTTGCTATTCACACTCCCTCACTCAGAAGTAAGTGCTATTGATTTTAATGGGGCTTTCTCCCAAGTATATGGGTAGTACAGGACTGTAGCCTAAGATATGATATAAACAAACACAGCTATATTTCATCCTTGCTAATCATTATATGGCACCCAAATGTTTCCTTGTGCACTTGGTTGGTGTCTTCCACTCTCCCAGCTTGAGGATATTGACATTTAAGGAAAGAAAGCTACCGTCTTTCACTGTGGTAGCAAATCAAGGCTTAATCTACTGTAAACATTTGCAGTATATTAAAACATTGCATTGTTCAGACCATTGCTTTCAGTGTGATTAATTAGTTTCAAATGGCTGTTGGTGGTGATTTTCTACTTTGGAAGAGGTTCAGAGGAGTAAAATTCTGTATCTGATTTATAACTCTTTAAAGTGAAGGCTGGTCTGCAATAAAGATTGCCCGGCCCATCCAGCAATGGGGTATTGGCTTCCTGGTGAATTATTACTTTATTATCTACAGCTACACACAAAAAAGCAGAGTCAGTATGTGTCATTTCATGTCTGTGTGACATAGTTTCTTTGTGTTCCAGTAGGCTGCAATACCAAAGTTAAGTAACTGATAGGCTGTCATGGCTTCAATGAGCTTTACTAATTCCCATCTTCCAGCACAACCACTCCTATTTTCTTGGATTGTGCTTTCTTGACATGAAGAAGTATGGGGTGATTTGGTGTACCAGATAGGCAAGTCCTTGCTTCCTTTCCCAGAAGAAAGTAGAAAGCTCTATTGGCCAGATAAGTTCAGACAATATTTAGTTAGTTGTTTTGTTGCCAGTTTAGATGACTGTTCAGCTTGGATTTTTTATTTTATAACTATTTAATACCTTTTTATCACATTTATAGCCTGCCTTTAAACAAAAAGTGTTGAAGCCAGTTTATATGATTCTCTTCACAACAACCCTGTAAAGTAGGCTAGCCTAACAGACAGTGACAAGCCAAAGGTCATGCAAGGAGGTACTGAACCATTCGTAATATCAAGATGTATATGGAGAGACACCACATTCATTTCAAATACTTGGTGCTAAAATCCTACACTCTGCAGTGTTCTCCTTTCACAATTTGCCTTCAGACATGCAGCCCTTTTCACACTGTCCTTGAAAAAGAAGCAACAAGGCTTGAAAAAGTGACTTTCTTACCTCATTGACTGATCTTTTAACATTTCTACAATCCCATCTCCAGGCCGCCAGTTTAAAACAGAAAGTTGGATTTAATTTATTTTGTTAGGATCCAGAGGAAAGTGGCTCCAGTATATGCTTCGGAAGGTCACATTACTTGTTCATGTTAATATATAGTTCATGCATTCCCATGTACTTTATAGTCTCATTTGAGAATCCATTAAGCAAGTCTCTAGTCCTCATAAAAATGGAGTAGAAACAAAGAGACGATGAAAGGGATAGCTTTTAATCAGCGTTTTTATCATCGTTTTGATATTTCCCTTTCAGTAATATCAGTTTCACTACAGGAACCATGAAATCATGCTAATGGCTCTGCCAGCTTCAGTGAGGTAGATGCCAGTCTCACAGACACTTAGTGGTCCCTGATTATCCAGACCAGCCTTCCTCCTCCTCCTCCTCCTCCTCTTCTGGGCATCTACTCTTGGTAAATCATTTTGTTCCTGTATTGTCTTTGGGTGAGTGACAGAGAGAGGATTTTTGACACAAGAAGTTAAATTATAGAAAACACGGGGTATTTTGGTACGGCTCCATCTGCACCACACGCAGGAAGCAGGATCATCATACTGTCCAACTTTTGGAAACACAAAACCAGAACTCACATCTTCCAGGATGCACTTCTGGGTGAGTCACCTGACCTGCGCTTTTTTTGGGGGGGGGGGTGAGATCTTGCATGGTACCCAAAAGCACACATTTTCTGGCACCACGTGAGAGCGCGGCCACCACAAAACTGCTTTTTGGGGGGCAAGAGTGCAGTGTGAGACCATGCCACTCAAAATGGCCATGGCAATCTCGCACAGGAAAACAGGATGTCCTGTTTTTTTTCCTAGGGCACTTGTATCATGTCACTTTAAACAGGTGTGGCTTCTCTTAGAGAATCATGGAAACTGTAGCTGATTAAGGATGCTGAGAATTGTTAGGCAACTCTGATTCACAAGGAAACTCACGGACCTACTGTATAGTCTTCAAAGTTCCTTGGGAAGAAACTCAATAGTCCTACATGGGTCCCTCTGAATGTAATGGTCTGTGTGTGTTAGACTGTGTGTTGAGCATCTTGACAGCTATTGTTAGATCAATGTTTCTGATGCAACAGTGTCAAAACATTCATCATTTTTTTGCTAGACCACAATCCCTTGGACTCCAACCACAAAGTCTTGCTAAACATTTTCAGTGGAATATTGGATAGCAAGGAAAATGTGAATGATGAAACAGAAGAGGTAGGAAAGACCACTGAACAGTCAGCCGCCCCCCCCCCCCAAAAAAAATAGTGTGACAATGAGAAAATTGCAGCAAGCTATTACAATCAAAGTGTTAACAGAAGGTGTCTATTGCAAACAAAAGCTCACCACATAGATACATACTCGTTCAGACAGAAAATGCTGTTGCTTCTTTCAGCAGACAGAGTTCCAGGGATCAATATAATATTATTCAGCATGAGCTATGCATGTTGCCACCAACTGTGCTTGATTCAAACACAAAGCTAATGAGAATGAGTGACAAGCCCATTGTAGTTATTGGGAAGGGGGAGCCGCTGAGACTGAAGGCAGAGCTAATGTGCTTATTCATGATCTAGAAGGAAGACTCTTATGCTACCTAATATCATCAAAGTGGCATTGATAGGATGGACCTTTAGAATGAGTCATAAAAGCAGAAGCAATCCTTCAAAGAATTGGGTTTGATGGGGTTCCGGTTTCCGCCTACAGGAATGGCGGACCTGTTTTCCATCCCTCTGACCTTCGTAAGGAATTTGGCGGTTGCTAGGGGAGTAAATGGCAGCCCCCTACCCTCTCCGGGGGTTACGGAGAGGGGCCGCTGGCCCGCGATGCCCCCAGACCCACTCCGACTGTTTATGGAGTGGGGGGAGCTTGGGCTGAAGCACTTACGAGGGCCAGGACTCCCGGACGCTAATCTGCATGGCGGGGATTTCCATGATTAAAGAAGATAATTAGGCTTAAATCTATGGACATACTTCAGAAGGAGGGGCAGAAGCGCTGTTTACTGCCGAGAAATCTATGCTGCTGAGGGTGAGGAGTTAAAGGCTGTATTTCAACTGGAAGAAGGATTGATGGGGACGGAGCGATAAGGGAAGCGAGTCTTTCTTTTTTATTTTTTTTCATATGAGTTACTTCGTACCTTCCCAGACGTGATGTCCTGGCTTGTTTGGAGTGAAAGAGAAGCAAAAGACTGTGTGAGTTGAACTTTATAAACTGTTGTTATTGAGTATATTTTTTGAAGATGAGGAGTTGCTGACGAGAAAAGCCCCCCTCTAGTTGGATGGGAGGAGTGCCTGGACGCGTTCGGAGGATTTATGAGTTGTGACGCACTTTGAATTGGAGCAGCGACCTGAAGCTAAGTTCAGCTATAGGGCAAGGAGATCCATTAATTTACCAAGAGTCTATGCATGGTGTGAGGTCTGGTTCTTCTGCCTGGAAAAGCTGTAAATTTTATAAAGATCGTTAATCTATGAGAGAAAACGAAAGTGATTTGAGTTTTTTTAAGATGGCGCTGCTTCGTGTTGAGAGTCGACGCAATAGGGACGCTCCAGACCAAGAAGATTTATGGGGAGGCTCGACTGATTAACTCACACAGGAGAAAGAACATTTGTGAAACTTTGTTTGACATTTATCTCAGCAGCTGGGAAATAATCGGTTGAAAGAGGAAAACATCTATGTGACTGTAAGGGAAAGATCTGGATTATTATGAACTCGGAGAGACGATTTGAACTTTAGAAAAAAGACGGCAGTGGACGGTTGCGAGGAATCCCCAATTTCTTGAAGCATGGGAACCCAAAAAATTTTTTTAGATGATTTGGCATAACATTCGGTTTGATTGATATATATGTGTATAATTTGAAATAATGAATGTGATATAATTGGTTTTAATTGGAAAATTAATAAAAATATATTTTAAAAAAAAAGAATTGGGTTTGATGGGGCTTAAGCATGGGTAGGCAAACTAAGGCCAGGGGGCCGGATCTGACCCAATCACCTTCTAAATCCAGCCCATGGACGGTTTGGGAATCAGCATGTTTTTACATGAGTAGAATGTGTCCTTTTATTTAAAATGCATCTCTGGGTTATTTGTGGGGCCTGCCTGGTGTTTTTACATGAGTAGAATGTGTGCTTTTATTTAAAAAGCATCTCTGGGTTATTTGTGGGGCATAGGAATTCATTCATATTTTTTTCAAAATCTAGTATGGCCCTCCACAAGGTCTGAGGGACAGTGGAGCGGCCCCCTGCTGAAAAAGTTTGCTGAGCCCTGGGCTTAAGAAATGAAGGATAGCATATGAGAACAGACACAAACCATCTTAATGAGCAATCTCAGCTCCTCCCAATGCATTTGTTCATTAAAGCTGCATAAAAACAGGACCATCTTTTATGAATTCCCCATAATGCCCTTGTGCCATACATATTGACAGAGGAACTGCACATTGATTTTCGATGGATCACAGAAGATGCATTTTTTGCAGTCCATGTGCAGAACCTGGTCAGACTGGTAATTAACTCTTGCTTCAGTTCCAACAATGGAACAGAGGTCTCTGGCTCCGTCAAACCCGAGGACAGCAGGCTAGCTTAGGGAACAGAAGGCTGGTTTGATTTCGTTTCATTATTTAATTTCTATCCCACTTAACATATGAAAAATATCTCCAAGCGGCGTACAAAAAGCTGAACTAACCACAGACAACTTAAACAAATTATTACAAAGGTACAGTTATTTATAAAAATGTTACATTACTACAAAATTGCTAATATATAAAAATCAATATCAACTCAGGCTCCTTCTGACGCACCCTCCCTCTCAGCCTTCGGGTTCTCGCTCAGGATCCAACAGCTGTGACTCATGCTTTCTATGCACGGGGAAAAGTGGAGGCGTGGATGAGCCCTAGGCAACACAGCCAGCCAGCAAGATGAAATCATGGCAGCTGCTAGGGCAACAAGGATAGGAATGGCAAAAATGAAGTGCCTGAATCCAGAGACTTTCCATTGGCACCCAGAAACATGCAAAAACGTATTTACTATAAGATACACTTTCCTTCCTCAGTGTGGTTTTGGACTACAAATCCCATCAGTCTCAGCCATCATCTGAGAAAGGCTGAGATATATAAAAGTGTTATGTGATTCATGCTGTAACTTGTTACAGTGGAAGCTTGGTTGTCGAACGCTTCGGAAGCTGAACAATTCAGAACACAAATGCCAACAACCTGGAAGTGAAAGCTTCCATTTTCAAACGCGCCTCGGAAGTCGAATAGCTTCTGAGGCGCATTTCTCTGTTTTTAAAAAGGAATTTGCTGACCAGCAATTGCGCCTCAGTTGTTGAATGTTTCAGAAGTCCAACGGTCTTCTGGAATGGATTATGTTCAACAACCGAGGTTCCACTGTATAGCAGTTCTCTTGGAATTGCTGTAATAATTCCAGAACTTCTGAAATCATCTGGTCTGTGTTGTAACATTTCAAATGGTATTTGTTTCTTTTTTAAATCCATTGAAAAATCCAATTTATATCACCCTCATGATAAAAGTATCTCTCTTTCCTTTCTCTCTCCTTTTTTAAATTAAAAAAAAACCACCAACACTGTTTATCACCCAAGTGTAAAATGCGAACTATAAAAACAGCCCCAGACAAATTTCCCCTTACTTTGCATAGTTTTCTGGAAGCAGTATGGAAGGGACTTTGATCTGAAAAAAGCAATCAAAAGGAATAAAATAAAGGTTTGTTCAAACTGACATTGTGAGCTCTGAGGCAATATATAGGGAAAACATGATTAAATTTTAAATGGAGAAGAAAGACAGAGTAAATCATGGGAAAGTTTAGTACAAAAACAACTTACCCTGCCCTGTGAACCTCCACTTGAGGTAGGCTCAGTTGTCCTCTCTGTGATTATGGAAACATAAAATCCTAGAACCGTAGAGTTGGAAGGGACCCACAAGAGTCATCTAGTTCAACCCCCTGCAATGCAGGAATTAAAGCATCCATGAGATGGCCATCCAACCTCTGCTTAAAAACCTCCAAAGAAGGAGATTCTACAACCTCCAAAGGAGACCATTCCACTGTCGAACAGCTCTTACTCTCAAACTTATTTCTGATGTTTAGTCAGAAACTCCGTTTTTTGTAGCCTGGATCCATTGGTTCGGGACCTACCCTCCAGAACTGAAATTGTCCCCTACCCTATGATGAGATGGTAAAATAGTAATATTGCATGGAATGAGTCTAGAAAGGAGAAGGGCTTTGATTTCTAGGTTGCAATTCCATTTCAAGTCTCCCCCCTCCCCGTTATTGTTTTTGTTTATGTGTGTGCTTAAAGTGTGACTGCCAACTGGCCAAAGGCAGGGGGGAAAGTCATAGTATATCAGGATTGGCAAGCAATATTTTATGCATCAAACAATATTTTAAAATGCACATTGAACCATAGCGCTGAGTCATCAGGTGATAGGGTAATGGAACCTATCTCCCTTCTTCTAGCACTGCCACAAGAGCAATGAAGGGTAGAGGGAGGAGCCTTGGAGGTGAATGGAAACGAGGCCGGAGGAAAGCGCTTGCCCCCCTCTGCCTTGGGTTAAAAACTAATCCAGTGAAGAACATTTGCCTTCTATTTATGTGCATGCTGAGATCCATATTTCTGAGCCAGGAAACATGAAATGTGGCAAGATCACAGGAGACATCTCACCATAAGCGTATACTGAGAAAAAGAAACACCTTGTCAAACTTAGTGTTGGAGACTCACTACTAGCTGTATTATCCAACACTTCAGAGAGAAGTCTTTCCTTTCCACATCCTGGAAAGAACATAATGACAGAAAAATAGCCTTCTGGATCAGGCAAATAGGCCCATCTAGTCCAGCATCCTGATTTCACAGTGGCCAACCAGGTGCCTGCGGGAATGCAGGGAGCAGAATATGAGCAGAAGAGCACTCTCCTCCCTTCCTGTTGCTTCCAGCAACTGCATACCCAGCCAACTGTCCCAGAAAAAAATGGGACATTCCCCCCCTTTTTTCCCCTCCTGAGAGGATGGCGGCCAAATTGGCCACTGCAATGCCATGTAGTTTTGGGCCTCACTCTCTCTTGGGGCAACTATCTTGCATGGCTCCCCAAAAGCCATTTTTTGTGGGGCGCATGATCTCATGTAGGTCACATGGCTCATGTGGGGGTGTTGCCACAGAAGATGGTGTCCTGATTTGGGGCAGCTTCGTATTGGAGGGTATGCAACTGGCATTTGGAAGCATTGTTGCCTCCATCTGTGAAGGTAGAGAGCATAGCCATTGTGGCTAGTAAAGGTAAGGTAAAAGACCCCTGGACAGTTAAGTCCAGTCAAAGGCAACTATGGGGTGCGGCGCTCATCTCGTTTTCAGGCCAAGGGAGCCAGCATTTGTCCACAGACAGCTTTCCGGGTCATGCGGCCAGCATGACTAAACCGCTTCTGGTGCAACGGAACACTGACAAGAAGCCATAGCTCATGGAAACGCCGTTTACCTTCCCTCCACAGCGGTACCTATTTATCTACTTGCATTGGTGTGCTTTCGAACTGTACTAGGTTGGCAGGAGCTGGGACAGGGCAATGGGAGCTCACACCGCCACGGGGATTCAAACCACCGACCTTCTGATCAGCAAGCCCAAGAGGCTCAGTGGTTTAGACCACAGCACCACCCATGTCCCATGCAAGTAGCTGTTGATAGACCTCTCCTCCACAAATTTTTCTAATCCTCTTTTAAAGACATCCAAGTTGGTAGCCATCACTGCCTCCTGGGGAGGGGGCAGTTCCATGGTAAATAACCTTTCTGAGATTAGGTGACCAGAACTGTGCACAGTACTCCGGATGTTGTTGTACCATTGATTTGTAAAACAGCATTATGATTTGGACAGTTTTAGTTACAATTCCTTTCCTAATGCTCCCTAGCATGGAATTTGCCTTCTTCGCAGCCACCCCACACTGAGTTGACATCTTCATCAAGCTATCTACTATGACCCCAATGTCTTTCCCTTCCAGCTCAGACTCCCTGTCTGTGTGTTTGTGAAATTAAGATTTTTTGCTCCAACGTGCAACACTTTATACTTGTTGACTTTCCTTTTATGTAGGAATAATAATGGGAAAATAGTATTGTGTGCTCAGACCCAGAGACCCCCCCCCTAAATAAATACACATTTGACTCAAATTTTAGTTTTAGTTTTTGGCAGAATTTGTTGTTGTTTAGTCGTTTAGTCGTGTCCGACTCTTCGTGACCCCATGGACCATAGCACGCCAGGCACTCCTGTCTTGCACTGCCTCCCGCAGTTTGGTCAAACTCATGTTCGTAGCTTCGAGAACACTGTCCAACCATCTTGTCCTCTGTCGTCCCCTTCTCCTAGTGCCCTCAATCTTTCCCAACATCAGGGTCTTTTCCAAGGATTCTTCTCTTCTCATGAGGTGGCCAAAGTATTGGAGCCTCAGCTTCATGATCTGTCCTTCCAGTGAGCACTCAGGGCTGATTTCCTTAAGAATTGATAGGTTTGATCTTCTTGCAGTCCATGGGACTCTCAAGAGTCTCCTCCAGCACCATAAGAATTTAGGCCACAACTTTATTGATTGCAGAAAGTGAGTGGTTGCATAGGCTCTGGTTCGACTAGCTCCCTGCACCCTTGCAGTTAGTGATGACCCAGAGCTCTATCATAGGTCAGCCAAAGGGGAACACCTGAAGTAGGTGAAAAGCCTGGGAACAGACTCTACTTGGACTGGACAGTCTGCAAATAGAGGGCACCATTAAACAGAAGACTGTATTCTGTAAAGTAGGAGAACAGGGCCATCCAAACACTAAGTATAAATTGACTCATAGATTTTTGTTTTGTTTTGTTTTGTTTTGTTTTGTTTTGTTGTGGCATTCCATTCCTGGGTCACCTCTTTTATCTGTCCCTAAGCAGGCTGTTAAAACGAATTTATTTAGACAGCTACGGAGCTCCAAAATTTGCCTTCTCTTATTGTTCCGTTGCTGTCTGTTTGGGGCTTGTTTTATTTACTTCTGCTTTAACTGATTGTGTAATAATAATAATAATAATAATAATAATAATAATTTATACCCCGCCCATCTGGCTGGGTCTCCCCAGCCACTCTGGGCAGCTCCCAATTGAATATTAAAACAATACAGCATTAAATATTGAAAGCTTCCCTAAACAGGACTGCCTTCAGATGTCTTTTAAAATTAGGATAGCTGCTTATTTGTTGGCTGATTTCAATGGTGCACCACTTGGAATGCACATGTACAGGGTGGGGGGGAAACTTGTGTGTTAACCAGCAGCATCTGGGCTTGAACTAAACACTTCACTTTCAAAAAAAAGTCTACCAACTCCTGTTCCACTTGAGTCACAACTGTTCAAAATATTATGTCTTGCATTCAATACAGATTTCTCAGCTTAGTTTGCCAGTTTCTTGCATACAGTAAGGAGCAGAGTAAAAATGATCATCCATTTATTTCAGGCACTCTAGAATGAGGGTATATCCTGAGATTTTAGGATGGAAACTGCGGAGCTACATTGGTCACTTATTTTCCTGAAGAGCAGCAGAGGCCCATCCATTAGGGTAAATGGGGCATTGCCCCCCACCAACCTTGGTTTGCCCTTGGCCAGCCCCACCTGCTCACCTTTCAACTCACAACCAGGCCATACCCTCAAACATTTCTCCAATGAAAATAGGGATGTCCCATTCCATAATGGTCATTTTACTATTTATACCCCACACATCTTACTGGGTTGCCCCAGCCACTCTGGGCAGCTTCCAACATAGATAAAAATATAATAAAACATTAAACATTTTTTTTAAAAACTTCCCTATACAAGATTGCCTTCACATGGCTCAGGGGTCAGATAACTCCATAACCTCCAATGTTTCTCCAATGAAAATAGGGACATCCTAAGGAAAAGTGGGGCATTCTGGGATCAAATCAGAAACCGGGATGGCTTCTCTAAATCAGGGATGTCCCTGGAAAGTAGGGACACTTGGAGGATTTGTGCCACATGTAGGGATGAAGATGGGGGGGGGCAGAATTAGCTGGCTTTGCCTATCATTGGCTCAGACTCCACCTATTGTTGGCTTTCCAGGGGCCAAGTGTGTGACCTTCCCCTTTGCAGGCAAACAGAGAAATCTGTGGGTGGAGTAGGAGATCTGCCCATGGAGGCAGAGGAATAGCATGGGAGGTGCCGGGGGGGTGAACCAGGCACCCCCATGAAACTTCCCAGTGTTCCTCTCCACCCACCAAGGGCTGTGTTGGCCCTCTTGTACACCGTAAAGCACTTTGCATGCTGCTGCCATGATAAATATAATAACAAATGCACATCAAGTAGAAAATAGATACAACTAGGATTTGAATCAACTTTCACAATTTTATTGAGTTTAAACATGGAGTACGATATCTCAACAACACCTAACAATATACCGTGTTTCTCCTAAAATAAGACACGTCTTATATTTATTTTTTCCTCAAAAAAACACATCATGGCTTATTTTCAAGGGATGTCTTATTCGGGGGCTGGATCATAACAGGGAAATGATTTTTTATATGAATTTTACAGATGCTGTACAACAGAAATCACGTTTCTCTCTCTCAGGACTGATTAGCCAGATGCTGCCTGAGATCACAATTGGCTTTACCAAATAGCTGTTAAGTACTTTCCTTTGATGCCCAGATCTCATGGCTACCATAAGGTTTCTAGCTTTCAGGACAAAGGCAAGGTGATAATAGGATGATAAAAGGTAATAATTTATCTATCTCCTTAATCTCCTCTTTCATATGCATAACCTTTGAAGCCTAGGAATGCAAGTTGTCCGGGTCTCTCGGCAAAACGAGAAGGGAGGGGATGTCAGTTTTTAAAAAACCACCCGCGTGTCTGCGAGAGCTCGCTACTTTCCTACCGTAGCTGCAGTTTGCCTGCCTCGCTCTCTGTCTCGGCCATCAAGAGGAAATCAACAAGCAACTCATGGCTGGGCACATACCGGTAGAATGGAAGGGGGGAAAGGTGGGGAGAAGCGAGAGGTGGGCTGTGTGTGTGTGTGTGTGTGTGTGAGAGAGAGAGAGAGAGAGAGAGAGAGAGACGCACAGGGGGAGAGAAAGAGACGCACACGGAGGTCATTCATGAGGCAGCATCTTTAATCGCTCCTCTTTTCTTCTTCGTGCCTTCCTCTCCTCTCCACCGCAAATGCCACTTTTGTCCTCTTCACCAAGTAGAGCTCACATACGGTAGCACTACGGCTTATTTTCGGGGTATGTCTTATATTTTTTAAACGCATGGAAATCGTGCCATGGCTTATTTTATAGGCATGTCTTATTTTAGGAGAAACACGGTATATACACGCAAAATATAACAAACAATGTAACAAACCAGAAGGGGAAGTTGGGTGGGGAGGGAGAAGATTGTAAATGTAACGGCAAGGTAGGATTGGATATTGGTATGTGATGTATGGAATTTGCAATTATAAAACTGCAATAAAAATTGCTTTAAAAAGAAAATAGGCACAGCACATAATAAAGAGAATAGAGCTTAGGAAGTGTTTGCACAACTGAAATTTTTGCGGCAGTTTTTCTTTCTAGTTTGTAAAGATATACCAGATATGAATTTGGTCTTAGGAGTTGTCTTTGGTCAAAGACTCTTCTGAAGAAAGGGTATTTGATTTCCACATACAAATGGCTGTAATGTAAAACAAACATTCTCCCCCCCCCACCTGGGAAACCAAAGAAAGTCAAATTGGCTGCATGCAAATACTTACGAGCAAAACAGGTGGTGAACTATTCTGCCCCTGAATGGAGCCGTTGCTGTGAGTTTGACATTATTGAAAGTGACCTGCTCAGCTTCTGCTGCACATTTGCTGATTATTTACACTCCATCATGTTTGCAACAAGTGTTAGGGAAATTAGAACGGTTGCCTCCTTTGTATTGCCTTTGCTGATCTCTTTTGTGTACTCGGCTTTTTCTAGTTAAAACGATTTAAAACATTTGTTGAATTGTGCTCAGAGCCATCTGTGGAGGTAGCACATTTCCTTCGGGCAGTTATTTGGGTTGTAATGGTGTCACAAGTCAATTTCAAAGTATGAGAAGGATTAGCGGTCAAGTGCACTTATTGGCATTTTATTTACCAATTCATTATGTTTTTATTCCATCCTTCCTCCAAGGATGAGAGGGTGGTAGCTCTCTATTCCCCCCTTTTACCCACACCGCCACCTGTGAGGTAGCTCAGGGTAAAAGGCAGTAGCCATCCCAAAATGTATTTATTTGTTTGTTAAATTTGCATACCTCCCTTCATCCACAGATCCCAGGGTGGCTCACAACAGAAAAATGAAAGATAAAACACAGCTGCACAGTGAACTGTTTGGCTAAGTGGGCATTTGAACCCAGATCCCTTGGTCTTACTCTCTAACCACTGCATCTTACATCTTGTCTTGGCACAGCTTTACCTGTAGTGTCACAAATGTAAGAGCAGAGTCTGCCAACAGTGCACCATGGGAGAAGCAGGCAGGAGTATTAGCCCATAAGGCTGTTCTGTAGTTAGGCAGGAATGCTCCAGAGCTGGGATCTTATTTTCTTTCCCTGTTGTGTGTGTGTGTGTGTGTGTGTGTGTGTGTGTGTGTGTGGTGTGTGTGTCCTTCTAGACTGGAAAATGGTTGTACACTCAGTGGGGAGTAACAAGGATAACTCGTGTTCCTGCAATTGGTTGTATGTAGTGCTTTTTTCCTTAAAAAAAATGTTTAGGGGTACTCTCAGTGTGTTTTTGTGAATCTCTGTAATTTTGTCCATTTACTATTTATTTTTCCTGAGTTGAACTATAAAATGGTGGTTTTTCTGGAGTCAAAATAAGAGTACCCCTAAACCAGGGTCCCCAAACTAAGGCCCGGGGGCCGGAAGCGGCTCAATCACCTTCTCAATCCAGCCTGCAGACGGTCCAGGAATCAGCGTGTTTTTACATGAGTAGAATGTGTCCTTTTCTTTAAAATGCATCTCTTCGGGTTATTTGTGGGGCCTGCCTGGTGTTTTTACATGAGTGGAATGTGTGCTTTTATTTAAAATGCATCTCTGGGTTATTTGTGGGGCCTGCCTGGTGTTTTTACATGAGTAGAATGTGTGCTTTTATTTAAAATGCATCTCTGGGTTATTTGTGGGGCATAGGAATTCGTTCATATTTTCCCCCCCAAAATATAGTCCAGCCCCACACAAGGTCTGAGGGACAGTGGACCGGCCCCCTGCTGAAAAAGTTTGCTGACCCCTGCCCTAAACATTTTATTTTAGAAAAAAAGCACTGGGTACTCTCATTTTCCTACTCATATTGAAATACTGCCCCTCAATGAGGCCAAACTTAGATCCACAAAATGTTTAGGGGTATGTGTACCCCCATTGGCGGAAGAAGAGGAGTGCGGGGGGAGCGCACCAACCCCGGCAGCACGATCCCAGCAGGGTGCCATAGTGGCTGCCCCCCCCCGCCCGTGTGGGGCGCCACACCCCCGCATGAAGCTCTGCCACTGCCCCCACGTCCCCCCAGAAAAAAGCACTGGTCATATGCAGCTTGTATGTATTCAAAAGAACTTAGACACTAGTTTATACTGATTAAAATAGGCATAATACACAGAGATTTTCAGTATGGTCCAGCAGAATGATGATGAATATTCTGGCATGATTCTTTTATTCACACACACACCCTTGCATTTTTTCATTGAACCCAAACGAGAGATTTTAAATTTCCAGGGGTGTTGTAGAGGTCAGAATAATTCTGTTTAACACCTAAAGTAACAGCAAGGAAGCAGAGGATTCAGTTCAAACATGAAAAGAGCTAGCAAATGCAGTCTCCTTTTTTCCTTGCTCAAGTTTTCACCAGGGAGTTTATTAAATATATTGTTCAGGTGCCCTGTGTAGTACCTTCACAATTTTTATTGTTATTACAAAGATACTGGAAATCCAAGATGGAACAGCATCAAAAAGCCATATTTTAAAAGAAAGAACCAAAGGAAATGCACTGAATCTTGGCTGTTGGATCACTTTGGAAGAGATCATACGTCAAAAGGGAGTAATGAGTGACCCCCCCCTTTTATATATACTTTAGAGTGTTGTATGGGAAATTGATTTAGCAACAGGGATTACAGAGTATGGCATGTTGTAAAGTGTGATTAGAAGTGCACTGCCTAACCAAAGTATTTGGAAACTGGAGTCTTTTTACTAAACGGCTTAGGAGAATTTAGTGCTTGTGCCTAGGACAAAAAAAAAGGAGAACTTTGGCCAGCTATTTGGCTCTATAATATTCTCTTAGCACAATTTAATGATTTTAGCATCTAGCATGCCTTTGCTTGAAAGAAGGATTGAAATTACTATCTTTGAAAAAATCAAACTGTTGATTTGCTACTGACAACTCAACATCACACTTTGTAGGTTCTGTATAACTGTATTATTAATAATAATCTTTCTGCACATTAAAAGCATTTGTTCAAACACTGTCCCTTTAAAAGTGTGTGTGTGTGTGTGTGTGTGTGTGTGTGTGTGTGTGTGTGTGTGTAGGGTGATTTGAAATCTGATGGGATGGGGACAATGCTCTTTTACTTAATCCTCATGGAGAGTCCCTGAGGAAGGTTCTTGTTAATGGGAATACAGAAGGACCGGAACACTCACTCGCCCCTAAGCACAATTATCCTATGCAAATATATTGCTTGGGGATGCGAACTGGAGGCCAATGGCAGGCATCCTTTCTAAGGCAGCTGGCAAAAGGCACAGTGTGCTGGAATCAAATCTACGCTTTTGCTAAATGGCTGGTTTTTTTCTGTTGCTCCTGGCTAAACATGTAAGTGCCTGTAGCTTCTTTCTGTGATGTTGGCTCCAGCTAGCAGCTGCATTAAACAGAGCGCCGGAGAGTTGGCAAGAACTTGACATATCTCTCTCTCGCACACACACAGTATTGCACAGAAGCATTCTAAAATAGCAATTTCAGTGAGACCCCCTTCACAGCTGAGGAAAAAACTCATAATAGAAATTATTCTATAGTGATGAAACGTGCATTTCAATGGGACAACCAGCTGATATAGGCTGCACACACACACACACACACAGAAAGATGTAGCCCCTCCAGATCTTGCTGGACTACAACTTCAACCATGTGTGATCATTGACCATGCTGGTCCTCTGAAGAGCTGCTTCCCACTTGGTGGACTTACCGTAATTACATTTTTAGTGTGGCCTACCTCTGAAACAATGGGTGACAATGCTCTCTTTTGGGAAATGCATTCATAAAAGATCTCTGGGCAGTGACCCTTTCCTTCTTGCACTCTCATACGCCCCAACACTGCTTTTGCCACTGCTACCTTGTTTATTGTCACCAGTTTTAATGAAATACTAATGTTTATTATGCATTGGTGGTATAGTGGTGAGCATAGCTGCCTTCCAAGCAGTTGACCTGGGTTCGTTTCCCGGCCACCGCAGAGTGGGACCCAGGTGGCGCTGTGGGTTAAATCACAGAGTCTAGGGCTTGCTGATCAGAAGGTCGGCGGTTCGAATCCCTGCAATGGGGTGAGCTCCCGTTGCTCGGTCCCAGCTCCTGCCCACCTAGCAGTTCGAAAGCACATCAAAGTGCAAGTAGATAAATAGGGACCGCTCTGGTGGGAAGGTAAACGGCGTTTCCGTGCGCTGCTCTGGTTCACCAGAAGTAGATTTGTCATTCTGGCCACATGACCCGGAAGCTGTCTGCGGACAAACGCCGGCTCCCTCGGCCTAAAGAGCGAGATGAGCACCGCAACCCCAGAGTCAGACATGACTGGACCTGATGGTCAGGGGCCCCTTTACCTTTACCTTTAATGTTTATTAAGCCCAAGCATTTAACACCCACAGATCTAGAACAGTGTTTCTCCTTTGGAAAATTCGAGAGCAAATGTATCGATGGAATATCAAATGTATCGTGGATTATCAGGATTCTAAAATACATAGGATCCTCTCTATGAGGAGTAGAAGGGGATACCTAGTATCACCCTGTAGACTAGTCGTAGTAAAGAGGTTGGTAGGTGGGGGTTGGCTGAGGAGAGGCAGAGCTATGCATTTGCCCTACTAGAATGGGCTCTATTGAAGATTCAGACCAACCATGCCTGGAAGAGTTTCTGCCCCCCAACCCATTGGACAAAAATATAATGCTATTTCATTCAAAGAGGGGGAAAAAAACAAACCCTTCCCCCGAGAATCAGAATACAAACCCAGGCAGATGAGCTCCAAGATCAAAGTGTACTACTACATAGACTGATGCTATTATTTCATTCAAAAATAGAGGTGCAGTAATCAGTATGCAGCCGAGCCTCTTGGAATGGCAATGTGCTGAATGAACAGAAATAGAAGCAAAGTATTTAACACACTCGTTAGATCAGGGGAGCACATGAATGCCAATTGCCACCTAATTGCCAGACATCTGAATCTGGGAGGCATCACTGAAAAACGGATGTGAACGGTCCTGTCTGAGACAAATGAATGATCTTCCCCATCCTTTTCATTGGCAGATCGCTAATGTGTGAAAGATTTTAAGGGAACAATCTGTCATGAACTCCTACAACAGAAGCACTATTGAAATGAACACAACTTGCAAGCGCATATGCTCCAAGGCTGTTTACTGGGGGCATATTTGTTTTTTCCTGATAAATCGACCCAAATGACATATAATGCTAATATGTAGCAGGGAATGTACCATGCAAAGGTACCCCCTGTCCCCCATTGTTTAATTACAGATACAGGGATAATTTTCATTGGGACTGAACATATGGGAAGGAGATTTATCCCTTCCTGCTCTAGCCACGATCCTGGTGGAAATCCCTGCCCCTTGCAATTAGCATCATAAAAAAAAGTCTCCATTGGTGCTGATAGGAGATTCTTTTTCTTAGCCACATCTAGCCATGGAGTAGATTTATGTTGGGACTGTGGCTGTGGATTTACCAGCCATATCTGGTTGGTACGGCATTGGAGTTCAGTAGTCAGCTCTCTCAACTCTTTGGGTGGTAGTCAACTAAATTCTTGTGACAGTGCAAGGATTAGCCCTAGCAAAAGGGGATTCCCGCTTTCCTCCCCTATGTGCACCCCATGCCGCCCCGCAATCTGCTACTGAGTGATCAGAGAAAATCCATGACATGGGGACACATGAAGGGGAAGAGAGAGGGATAATGCTCTGTGAGGAGAAATCCTTGCACTGACAAAACATTCCCTCAGGGGTGCCCAAAGGGGGCCAAATTTGATAAAGTGAACATGCGTGAGAGCTGACCAAAGTTGTTGAGCTTTTTTATATATATAAAAAGGTAAAGGGACCCCTGACCATTAGGTCCAGTCGTGACCGACTCTGGGGTTGCGCGCTCATCTCACATTATTGGCCGAGGGAGCCGGCGTATAGCTTCCAGGTCATGTGGCCAGCAAACCAGAGCAGCACATGGAAACGCTGTTTACTTTCCCGCTGTAGTGGTTCCTATTTATCTACTTGCATTTTGACGTGCTTTTGAACTGCTAGGTTGGCAGGAGCTGGGACCAAGCAACGGGAGCTCACCCCGTCACAGGGATTCAAACCACCGACCTTCTGATCAGCAAGCCCTAGGCTCAGTGGTTTAACCCACAGCGCCACCTGGGGCTTTTACCCAAAGTTGTTGAGCTTTATTTAGGATTGAAGTTGCTGAGCTTTTACCCCAATACATATACTGCCGCAGGGGCTGGATTAAATCGACCGGAAGGCTGGATTAGGCCCCCTAAATGAAATTTGGACATGCCTGCCTTAGTTCTACATTGAATGCACCCCTTTATGTTTTTCAGAAAAAGATAAGCAAATGTTGTGTTGTGTGTGTGTGATTTGGATCTGTGAAAGAGGGGTAACCTTCTCTCCCTACACTACATTCTCCCCATACAAAACTCTGCACCAAATTGCTATTTATTGCTTAGCATATTTTTATATTTTACATTTGAGAACACATATGAGTTCAGATTATTTTTCTCTAATGGAGCATATTGCAGCTTGAAGGCAGGGGATAATTTTCATAAGGAAAATGGCACCCGGGGGGACGGACTTCCCTATCCTAGTGTAATGATCTGAATCAAAATCTATCTGCATGTCTTTTTATAAGGTCTGTCTAATATCTTACCTAATCTGGCCACGAATGAGTCAGGGCTAGTGTCGGAGGTAGACGTTATTCGTCAGCTGCCAAGGCTTGTACGCTGCTGGAGGGGCACTGCTCACCCCCAGAACCTCCTTGCTTACATTCTCTGTTCACCTACTCTCTCTGATCAGTGGCAAGAGAGAGGACATGAATCTTTCACATTCGTTCTCCTCTGGGCAGTTGTGTGGACTGGGTCCGAAGAAGGGGGAAATAAATGGGCAATGGATATGTCAGTGGGGAGAATGTGGGGTCCCACTAAAGGTGACCTGAAGCCAGACCTGACATTGGTGATCCTTAAACTGCAATCCTATACTCACTTGCCTGGATGTAGGTTTGTAAGTAGTTACATAGTAAAAATGTAAGTAGTTACAAACAATTGTAAATTGTTACATAGATGTGCACTGCTAGTGTGATAATGGGATCAGCACTAGTCCCTGCTTATGTATATGAAAAGCTAAAGAGACCCTTGTTCATATTCCCTTCGTTTTGTGTTGCAGAAGTTCCTGTCAGATTGTGACCATAATCTTCAGGAAGTTATGGAGAATATATCTGAATGTTCAGAATGAAGACCAGTAAACGGAGGGCGGGGGGAATGTATGCCTCCCCCCCCCCGATTTGTGTAATAGAAACATGCTAGCATCTACAAACACTCGTTCATCAGCGAGCGAAATCTTTATTTAAAATGACTATCTACATGGGAGAAATGAATTATTCATTTCCTTAGCTAGCTTGATAAATTCCTCTCAGCATCGTTTTTCAGATAACGGGGAGCTGTATTTCATTAGAACTAACTGTATCCCTGGTTGCTTTCTTTTTTTGGAAACTACTTTATTATTGGATTTGAAAGACGGCTTTTTAAGAAGAAAAATCCTTTAAATAGCAAGTAGGGTAAGCATCAATCAAAAAATGAGAAGCAGCTCCCGTCCATACAGCTTTGGCCTTGTATACCTGAAGGAGCATCTCCACCCTCATTGTTCAGCCCAGACCTTGAGATCCAGCACTGAGGGCGTTCTGGCAGTGCCCTCATTGTGACAAGTAAGGTTAAAGGGAACCAGGCAGAGGGCCTTCTTGGTAGATCTACAAATGAAGGGCATTATAAAAATCAAATTAACAACAACAACAACAACAACAACAACAACAACGGTGTGAAACCTGTAGCATCTTAGATGTTGGGCTCCAACTCCCATCAGCCTTAGCCAGCATGTCCAATGATCAGGGATGATGGGAGTTTCTTTACGCTTGTCACAGATGAAGATGCACAGGACCAGTGCTAACCATGGCTCTTCGATTCTGGGGAGTAATTGTGTAAACCAGCTCTTAGAAATAACAAACAATTGCCTTTGCGTGAACAGCCAGAGTCCCCCAAACCCCAGGCAACCCCCTGAGCAGAATAATGGCACAAGACAATGTGCTATGGGATTCAAATTGGCCACAACTTTATTAAGATTCAGATGTAGGGAGACCTTGGCTCAGGCATTGGGCGTTTTCCTCCCCAGTCCCCAGCGGGGGTTCTGGGAGGCTTCGGGGTTATCCAAATGTATGGGGGTTGGGGCTGGCTCTGGAGAACATATGTTCAAGCAGAGAGAGCCCCCCCATTTGTCACCGCTGGAAGGGGGAAGCGATGACACCTATTGGTATGGTCAATGCTTCCCCCAATACCCCAATCTTATTGCCGCAAGGGGGTGAGGTCTCTGCCTCATGCCCCTCCCTCTAGGAAAATCGCCAAAGTATTCTGCCCAAGGCCTGAAACCGCCAAAGTTGTGACGTATTGCTACGGGAAAGGCAAAACTTGCCTATGCAGGAAAATTCCTTTCCGGCCCTTCAACAGCGACCTTGACGTAGCAGCGCCTGTGTTCCTGTGGGAAACAGGTTAACCTGCAAAAGAAGAAGAGTTTGAATTTGATATCCCGCTTTATCACTACCCGAAGGAGTCTCAAAGCGGCTAACATTCTCCTTTCCCTTCCTCTCCCACAACAAACACTCTGTGAGGTGAGTGAGGCTGAGAGACTTCAGAGAAGTGTGACTAGCCCAAGGTCACCCAGCAGCTGCATGTGGAGGAGCGGAGATGCGAACCCGGTTCCCCAGATTACGAGTCTACCGCTCTTAACCACTACACCACACTGGCTCTCAACATGAATGAGGGTGTGGAGGGTGGCAGAAGCTCTGATGCCAACTGGTGCTTGGAGGTAAGATTCAACTTCTTACCTCCCCTTGAGTTGGAAAGTTCCTCCCCTTACCTGGCCATCCCATGGCTACACCTCCCCAGGCAGGATTGGATGCTAGGCTGGGGTAGGCGGAGACCCCTGGCATCCTGCCTGGCAAAGCGATGCCAGTCCTGAACTACCAGGGGGTCACCTTATGAGATCAGGAGGCTGTGTGCGACCACACAAAGGTACCCCCCCATGTGATGTGTGGAATGGTCACTCCAACACACACCATCGCTGTCACCCCTTTCATACATTTCCAGTGGAACAATTCTGGCAAAAATGATTATCAATCATCTCATGTCTTAGTAAATTGGAGCAGGAAAAAAAAAATATATGGCTAATCAAAGAGTTTGTCACATGAGCAGCTCTTAGGCTGCTCCTTGAATGCTAAATGGAGTTGCACAGAGGAAGCCTAAAGATGCGATGGAGAAAGCCATTAAGGGCTGCAGAGGGACCAGGGAGCATCAGGAAAATGCAGACAGCAGTGATTCAGCAGCAAGAGAACTGGAAGCCTATTAGCTAATTACGTTGGAGACGACAGTCGTGTTTTCTTTTTACCAAGGGCTTGATCCAGCAAACGTGCACAGGGTGAGGAAGGGAGCAGTGGGTACCCTAGAGAACAACATCAGCAGTGTCAAAACATGTCAGCTGGGATGCTGGGATGTTTGGTTTAGATGGCTGTCCCCTAAGCTGAAGAGCTGGATAAGCATATATGCATCATCTCCTCCATTTCTGATGCTCAGGCTTTGAATGACATTGCTCATTAAGTAGCCAAAACAGCAGCATCTAAGCACAAAAGGGAGCAGGTTTAGAAGGGCAAGTGGTTTCCTGACTCAGAATGAGTCACCTGATCTGCTGTTTTGAAGTTTCAGACCAAACATTTAAAGTGCTATTTCCAACCACCCACCCAACAAATCCTGGGAATTGCAGGTTTTTTTAAGACCCCTGTGAGGTGATAGGGGCCTCTTAACAACTCTCAGTACCCTTAACAGGCAACAGAGTCAAGGATTCTTTGGGGGAAGCCATGACTGGTTAAAGTGGTATGACACTGCTTTAAAGGTACAGTGGTACCTTGGTTTACAACCATAATCCATTCTGGAGGTCCATTTGTAAACCAAATCAGGTTGTAACCCAAGGCGTGCTTTCGCCAATGGGGCCTCCCCCCCAAAAATTGTTCATAATTTAAAAAAGGGTTGTAATACAAAAGAAAGTTTGCAAACTGGGACACGCACTTCCGGGTTTGACGTGTTTGTAATCCAAAACGTATGCAAACCAGACTGTTTGGTGTAGATGGGGACTTTGTCTTTTCTTTGGGTTAAACATCCCCATCTCCTCCAATCTTTCCTTGGTTTCCACCACACCACCTTCGTTTGGGCCTTCACCCCCCCCCCATTTTCAAGTGCCCCTGTTCTCTCAGGACATTCATGGAGGCATTCCCCTGCTGGAGTGGAGGCGGAAGATGTGTGCAATGCTGTTGCTGGAAAGGGCAACTGTCTTCCCAGGGGGGTAAGACAGCTGGTAGGGCTGGGATAGTTGGAGGGAGGTGGGAAGCTCAAGCTTGGTAAGCAAGGGAGGCAGTGTGACCAGGAGCATTCACTAGAAAGGGGCTGGGGGAGGCAAGGAGTGGAGTGGAGGGATGCAGGAGGCAGATGGGGCTGGAGTTCAGCAGGGTCCTTGGCAGCTGGGAAAGGGGAGTGGGCAGGTGGGTGAAGGGGGTGAGTGGCAAACATGGGTGCAGAGGGGAAGGCAGAAGATGGGCTGGGGGTGGTGTCCAAATCAGGCAAGGCATGTGTGTGTGTGTGTGTGTGTGTGTGTGTGTGTGTGTGTGTGTGTTGGGGACACACACACAAATCTGCCCCTTCAAGGGGAAAATTTGATGATGGATGATGGGCTCGTGTCCCGATTTTTATCACCAGGATGTTGGAGGGTATGTTCTTCTGAATGCATTCCAGTTTGTTGATCTCCTTCAATTGCTGAGGTTTAGGGTCTCAAGCAGGGGTATATCAGGAGGCCGGCTTCCTTCTATCTCCTACTAAGCTCCCCTCCATCCCATCCTGCTGCTGTCCAGAAAACTAGGAGAATATTTTGTGCAGAGATGTCAATGGCTGGGGGTAGCATTAAGTCTCTGCACAATTGCTGGGACCTTGAGGCTAGTCGGGCATTCAGTATGTCTGCGTATCCACCTTAGGCTTAGGGTTTGCAATTTCAATCCTCCCCCATTTTATAATGCCATTCATGTAAGTTTTAAGCCATCATCTTCATTATTCCTTCATAGAAATTGCATTTGTCTCATCATTCATTCATTAGAAATAACATTTGCTTCATTTCTCCAATTCATTTTGTTTTCCTTAGATTCCCCCGTCCCACTTTTATTCTTGTTCCCCCCCCCCGAAGTCTGCTGTAGCGGTAGCTGTATAGCTGACTTGCATAGCTGCCAAGTTATCCCTTTTTTTAAGGGATTTTCCCTTATGCTGAATAGGCTTCCTCGCGAGAAAAGGGAAAACTTGGCAGCTATGCTGCCTTGGCAGGCACTCCTGGTAGCTTATTTCCCTCTCCCATATGCATTTCCACAATGCCTCTTTGATTCACATTGGGGGAAATGTTGATTGCCAGGAGAGGCTGCCAATGTCAGCTCCTGCTGCTGTTGAGGCCCCTCCCACTCCTCAATGGTACATGGGTATGAATGGAATCGTGAAAAGCATGCTCATTCATAATTCCATGGAAACAGTTCTGAATGAATATATATTCAGTGAACCCTTTAGGCTCAATTTAGTCGTTCATTCTTAACTGAATGCACACCTCTTTTAGGTATCGCCTGCTGAGATATCACTTGTCACATCCCGCGTGAAGAGGTTAGGGCTGCTTCACATATAAATGTGCATCAGTTGATGATTGCAGGACCAAGTCACTACTTGCATGCGGAAATGAGTCATCAAATGCCGCAGCAAGAAAAAGGCTCAAATCCTCACACATCATCACAGACACAATGTTTTTTAACTATTCAACCATCTATTCAATTGCAAGTCACCAAGTAATGACTAATCAACTAAGAGAGGGCCTTCTTTGTGGCTGTTTTATTCTGATGGACTTTGGGGAGCTGAATATTTTGAAGGAAAGGGCTTTTAATAGTGCTTTGCCATTTTTACTATCTGTGTTTTATTAGATGTGTTTTTTAAAAATTGTATTATGGTTTATTTTTAACTATTACGTGTTTTTTGTTTTAGCTTTCTGCGATTTATCCATTTGTTTTAATTTTGTAAGCTACCTGTGTTTCTCCGAAAATAAGACACCGTCTTATATTTATTTTTTCCTCAAAAAAAACACACTATGGCTTATTTTCAGAGGATGTATCATTATTTTTTCCTCCTCCTCCTGCCGCAGCTGGCATTGCTGCTGCGCCTATCACTATGTCTTATTTTCAGGGTATGGCTGTCAGGATTATGGGCAGGAGTCAGGCTCTGGGGCCTGTAGTGCTTTGCAGGACTGGGGCCTGCCTCAGCTTGTGCTGGAGAAGCAGGGAGTGGCCACTCAGGTGAGGCCTCAGCTTGTGCTGGAGAAGCAAGGAGTGGCCACTCAGGTGAAGGCCTCAGCTTGTGCTGGAGAGGCAAGGAGTGACCACTCAGGTGAGACCACTTGATATCTCACTGCACCTGGTGGCAGGAGCTGGGAGGGATAAAAGCTCAGCATTTCCCTTCAGCTCTTTGCCACAGCAACGCTATCCCTGCCTGGTTGCATCTGGCCTCTTGCTCCTTGCACCCTTGCCTTGCCGACACTATAAGTGATACTTTAAACAGGCATGCTATTATATACTTAAATTGTGATTTTCATAATGTTTGCTATTATTCAGATATTTTATATTTTGGCTTATGGGATTTTATATTTCTAACACCAAGAACCCCAGTGACATCTACAAAAATGCTTCCTGGGCAATAAAAAAAAACCCCAACATGATCTCCACCACCCATCCATTCTACAGCAGGAGGGAAGCAAGGCCAATAATAAATCTTCCAGAAGCCATGGCCCTGTCTCTTTCAGTTTTTGTAAGACTCACCAGCTGTTCAGAAGTCCCAGTCCAACTGTTTGGAAGAAGCATAATTTTTACTGAGATTGTGCAGGAAGCAAATCTATTTTATGGAGCGCCTCTGAAAAACTGCTTACAGAAACACAATAGAAGCAATAAACAGCAACAGAGCGGCATATTAAAAATGAAATTTCCGTCCTTTCATTACAGCCCAATCCTGTGTTGCCAGCTTTAACTGTTCTGTCACAAGCAGAGTTCCCTGCAACTATGGCTGAAATAGCATCCTATGCTAGGGAAATGGAGCAAGATCAGTGGAATCTTTTTGTTTTATCTCTTGCCATTTGAACACCTGTCCTTCCCCTGGAAAGGATCCCAAAGATAATCTAGTCTTAAGTGTTTCCCTGTGCAGGAAATTTACTGTTACAGAATCCTTGGCAAGTGGCCACTCAGTCTCTGCTTCAGAACCTGATGTCTACCAATGACCAACTACCATGGCAGGGACTCCCTCTGTGGAAAAAGAACTGGAAAGTAGATAGCAATGCATGGCAATAATGAAGCTAAATGCCCTCTCACTGATCTGCAGGACTGAAATGGAAGAGACCTGGATGGAATGAAAAGAGTTTGCTCCCTCCTTTTGCAGACCAGGGGAAGGAATAATAATAATATCTACCGGTATCTATCTATCTATCATCTATCTATCTATCTATCTATCTATCTATCTATCTATCTATCTATCATCTATCTATCTATCATCATCTATCTATCTATCATCTATCTATATCTATCTACAGTCGTACCTCGGGTTACGACCACCTCGGTTTGCGAACAATTTGGGTTACGAACTGCGCAACCCCGGAAGTGTTTTCGCCACGCGTGCGCAGAAGCACCACGCGCGATCTGCACATGCGCAAAGTGCGAAAATAGCAAAAATAGTGCTTTGCGCATGCGCAAAATGGCGCTTCGGGTCACATTCGGCTTACGAACTTTTCGGGTTACGAACTGCGATCCGGAACGGATCGTGTTTGTAACCCGAGGTATTACTCTCTCTCTCTCTCTCTCTATCTATCTATCTATCTATCATCTATTTATCATCTATCTATCTCTACCTACCCTGCCCATCTGGCTGGGTTTCCCCAGCCACCCTGGGTAGCTTTCAACAGAACATTAAAAACAGAATAAAACTTCAGACATTAAAAACTTCCCTAAACAGGGCTGCCTTCAGATGTCTTCTAAAAGTCAGATAGTTGTTTATTTCCTTGACATCTGATGGGAGGGCGTTCCACAGGACGGGCACCACCACTGAGAAGGCCCTCTGCCTGGTTCCCTGTAACCTCACATCTCAAAGGGAGGGAACTGCCAGAAGGCCCTCAGCGCTGGACCTCAGTGTCCGGGCAGAACGATGGAAGTGGAGACGCTCCTTCAGGTATACTGGGCCGAGGCTGGAGGAAGCTAGAGGGGACTGGACAAACACCAACAAGTCTTCAGAGTTCCACAGATTGCTTATTTATTTATTCATGTATTTATGTATATCCCGTTACACAGACTTTAAAATATCCATAAGTAACACGCACCATAAAGCTACCCCACTGATACCACACGGCAATTAAAGCCCAGGGAATACCAATACAGATGGGGCCTCGCAATCGCATATTTCATCAGGGAGTGCATCCTCAAACACCAGTGCTCTTTGTGAAAAAGCCCACCTCCATATGACCACAAGATGCTAAGGCTCACCGGGTTCCGTCTGTTGGTTGCAATGGTCTTACCAGGCAATGATGTGAGCTCTTTTCATCTGCAACATCACAGTGGGTCTCAAGCTTGTGTATGCCAGTGGTTCTGGGCTGTTATCGCTTGAGGGTCTTTGTAGTCCTAGAATGTGGTGACGCAGCATTTTAAGACACATACAACATGACTGACAAAGAGCCAAGGAAGCTGATGGTGTCCCCATAGCAGCACACAGTTCTGTCAAGCAGCAGATTATGGCAGAATTGTCCATAGACAAGGAGGCAGGATGATTTTTGTTTTTGTTTTATTGCGTATGTTTTGTGTTCTCATTTTGTATATTTATGTTCTGAAGCGCCCTGTCATCGGCGGTATACAAATTTAATAAATAAATAATTTTTTTTTAAAAAAAATGATAGGGATGGCATTTCCATTCCAACTTACAAGAAATGTGGCTCAATAATACTACGGTAAGTCATTAGACCTACAGCCAAATTAATGTTTTGCCATCCTGGAAAATGCATTCTTGGCTTGCTCCCGTCTCGCTTTGGCACTATGAATCACCTTGAAGAATATATTTCAGTGTGCAGCAGCACACCAAAGGAAAATGAAAAACTGTCTGGGGTTGGGAGGTTGCGGGAGGGAATGTTCAGACAGGCAATAGTAGCCAGGAATGAAAAGGGGAATAAATTACAGCTGGATAAAATGGGAAAGACCTATGAAATATAGACTTTTTGCCTCTTTTTTGCCTCTTGTGTGCCAACATCATTAGTGACTACAGGAAGGCATCCTAGGGCATGAATTTCTCTCTGAGGACAGACCTCCTTCTTTATTTAAACTATTTTTTAATTTGCTCAGTGACCAGTCTCTTTGCCCTAAATCCACCTCTGCCATCTGTCATGGATGCTTTCGTTGAGATTCCTGCATGGACTAGCTGACCCTCAGGGTCCCTTCCAATTCTACAATTCTATGCTTCTATGATGTCTTTCCTGCTTTTGGTGCCATTGAGTGATACATATTGTTGATTTACATTGTAAGAAAGATGACCGTTTTCAAAAGAGCTCATCTCAAAATATATTTGCATACTTTGAGCTAGGTAATTTTCAGTTGTGATTAAGCAGTAATTCAATTCCTGCTTTGAAGCAAACACTCTAGTCATCCAGCCTTTGACAGATTTGGAATTTTGACAGTAAGGTGGAAAACCTTGGAGGGTGCTGTGATTTTCTACAGTGACTTATATTTTATGGAGACTTCATTCCATGGCAGGGGACCCACGCGGTTGCATTCTTATCATGCTCTTTTTCCACCAGCAGGGTCACTTCATAGCTCAGTGAACCATTCTGATCAGAGAGAGAGAGAGACCCAACACATTTGTACTAGGAAGAGATTTTCCATAGTCCAGTGGTCAAAAGACTGATTGGATCTGTTTAGATGCCTATCATGGCACATTATGTGATTCTGCAACCTAATGCTTCCATGCTGCCCAAATCCACATCACACATCAACTTCAAGCAAAAGCCATATGGAAACAGCAAATCAAGGGTAATCTCAGGCCCAGGACTCAATTTTGTTGTGTGGATTTGGAGGGTAGGGTAGGATATCATTTATTATTTATCCTTCCTCTTACTCACTTGTGTGAAAACAAAATAAAAAAATCCTTCCAGTAGCACCTTAGAGACCAACTACGTTTGTCATAGGTATGAGCTTTCGTGTGCATGCACACTTCTTCAGATACACTGAAACAGAAGTCACCAGACCCTTATGTATAGTGAGAGGGTGGGGAGGGGTATTACTCAGAAGGGTGGTGGGAATGGGTGATTGGCTGATAGGAGTGGTAAACCTGTTGACGACTGTTAACGACAGCAATTGGTCTTGCAGGAAAAAGCAAGGGCTGAGGTGTTAAAGAAAGCTTGATTGTGTATAATGAGATAAGAATCCAGTGTCCATATTCAGGCCAGGTCTCTCCATGGTTTTAAGCTTGGTAATGAGTTGCAATTCAGCAACTTCTCTTTCCAGTCTGTTTCTGAATTTTTTCTGCAATAAAACAGCTACTTTGAGATCTTGTATAGAATGTCCTGGGAGATTGAAGTGTTCTCCTACTGGTTTCTCTGTCTTGTGATTCCTGATGTCAGATTGATGTCCCATTTATCCTTTGTCACTTGTGTGAGTTTAATGTCTAGTTAGCAGAGTTAAAAATGACCATCCCTTTGCAGCATAAAATGTGGGGACAAGGTTGCTTAACCTTATTGATCATTATCCAGGATGCTTTAGCAGACCAGATCTTTCCCCATTTTGTGTGGCTTGAATGTACCATACAAAGCCATTTCCATTGCACCACCCACTTTCACCTCTGGCCCCACCCACCTTGACCCCAGGAGGTTGCCCATAAGAAAGCATGGTCCTCATTCTGAAAAGGGCCCCACACTGCCGTGGTAAATCCAGATGAAGTTGTGTATGGACTCTGCAAAAAATTGCATGCCTGAGCAGCATGGAGTTCATGATAAATTGCCATGTGGAAGAACCCCCAAGCAAGACTGTCTGTAGACTATTCCAATACTGTATTTCAAGGTCATTATCTCGTTCCATGTGTTTTGTGCCTTATTATAAGCCTGTATGATTTGTCAGCATCTGATGTTATATTCTTAAGCAAAGAAAAAGTTGTGACAACTAGTTCACGTCCCTTGCATCTGACACTGGCTTCAGCTCTTGACAAGGAAGGGAATCTGTTGAGTGCTGGTGTGAAGAAGAGACAAGGACGGCTGGCAGAAACAATAAACTCCTTTCACCCGATTTCTCTGTCCAGTGTTATTGTACATCGCCAGCTTTATTCTGAAAATTAGAAGTCGGGAGAGAAGATCTGGATGACCTTGGAAATGCTCTGCTGGGAAATGAGCAATCCATAAAATTCCTTCCTCTTTTGTGCATGCATTTCTGTCTAAAATATCCTTGCGCTGCTGTGCTTGCATCCTGTTTTTGGGCTTCCTATAGGCATCTGGTTGGCCAATGCGACAAGAAGATGCCTTTGGCTTAATTCAGCAAGACGCTTCTCAGGTTCCCAGTTCTATAGTAAGGAGAGCATCTTCCCAAGACGATACTTAACAAGAAAGTCAAAAGTTGTTGTTCATAATTCCACATAGCTTTGGACTGTTGCCTTGGTCATGCTCTGCAGCTTGTTAGAACTTTATTTCTGGCTTTCAAACTGGAAGATTGAGCTTTTAAAATATTTATCTACAGGGACTGTGTGGATGACATAAATCATCTGAATAGCCAGCCAATTGACCAAGAACTATGGCAATTGCAATGCACTCACTGGGAATACAGCAAAACAGCACTGTCACATTTGTCTGGCCTATGCTGCATGTTCAAATCCTTAGGAATAAGACACCAGATAGTTGTTGTTTTTTTTGCAGACAGTTAATGACCTTTCTGTGTACCTTGGCATTTTCTGTCTATTGTCATTGAGCCACCCACATGGAACACCACTGCCTGCTGCCGTTGCTGAAACAATATGACTATCTAGAAGTGTTTTGCCGTTGTTATTTGTTGATTTTAAGGGTTTTATGTATATTGTGATCACTTTGAGATTCATCAATGTATAAATGAAAAGCGGTGTGCAAGTTTTCAACATAAATAAAGAAGGAAATAAAGCTTTCTGGTTTAAGAAGCGGACACGGAGCAAGCAATGGATTCAGACTACAAGAAAGAAGATTCCACCTAAACATTAGGAAGAACTTCCTGACAGTAAGAACTGTTCGGCAGTGGAATTTGCTACCAAGGAGTGTGGTGGAGTCTCCTCCTTTGGAGGTCTTTAAGCAGAGGCTCGACAGCCATCTGTCACAAAATGTAAATATGACCTAGCTTAAGTGTTTGGGCATCAGTTCATTCTAAAGGACCCAAACTGTCTTGCTTTATTATTTATTATTTTTCAAACCTATCTCATTAGTCAACACACTAGACCTGGAAATCTTTCTACCGAAGGGCAGGTATATATCGTGAAGCAAAGCAGTCTATAAAGAAATAGACCAGTAACGAGCCTTTGTGAAGTGCATTGCTCTTATTATCCTGCAACCCCTTTATTTCCATTTTAGAGATACGGAGTGATGGGTGGATCCTCAGTTACAGCCACTTAACATGGTCAGACTTGTAAGTAAACTGAGATTATGATATGGACCTCCAGCCTTATCCAGTGGACCACTTTGGCTTAGAAATGCAGCTCACCCCTGTACTTTAAGCCAGGGGTGGCCAACTCCCAAGAGACTGCGATCTACTCACAAAGTTAAAAACTGTCAGTGATCTACCCCCCCTTTTTTTAGGAAGTAGGAAAGCCCATTTTGGGGGGGTTGGGGTCAAAGTTGTTGAGTTTTTTCAGGGAGGAGGTAAAATGTTGAGCTTTTTAAAGGGGAGCCACAGTTGTTCAGCTTCTTTGGGGGGGGGAGCCAATGATCTACCAGTGATCTACCGCCGACGTCCAGTGATCTACTGGTAGATCACAATCTACCTGTTGGATGTGCCTGCTTTAAGCCATTCTTTGCACTAAGTAATGACACTGAGGTGGTTCAGATGAAGGAAAATCCTCCACACAGAGCAGCATAGTGTCAGTGCATCTGGCTGCTAACCAGAATATTGGTGGTTCAAGCCCCACCAGGGACAGCTGTGGGCAAGGTACCTACATTGCAGGACTAGATGACCCTCAGTGCCCTAACTCTACAATTCTATGGCTTTGTAGTGTCCGCTTGCAGAAGGGGCATAGACACATTTCTTATTTTTTGCATCTGAATATGACAGGCCACATGCTATTTCCTCCACATAGTTATGCCCTCAAAGATGTTCTGGATGGTGGACCTTCTAAGTACTGAGTGCAGCCACATTAAGTGACCAAGTCCTTACAAATGTAGAACAGGTATTATGTGGCACCTGTAGTTGTGTCAATTCCACCAACTGAAGCAGTCAAGTAGGCACATGTAGGGTAAGGTAATGTCGGAGGTAAACTGATTTAAAGTTGTTAAGGGCTTTATAAAGGTAAAGGTAAAGGACCCCTGGACAGTTAAGTCCAGTCAAAGGCTTTCAGGCTTTTGTCCTGGGAGGGAACTGGCATTTGTCCACAGACAGCTTTCCAGGTCATGTGGCCAGCATGACTAAACCGCTTCTGGCGCAACAGAACATTGTGATGCCAAAGCGCACGGAAACGCAGTTTACCTTCCTTCCACAGCAGTACCTATTTATCTACTTGCACTGGTGTGCTTTCGGACTGCTAGGTTGACAGGAGCTGGGACAGAGCAACGGGAGCTCACCCCGTCACGGGGATTTGATCTGCCGACCTTCTGATCAGCAAGCCCAAGAAGCTCAGTGGTTTCAACCACAGCGCCACCCATGTCCCACTAAGGGCTTTATATGCTAATAATAACACATGGAACTCAGCCCAGTAGCAAATCAGCAGCCAGTGCAGATCTCTAAGTGCAGGTGTTATATGCTGACAAGGCATCGCTCTTGTCAGCAGTTGTGCTTCAGCATTCTGCACTAACAGCAGCTTCCGGATTAATAGCGCCGATCTCCCTTGCTCTACCATTGCACTGAATCAAAGTGCATGTTCTCTACCTATGTTTCTGCACTGGCACAATGATCAGCTGCCTTTCTCCAGCTGTTCTTCCTCGTGGTGCAAAGGAAGTGATTAGTGCCATTCAGTGGCTCAAGTTCATTGTGTCCAAGCGGGGATCTTGATAGGAAGCTTTATGTGCACCTGAAAGGCTGCCAGATGATGTGAAAATCAAACGCTGTGAAGCAAAGACATCATGAAGAGGCATCAACAGTCACACTGGCTGTGCATTGTTCTTCCTAGACACACCAAAGGAACAGAAGGTCAACCACTCCAAATCCCGTAGTGATACAGGATTTAAAAAAAATTATCCACAGACATCTAAAACAGACTTCCATTATTGCTCGCCAAAACTAGAGCCCCAAAGCAAGCCAAGAGTGGGTGGCTTTTTATTAATACTGTAGAGCTAAAAACTCCTGGAGCATCTAGGTGTGGACTGGCTTGGATGAATAATTGGTCTGATGAAGTATCCCTCATTTTTATTTCCTTCTTATGCCAGAGGCACAAAGAATTAGGTTAGCAAAACTCGCCCCTTCATTTCAAGCAAGCAAAACATGGCACAAACCACAGGATCTCTTCATCCAGCAGGTATTAATGTCTGGCTTACCCTAGCTGCCTGCCTTTTCTGCCTGACTTGGATTATAGAAACAGAGGCAGCATTTTGCCAGACATCTGGCAGCTGATGAAATATAGCTGATTGGCTGTGTTTACCTTGGTGGGTCACAAGTTTGCAAACTGTTTTACTGTCAAACAGACCCTACTATTAGGATCTTTCTCCTAATGCTCAGCTGAATTCCACTTCCTTGCAATTTCTGCCCTTCTGCCTTCGGAGAAACAGAGTACAAGTATTCTTCATCTTTTGGGTGACACCTCTCCAGATATCTGTGATGGCTTATTCATAGAATCATAGAGCTGGAAGAGACCACAAGGGTCATCCAGTCCAACCCCCTGCCAAGCAGGAAACATCAACAAGAGACCACTGTGAGATGCTGCAGTGATAGCTGGTTGAATGTGCCCCATGTGCTGGGAAGCTGTGGGCAACCACAGCTTCTCTATGCATGTACATGAAACAGCAGAACAGATTGGGAGTGCAGGGATGCGCTAAAATAGACTGGAGGTCTAACTCAGTATAAGACAACTTCCCATGTTGTTCCTATGTCCTGCACTAAATGTCCTGCACTGAACGCACATGTGTGCGTTCATGTTGCTAAACACCACCCTGCTATTTTATGAGAGGGGCGATACTTAAGCACTTGTTATAAATAAACCCCCTTCCCCCGAAAGATTCGACTTTTTGCGATAGGGGACAGGGACGCTCGCTGGGAACTGGCTGTGTGTGTGCGACGCTTGATGCGACCTCATCTAACCCCATCCCAAGCAGACGAATGCTCATCAACGCGTCAACGTCGTCTAACGTCCCTCGCTGCAGACAAACCGGGGGAGAGAAATGCTCAATGAACAGCTCGTTCCGGGGGGAGGGCGCCCGGTTGCCACAAACAGCACTGGGCGGACGCCCCGTCTGCGATGTGAAACCCCCAGCTGGGTAGGATCTCCATGCCTGCACAACCTCTCGGAAGCCGTCCTTCGTGCTAAAGGCACCGGGACCGAGGAGCGATCGTGGAAGGCAATCTGTGCAAGCGAAGCCAGCTTTGGAGCCCCGGACGGTCCCTTTCTTTGGGTAGCGGCGATGTGAGGAGGAAACGCTGGCTCAGGCCAGCTGCCTAACGGCGCGCTCCATTCTCCCTCCCTCCTCCCGGGCTCGTCCGGGTCGCTCAATGTCAAGCGAAGGGAAGCGGGCCCAGGCGCGCGAAGTGGCGCGCCGCTGCGGTCGGCAGAGGGCGCTCGAAGGGAGCCTGTCGCCCGCCCGCCCGCCCGCCTCTGGCTCGGCCCTCCTCCCCTCTCCCGTCGGTCCCCTTGCCACGCGAGGCGCGCCAGAAGGGGCTGAGGAGCCGCTGAAGGGCGGGCAGCAGTCGCAGCCGCCGCCGCTGCAAGACGGAGCCGGCTCGCCTGGCCGGCGCTCCCTCGCTCGCTCTCCCGCGCCACCTCCCTTCCTCCGCCTCCCGGCCGCTCGCTGGGCAGAGGCATGGAGGGCAATAAGCCCGGCTCGTCGCCGGGCTGCCGCGACGACGGCAGCCCCAGCGCCAACGCCTGCTTCCAGGGCAATGCGGCGGCGGCGGACAAGGCGCTGGGCAGCCCGGGCGGCGGCAGCCTCAAGGACCATGGCAACTCGGTGTGCTTCAAAGTGGACGGCGGAGGCAGCGGCGGCGAGGAGCCGGCGGTGGGCTTCGACGACGCCGATGCTGCCGGGCGCCAATACGGTTTCATGCAGCGCCAGTTGACCTCCATGCTGCAGCCCGGGGTCAACAAATTCTCCCTCCGCATGTTCGGCAGCCAGAAGGCGGTGGAGAAGGAGCAGGAAAGGGTTAAAACTGCAGGCTTCTGGATCATCCACCCCTACAGCGATTTCAGGTGAGGGGCGAGCGGGGTCGCCTGGGGTTATCTTTTGGGGTGGGTCGGGGAATCGATTTTTCTGTTGGTCACGGTGCGCGCGCGCGCGCAAAGAAAACGGGGCATGTGTCAGCTCTTTCTCCCCAAAGATCAGCTTGTGGTGTTTGGGCATTTTGAGTGTCTGTGATGCTCTGGTGCCCAATTTTGATGCCAGTCCCTGAAGTGGGTAGCCGAAGTTGAACCCTCTGGAAGAAATAAATATCGCTATCTCCTCCTCTGTCTTGTCTCCACTCAACCCACCTCAACAGAGGCTCAGAGTTCTGAAGAATGGCGATTTTCCTGAGCTTGATCCCCTCCAACCTATTTCCTCTGCCTGCCCTCTTTGCAAAGTCTCCTTTGGCGTTCAGGGAAAGAGCATGCGAAGTACTGGAATGGGGAGCATCGAAGAGGCTCTGCCCACAGAGCTTTGAAAGTGCTCACACATATGCTCAGAAGCCCAGGTTGGCTTCTAGTTTCATTTGTAGCATTGCTCAGAAGTAAGTTCCACTCTGTTCAGGTGTCCTGTGCGCAAGATTGTAACCTTAGACTTCCCACTAGTTCTTGGAACCTCAGGGTCCCACCACAACCCTTCGTTTTTGGAAGGACAGTGAGCCAATGGCCTTCCAGAAGTTGTTGGATGACTATCGGCCATCCTGGGTGCGGAGTTCAACAATGGCTGGAGGACTGGAGGTTCTTCACTCCTAGACTAGATGTTCTTTCCATCAGCTGTACTGAACACAATGAAATAACTCAACCCCAACTTGTTTCCACTGAACTCTTGTCTAGATAGAAGAAACACAAATGCCCAACTTCCAGTCTTGCCCAGGTGACGCGTCACTGACCTTCAGAGATGGAGGTTAGATTATTTTCCATTTGCACTTAAAGAGAACTCTCACATCATTTTTCCAGGTGGAAGATATAAGGGATATAAGCCCTCCCCTCCCAGAATGCTGGAAGTTTCATGGGGTACTTTTTGGCATTCCAGTAAAATGGAGCTTTGCACAGGAAAAAAACTTTGGCAAGCCGAGCATGTGAAATGTGGCTTGATTCTCTCCCCCTGTCCCCCAATTTAGGGAGTATAATTTTTGCATCTGCAAAGGAAAAGCTAATCGTTTTGGCTAACTTGGAAGAACTGCGTGGAAACTGGGGCATGATAAACTAAAATTGAGGAATACCGTTTTCACTCAAACCCAGAAACTTCAAACATCTAAAATACGTACCTTCCTATTTTAAATATCCAAAGTCATGGTGACTTATTCCCCATCAAGCTGTCCCAGGAGAATAAACACCCTTTGCTTCATTTAAAAAATCCTTGTATGGTGCTGGCTACGGGAACAGTGCAACTGACCTTGACTAACGTCTTGTGCAGATGTTCTTCTCTATACATCGTTGGGGCAGGGGGAGAAGATTGCAATCTTGCCAACTGGCTCTGCCTCCTTGGCACACCCAACATGTTGCATTTATTGTCTCTGAATGGTGTATGCATGGTTTTTGCGAATGGGGCCTACATGTTTAAGTCTTTGTGGCTATTCTGTCCATTGTGTTGACTAGAGTTGTGTCATCTGGCACAATCTCCATCTACCCCTTCAACATTCAGGGAATAATGCGTTCACAAGGCTTTAGGTTCTCTGATTAAAACTTTGGTTCCTTCATGCCTCAGTCTGTCTTAGTGCTGTATGTCAGAAAAAGACAAGAAAACGAGCAAATCAGAAAGACAGAAGACAGAGAGAAATAGGACTCGGACTCTCTCTCTCTCTCTCTCTCTCTCTCTCTCTCTCTCTCTCTCTCTGTGTGTGTGTGTGTTGCTCTTAAAATGAAAGCTTTTATGTCTTGAGTCATGGTATATCATGGGAAGTTTAAAAACATGAACATGTAAGATTCAGGCTCTTAGTTAAAATTTGCACTGCTTGTTATTGTCGCTCAGTCTGATATGCACATGAAAAAGCCTTTTTGTCTGACAACTGCACATTTTTAGCTCTCTTCCCAGATACTTTTGGAAAGGCTGTGCTATTAGCTTGATAAAAAAGCAGGAACCTGAAAAAAGGGATTACATGGATTGAGGGCAACTGGGATTTTGCTTAATGATTTTTGGCCAGAGTGGGGTTTGTCCTTATTAATTTACCTGGTGCTTGAAAGTCATCCAGAGATCAGTATCTCCTTGAGCTATACTATTATGTGCTGGAGGGATGCATGTGGGGAGAAGTAACATTAACTAGTAGAATTTATGCACCACCCTTAACTGGGAGCTATCCAGGGTATTGAATCATAATGCATCTGGAAATCCCAGCTTTAACCTTGGAATCTGTGTCCTTGTCATTTCCAGAGTATACATCATGTCTGCTCCCATGAATACTGTAGCAGTTGTAGTTTTATCTTCTCATGTGTGTAAAAGAGAACAGAGGATATCATAAAAGAGAAAGCAGTGTTAAGTTTCATTGACCTTCTGAGATGTACCATTCATAGTTGGCTTGGAACAGTCTTCATATTCATGAGATCTGTCAGGTAGATGAAAAAGAATCAGTTGTGCCTTGCGTGAGATAGATTGCAGGAAGGGTAGAGCGAGATGGGCAAGAAGGCCATTTAAATCTGAAAAAGGATAGCTACACACAATATAATAGAAAAATGCATCTCCAAAGATTGTTGTAACGCTTTATTCAAATGTGTATAGCTGTACACAAGATGCTAATAGAATAAACCTTTGCATATTGTTTACTAATTACAAGGTTTCATATGTTTAGGTCATGGATTTCCATGCAAACATTGTGTGTGCTCAGAGCACCATGGGATCTTAACATGCTAAGGGATTGTTTGCTTTGGAATCCTTTCATGTAAAATGTATTTGTAATAAATATTGAGTTGCTTATGGATGCTGTGAAAAAAATGCTTCTCTATAGGACCAAGCATCTCGTGGTAAAAATGTATACTGTATATGAATTTGTGGAGGTGATGTGAGAAAGTGATGTCTAGTAAAAAGTCCTTGAGCTTTACCAGTTGGTGGTAATTCAGTGCCTGTCTCTGCTACTCTATGATAATGCTGGCATTTTAATGTATACTAGTCAGTTCAGCTGTCCTTACATGTTATTATTATTATTATTGTCATCATCACCATCCCAGGGCGCTTCACAACAGAAAAAGACACAATGAGAATACAAAACACATTATAAAAGAAAAAGAAAAAAACAATAAGCAAATTTGAGGGGAAAGCTTAAATATGGCCTGTGCTTTGCAGAAACAATGGATAACTAGTGTATTGGCATGTTTAAGAAATTAATGAAATCAGTATGTCCTGATGATTGTGGACAGAGACAAATGGCCACAAAGTACTATTCCAATGAGCTGCCTTACCTCTGGGAGCCTCACTGAAAAAATGGAAGTGAGCAATTATGTGAAGAGATTCTTAGGGCTGAACTACAGTTTTCATTCCGGTACGCTATTTTGAATGTGTGTGTGTGTGTGTGTGTGTGTGTGTGTGTGTGTGTGTGTAGTGCTGTTGGTTGTGAATGCTATGTATGTGTGTCACCACATGTATATCTTGATGGTGGTACCATGTATGTGTCTTTGCATGTGTCTTGCTTGCTTCTTAAAATCTGGTACAAAAAGGAACTGGAGTATGAAATAGTTCTGCCTTTACAATTATTTGGGATCTGCTCTGGGCTGGGGATAATGAACTATTCAAGAAAATGAATGAGTGGAAACACTTTTATCACTACCCACATTCTAACAGGCATATTAACTGACTCTGGCTACATCCTGCTTATGCATATATATATATATATATATATATATATATATATATATATACACACACACACACGTGTGTGTGTGTGTGTGTGTGTGTGTATGGATATGTGGTTATTTCCACACAGTGAAACAACAAGTTTGGCATTGTCAGGAACAACAAGTTTGGCACTGTCAGGAACCTGGGTCCATCTTGCAGACCCAACACTATGGAGCATTTTTTGAGAACCACTTTTGTATTTGTGAATGAACCTTTCGGTATGTAGTTCCACTGGCAGTTCTTGTGTCAAAGTTCAGTTGCACGAAGCAACTGTGTTTGGATGGGTAGTCTTATTCTTCATACTAGCAAAGTTACCTTCATGCATAATTGCCAGATTAAATTTTTACACTTACTATAGAATGTAAATCAACCTGGATGCTATGTTTATGAACTAAATGAATTTTGATAGAAATGAAATGAGATGTGCTGATGATACATACTGTGCTGAATAAAATCAGTTCCAAATCAATCTACTTCCCCCGTCTGGCCTCTTCCAGCTTTCCTGCCAACCTGGTTTTGATCTGCCTGAAGCTCCATCATTCCCAGGGCTAGAAGGTTGAAGGGACCCGCGTATGGGTTTAATAGGGCTTCTTAGGAAATGCATAGTGTTGAGCCTCGGAGATGAATGGTGAGAGAGCAAGGTTGTATCTAGATGAGGGCAACAATATGCCTGTCTGTGAAGGATGGAAATTTCTATGGGTTTCTTGAAGTGGCCTACTTGTGCATTTAAAATTGGGAATGTGGCTTCCTAAGAAAGACATTCCTACACCCAATAGGCACTGGTATTATTCATGCACATGAGAAAGGATCTAGTCACATATCTTTGGACATTAACTGGGCTTGCAGAAAGGAGGGTGTGTGGCTAAATTCATGCTTCCTCTTTCCATGTTACCAGGCAAGGGTGTGAAGTGGTAACATGCATATCTTCCCTAAGCCAAATGTGCACCTGGACTTGCACAGATCCTCATGGGAGAGATTCATGACTTCTGACCTCAGATGTTACCTGGGAGGAGTGGATAGAGCACAGACTTTTTGTTGCCTTCCATAGCCACAGACTTCCATTGTATCATTTGCTTTCATTATGCAGGGTTAGAAACTCAGACATATATGAGCTGGGCGCTAAATGGCTCCCTAAACCAGGATTACAGTTGCCAAAACAGAATGTCCAGTTGCCATTATGCGGTTAGATGGCTCAAAATTCATATTTTTCAATACAACTTTTTAGTTACTGAATTTCGTTCTGATTGTACAGATAAAATATCATAGGTAGATTTCCACACAATGTGCTGTTAGTGTGTGAAAACAGTCAAAATCCAATGATCCCCAGGCATGCACCTCCAGATGGTGGAGACTACAGATGCCATAATGGTGTTTGGGCATCTTCACTTGGTCGCAAGTGGCCAATATCCAGGTGCAAAATGCGCCTGGCTAATTTTGAATGCTGGTTTCATATAATATTTGAAAAACTAGCTCTGTTCCCCCCCCCTGAAATTTGATTAATACTGATTCATAAAACCTTGCAACTCATTTTGCTGTTAATACAGATTTGCTCTATTATGGGGTATTTCTCCTGGAAGCTCCATTAGTAACTCTTAAGTGAAACCATTCCGTATTGTTCTGGTCCTCTTAATTGGTGGGCGCAACCCAACAAATTGGACCCACAGGAGCAAATCTGTGTGCCACAAAAACTGTATAAGAAACCAAGACAATTTAAGAAAGACCTGGAGTGTGCCATGCATTTAATCCCTCTCAGATGCAAACCTTGCAACACTTTGTTGGTCAGCCTGAACCATGGTTAATGTTAAACACCTGCATCAGTGCTAATCCCTGGCCGATGCTTTCCAGAGCTGGCTTCTTAATCAGGTTGGGGAAGCATCTGTTTTGCATGCCGAAGATTCCAGATAGGGCTGGGAATGTCCCCCCTTAAAAAAAAAAAATCCTGGAGAGCTGTTGCAGGGAGAGCCGACAATACTGAGCAAGATGTAGAAGGCAGCTTCCTATGTTCCACTGCTCTCCCCAGAGCCTGAAACAGCTGAGTACTCCCTCCATCTGAGCCCTGAGCAGCAGAGGCTGGCGTTGAGCTGGTGACCAGGCCTGCTTCATTTGTTTCCATCAGCATAACACTCCCTGCTGTATGTGATAGAAGTGATCCTGCTCCTGAAGCAGATGGTTAAGTGAGGGGCTGGTGGAAAGCTCATGCTACTTCATTTACCAGCTCAATCCAAGCATCCCCTCATCATCTTAGGGCTGAGCATCCTGACCACAGAGCAAGCAAACTGGTATTTAATTCATCTGCTCCTGGCTATCACTCTCTGTGCTAGCAAAAGGGATGAGGAAGAAGAAGGAGCCATGAGTAGGATGAGGAAGTGGAAGAAACATAGGAAACAGGACCTGTGTGCGAGGGTTCTGTGAGGGATTCCCCGTTTCCCACCCCTCACTGCTTTAACAACAGAGGCTCTCCCTGTGCTTCTATACAAACGGGAGTAAACCTCCAGTGTCCAGATTGGACTTGTCTCCAGGGTACCTCAGGGCTCTGCGTTCGAAACCTATTGCCACCAGTGGGGTCTCCCTCCCATGGATCCCTACTGTTACAATTTGCCTCTCCCTCAGGCAACTATGTGGCTCCCTTGGCTTCACTAACCAGCCCTTTGTATGACAGGAGAAAAAGCAAACAGTTTCCTCTTCCACAGGGAAGCTTTGTTCTCACCTCTTAGTCACACCTCTGAAGGTACTGAGACACTGCTGAGTCAGTGAATGTTTAGGCACATTTAACTTTATTATTAGGGACCCAGGTGGCGCTGTGGTTAAACCACTGAGCCTAGGGCTTGCTGATCAGAAGGTCGGCAGTTCGAATCCCTGTGACAGGGTGAGCTTGGTCCTAGCTCCTGCCAACCTAGCAGTTTGAAAGGATGTAAAAATGCAAGTAGATAAATAGGTACCGCTACAGCGGGAAGGTAAACGGCGTTTCCATGTGCTGCTCTGGTTTGACAGAAGCGGCTTTGTCATGCTGGCCACATGACCTGGAAGCTATACGCCGGCTCCCTCAGCCAATAATGTGAGATGAGCGTGCAACCCCAGAGTCGGTCACGACTGGACCTAGTGGTCAGGGGTCCCTTTACCTTTACCTAACTTTATTATTTAACTTGAAAACATGGATTTCTCTGGTTCTTAGAAGTGCATATCTTCTTTTCATATAATACAGACTTGTTAATACATCTCCTGCATCTTGATAATAACGGTTATAACCTTTCTTCCCATCCACCCGAACCTAACCTCCTGCTCCCTCTCTAATCCTCCACTCCCCAACTGCCAACCGCCAACTGCCTTTCAACGGTTGTGCCCCTTCATTTAGAACGCTGTCTAGCTCCGCCTCCCAGGGAACACCTGCCTATCATGGGAGTGTTAGGTTAACCCATGATTAACCGGAATCATCATCAGGCACTATTCCGCCACAGGTTCCTTTTTGTGAGGGACATCAGGAGGTGTGCCTGTGGCGCGTGGAGTGTTTGGCTTCATGTGTGACAATTCAAGTGAGCAGGGGAGTGTTTGCAGGAGAGGGAGGCAGTGTTGTGAGAATGGAGTAAGGCAGAGGAACAAACATTCCTTCTGTAGCCCCTACCCCACCCCACCCCATTTCCAGCAAGTTTCTGCTTGCTAAATTATTAGCAATTGGGGGGGGGAGAGTGGAACCACAAAATAGTAAGAGAAAACGAAAATAATTTACATACCACAAATTGACCATATTTAACAGTGTGCTCTAAGGAAACATTTCAGGCTTTCTTGGCTACAGGAGTAAATGTATGAATAACATACATATTTTATAGGAATTGGTGGTATTGAAATGAAAAAAGAAAAAGCTGTCTAGTCCAAAATACCTAGAAAATAGTCACCTGCAATTATATACGTTTTAGTTATATGTAGGCTGTGGTCCTGTATTTCCTGTGTGTAGTAGTAGTAATATTTGTTTGGTTGTTTCATATAATGTATACACTACTTGATTGTAAAAGAAAAAAAATCCTCAAAGCAGTTTATTGTGCAAAGATCAATGAATAATGTAGTGGTCGCTGCTGGATTACTGTTTTTCTTTTGGCATCCTGGTGGCTTTTAAAAAGATTTATAAACCACTTAACCCATAAACTCTTTTAGGTGGTATACATAATGTTCCCCCCCCACTTGTTGGTGTTGTAGTTCTTCCTGTGCTTAGATTTGTAGCAACTTTGCTTTGCCTATTTTGCTGCAGGGCTTCTGGGCCCCATCACTGCTTTGTGTTCTGATGGAACAAGATTTTTGCAGGTGTTATATAAGCTCCACCATCAAAGGCCAGTTTCTTTGTCCCCTGGTAGTCTGCTCAAAGGAAATATCAAGAGTCTCCTGGGGCGCCTTAAAGCCTAACAATGTTTGTAGCATGAGCTTAGGTGGGTTTCGGATGCCTGAAATAGACACCCGCGTGCATGTATGTGTATGCATACATATACAGGGTGAGTCCTTTAAAAGAGGCCCCATGGATGCAGAGTACACATGTTCCACGGGGCCTCTTTTAAAAGACTCACCCTGTATGTGCACACACGACACACCCTATGGCAGAGTGAATAAATTGATTCTATTTATTTGTTTGCAAAGAAAGTCCAAAGAGAACACGCCATTCTACAGGGAATTAAGGTCCAATTAAGAAATGATTATGTAAGCGGCCTGACAGATCTTTTGTCTGAATGGTTCCACGTATTTTTTTCACAATCCAGTTGTCTTCGTTTTCACTTGCACAAAGGCTCCCTTGGTAGAAACACTGTGATTTTTTTTGTGACACTACTCACTGGTACATTGTGCTGGTAACCACAATGCTTCTACCAAGTTATGAATACTGACACCTCATTATTATTATTTCTACTTCTACCTGTGCAAGCATTTTGGTTTCAGATGAGTGGTTAAACCAGTTTTGCTTCTGTTGCCGCCAGAAAGTTGCAGATGCATCCAGAAGCTGACCATTGGTGGGTTCCATTCACATGCTTAAAGGATATTCATTTAGGGAACTAGACCTTAATACAACAACAACAACAACAACAACAACAACAACAACAACAACAACAACAACTTTATTATTTATACCCTGCCCATCTGGCTGGGTTTCCCCAGCCATTCTCAACTTGACTGAAAAGCAAAATACTCAACACACAGGTTTGCATGTCTTAAACCAGGAATGTCAACCCTTTTTGCAGCTTGAGCTTCACATTCTCATTTGGGCACCTTCTGAGGGGAGCATTTTACCTTCGCAGTGCAGGCTGTTTTCTGCACACATCCTCCATCCTCCATCCAGGCAGGCAAGAAGCATTTAAGGATTTAAGGACGCATTCTACCCAGGCATGTGCTTTTCCACTAAGCTGTGGTTCCGACCAACCTTATAAGAATCAGTTTATTTATGGCTTAAAAGAAATACTTTTCAGGCTTAAACTCATGCACACTGATTCATAGTTTATCCTTAAAGGTAAAGAGACCCCTGACCATTAGGTCCAGTCGTGACCGACTCTGGGGTTGCGCGCTCATCTCGCATTATTGGCCGAGGGAGCCGGCGTTCAGCTTCCAGGTCATGTGGCCAGCATGACAAAGCCGCTTCTGGCGAACCAGAGCAGCACATGGGAAACGCCATTTAACTTCCTGCTGTAGCGGTTCCTATTTATCTACTTGCACTTTGACGTGCTTTTGAACTGCTAGGTTGTCAGGAGCTGGGACCGAGCAACGGAAGTTCACCCCGTCTGGGGATTCGAACCGCCGACCTGATCAGCAAGCCCTAGGCTCTGTGGTTTAACCCACAGCGCCACCTGCATCCCAAGTTATCCTTAGTTATCTGTATTTGTTTGAAGAGTCTTACCAATTTTATCTAGCCTTATGCATATTTTCTTTTTTTAATTGCTATGTGGATTGTATCTGTGTTTTATCTACAGTTATTTTTGTGTGTCACTTGGCTCTTTGATTAAGCAGTCTGTGCACCTTCTAAATAAGCAAATAATTTTTTTTTAGAAATGCTTTGTGAGAATGGTTTTCCTTCGTCCTCGCACAGTCCTCATTAATAATTTCAAAATGTTGCATTCCTTATGTGACACTGCCTGGTGCAATAACACTTATTAACCAAGGCCCAAAGAAGTGTTGTCTGTCCAAGAGTTCTTTAGATTTAGTTTTCCAAACTGCATTGTGATATGACATTGGAGTCAGCTGGTCAAAGAAGACTCAAGTTTAAATAATAACTTTGGGCAAGTGTATGCACTTGTGTCAGCGTAAACCGGATTTGGGCCTTGGCTTCTTAAATACTTTTTCATTCATGGTAGTAGGTTTCTAATAGAATCATAGTGCTGGAAATGCCGGCTGCCACAGCATCTCTCATTGGTGATTTCCTAGACTCAGGTTGAAAACCTTAATGAAGGGGAGCCTTCCAACCTTCCAAGGAAGTTAGTTCTGCTGTCAACATATGTAGAGACTTCACAGTTACTCAGAATGTTTTGGAAAAGCAATGTTGATACTGTTACTTGCTGAAATAATAATAATACATTCCTGGTCTCCTACTACATCAATTAGTATGCATGCAGAGCGATAATCAGAAAGCATAAAAGCACTGTTGTTCAGTTTCAGAAGTGACGGGGATTATCTTGTGCCTCACAACAACAGCATGCGCTGCAAAGCGAATTTTAACTTAGAAAATCCCTCTTGCTTATGCCCTTCTCGCTTTCTCCCCAAGGAGAGAACAAGGAGTGAGGTCTGCCTTCAATTAACATTTCCAGCTTATATTGATTGATATTGCGCTACTAAAAATGGCCATGACGCTATAAATTAGTCGGAGACCTTCAGACAATTCACACCTGCAGAAGTCCCATTAATTTCAGTGGAATATAGCAGGGAAAATTATCTAAAGGGCTGCAGCCTAAGTGGTTAACCTAATAGTTAGTCATAAAAATAACTGTGCGGATCATAAAATGGGTAGGTTATCAGTGCTGCTGGATCGCCATCTTTCCCTGACTCTGTAAAATGTGAGAATTGCACCTTTCCTATATTACACGTTCTGTATGAATGGTTCTTATATTTTAATGCACAGAAATGTGGATTGTGAAACCCGTTTCTGGACTTAGTCCTCCAAGGACACAGCAGGTTTCCTTGGAAAAGTGAGCACAGTGGATTTAGTTGAAGAACCCTCTTTCTGTAGGCAGATTGTGTTTGCTGGAATGGAGCATTGATCTGTATGTAGGTCTAAGGGAGGATGGGGAATATTTGTGGCTCTCTACATGCGCATCTGGAACTAAATTATGTGTGCGTTTGGGAACATTCATGTGCATGTTCACCAAACCTCTAGCTCCTTCCTCCAGAATATTGAGCTTTCTAGATTTATATACTGTAAATGACCTTGCCAGGAACATACGGATGATCAGTTGATATTGCTGCTGAGATTTGCAGCAGGTCTTTCAGAGTTTGCAGCAAATGCCATATCCTGGAAGTTGGGTGAAAAAAGAAAAACCTGAATAAAATAAGAAGTTCCTTATCTACAGCAACCTCCTCCTCATACACAAACATTGCCTATGACAGGAATCTACCATTAGACATGGATCTTTTTATGCGTTGAGCTTACTTTGTATTTCAGTGAAAGTCCAATATCCTAACCTCAGAGACAGGCAAACGCAGGAAGAGAGGGAAAATAACTGTTCATGAGGTTTGTGCGTGTCTCCTTAAGGGGGATAAGGGATTCCTGAGAACGGGAGCAGCTCAGACTGGTGCTTTATCAAAGCTAGATAGATAGTGTCCCAAATCTGCTCAGGAGGGTGTTGGTGAGAAATGACAGCATTGTGTGTATGTGGGGTAGGACAGAGGAGGAAAACAGAGATGGCTGTAGTATCTGTGGGCAGGCCAAGATTGCTTCAGAAAGAGATGAGGAAGGTATGAGAGAGAACTAAAGCAGAATTTTGAGGATGCTCGCATAATGTCATGATGTGAGATTTTGTTTTGTAAAACTAAAAACTAAAAACTAAAAACAAACCAAGCAATCTGATCCATATTGGTTTTATATTTAATGGGCAGGCAAAAGCTGAAATTGAAAAGGAGCTCTCAGTTGCTTTAGCCTTGAAACTTAGCAATATAGGAAGCTGCCTTATCCTTGGGCAGGTTATTTGTCCATCTAGCCCTGCTTTCCTGTTGTGTTCCAGATGTTTTGGACTTCCAGCAAGTTGGGTAGGACTAATAGGAGGAGGGCAGCAGGCTGGGGAAGCCTGATCTCAGCTAACCTTTTCTGTGTTGACCAGCAGGGGCTCAGATGGAGAGGTCCTCTTCCCTATACCTTTAACTGGAGACACTAAGGATTGAACCTTCTGCACTCAAAACACATGCTCTACCACTGAGCTGCAGCCCATTTCCTACTTATCACTGGCTACAAATCAGACAGACACCTATGGTTTTGATATTTCGTAGCCTGCTGAAAACATTTCTGTGCTGCCAAGAGTTTTCAGAGAATTAATTTGATTCAGCTTTGGCCATTTGTTCCATATTTTATGATTATCATGATGTTTTAATGTTTTTATTGTACACCGACATGATTTGTTTTTTTACAAGTTGGCGGATTAGAAAGACTCTCATAAATAAATAATAAACAAGGTCTGCATTTAAATTGTACAGATTCTGTACACATATTTTACAAAAAATGTGTGTTATGTAGAATATGCATTCTGAATGCAATTTAAAAGTAAAATGTGTGTGTGTGTGTGTGTGTGTGTGTGTGTGTGTGTGTGTGTGTCTCCATGCTCGTGTGCTAAATGTGTAATGAGAGCTGTGTCCCCATCTTCAAGCAAGTTTGGGAGCTTTAGATCGGGTTGGTCTACTTCTGCAAAAAGCATGCTGAAGAAATTCCTCCTCCATACTTCAGTGGTACCTCTAGTTGCAGACACGATCCATTTCGGGGTGCCCGAAAAGTCCACAACTAGAGCAGCACTTCTGCGCAAGCACGGAGTGCAATAGAGCGCTTCTGTGCATGTGCGAAATGCACAGAACGCTTCTGCGCATGCACAAAGCATGCAGAACACTATTGCGCATGCACGCGCGCCGAAACCTGGAAGTATACACTTCCGGGTTTGCCACGTTCGCAACCCGAAAAGCCACAACGTGAAGCAAACGCAACAAGAGGTATGACTGTACTGGCAACAGCAGTGGTACAGAGGTCTCCTTGATGCTTTAGAGCAGAGGTTTTCAACTTTTTTGAGCCCATGGCTCCCTTGACCAACTACGTTCTTTCTGCAGCACCCCTGTGGGCCTCAGGAGCCCAGTTATATCACTCCTTGCCTGCAGAGCTGGCAGCCTCACACCCTTTTTCGAACACCCTCCCTTGGGGAGTGTTTCCTCAGTCTCCTCTCCTCTACCCTCTCCTTGGGAGTCCTCTGGGCAGCCGCTGATGCAGCCCCCGCCCCAAAGAGAGGCACATCCTCACACTGCCCCACAGGGGCCTGGGGAGCACCCCCTGGCCTGCCCCAGAGGCATCATTTGCATGGGGAGCTGGTAGTCAGGGCTGCTGCAACAAACAGCTGTGCAAGCCTTTGGGAGGGAGAGACACAAGAGGAGGGAGGGAAGGAAAGAGGGACAGAGGCCAGTGTTGCCCGCAGCACACCTGACTATCATTCAGGGCACCCCAGGGTGCCATGGCTCACTGGTTGAAAACCACTGTGCCTGGGTTCAGTTATCATTTCTGAACACATCCATGGTGAATAACAGGCATAGCAACCCCTGTTTCATTTGAAACTACAAAAAAAAGTCTTCTTCTACAGGTCCTGTGTTGCTTATGCATCGTGTTTTGACTCTGCAAACACTAGTTCTCTGTTAGTTTGCTGACACACATTGAAGCCTTGACACAGAAAGTGCAACACAGCAATTGCATACGCTACCACTGAGCCTGCCCCTCTGCCGACTTTTCATTAGTGGGTGAAAAATACTACCATTGCTAATTTGTGAACACGTGGTTTTTTTCTAGTCCCTTTTGCTGCTGGAGCTCCACTATTAAAGCTTGGTTGGGCTTGGAAAGCAGTTTTGCAGCTCTGTGTGACGAGTCCCGTCAGAGGTAATGGTTAGCAGAACACCAACATACATATGCTCCTCCTTGAATTTTTTTTTTAAAAAATCACTGGCTAAGGGTTATTTGACAAAAACAACCACTTCCTTCCCACCCCTGCAGTCCCACATGCTGTTTAGAGCAGGCATCCCCAAACTTCGGCCCTCCAGATGTTTTGGACTACAATTCCCATCTTCCCCAACCACTGGTCCTGTTAGCTAGGGATCATGGGAGTTGTAGGCCAAAACATCTGGAGGGCCGCAGTTTGGGGGTGCCTGGTTTAGAGAAATATGCTCCATATGCAGGTTTGACCCATAGTTTGACCCAGTTGAAGGCCGTCTAAATCAGAGGGTGCTGTTTTGGTGCTAAACCGGTGCCAGTAATCGACTGGATAAGGGTGAAGCTCGACTGAGACAAGACAGAGCTGCTCATGGTCAGTCAAAAGGCAGTTTGGGTTATAGCGATTCATTCCATGCTGGATGGGGTTACACTGCCCCAAAAACTCAGGCTCATAGCTTGGGTGTACTCTTCCATCACCACCACCTCTTCCTTCTCTCGTTCTTAATAAAAAATACAGTCATATCTCGAAAGTCAAACGGAATCCATTCCAGAAGTCCATTCGACTCCCAAAACGTTCGGAAACCAAGGCGCGGCTTCCGATTGGCTGCAGAACCTGTGCCTGGCGACATCATTAAATGTCTTTAGGCACCAGGCAAAAACATTCTTCTGTACCCAGACCGTTGGTCATTAAATAATTCTATGTCCTGTTAAAGCTGTGAGAGAGGGGTGGGGGGACTGTTACTATGAGTATTTTATTATTATACTGTCTGTTATTATGCTTTTAATTATGTTTTTATTATTGTGTTCCATAAAATGTGTTCTTAATGTATAGCACCTTCTGATCTTTTTATAAAGGGTGGTCAATCATCATCATCACCATCAAACGCACCATGAGAAACATACAGTTTTAAGAGAGTAAGGCAGCTAAAATCAATCAACAGCAGAACTGGTTAAACGATTAAGACAAATTTGATTAATTAAGGACACATTCCAGCCTACAAAGCAGGACCAGTGAGGGGGGTGGTCTGAAGGGAGTTTGAAGCACCATTCAAAGAGGCCTGGACCCAGCCTTCCTCAACCTTGTCCCCCCCCCATGTTCTTGAACTACAACTCCCATAATCTCTCTAGGGATGGCTAGAGATGATGGGAATTGTAGTGCAAGATGATCTAAAAACCCACGGTTGAGAAAGGCTGCACTAGGCAATGGAACCTGGAGAAAAACCCAAATCCCTGGGCTCCTTCAGGTATTTGCTTTCCAATCCGTTTAGAGGTTTAATGATACATATTGGCATTTTTGAGAGAAATGCTTAACCCAGTTTCATTTGTGTGTGTGTTTGGGTGTGTGTGTGTGAATTAAATGTACAGCAGACGACTTGTTAATTGTCTAAAGCCTTTCAGCCATCTTTTCCCTGGACCTGTTTCCCCTGGAGGCTGGATCTCAATTTTGAAATTCATAGTGTGTTCAGTGCTAATTCCTAGAGGTCTCGTGCTAGACGTAGCATAGCAAATTAATGACAAAAATTATTGAGTGTCATTTGTGCCATTCCCAAGGTTACCAATAGATAGTTTTCATGAAGTATATGCTAACAGAAGATGAATTCTAATTTAGACACCCCTGTGGCACCTTCCAGCTTCTCTGTCCACCCCAATTTTATTTTCAAAGTTTTTTTTGGGGGGGGCGGGTTGTCTGTCCCTTCTGCAATATATTATTTGGTTTTGAAGGTTTCCAAATGTGCCTCTGGCCCCCAAAGGTTCAGGAAATCCTGAATGAAACCCTGATACAATCTATACAATTCTGTTAGTTGAGTAGAGTAGGTTCAGACAAAATTGCATAGGTGTACCCAGAACATTGGCACGCGGGTGGCGCTGTGGGTTAAACCACAGACCCTAGGGCTTACCGATCAGAAAGTCGGCAGTTCGAATCCCCGTGACGGGGTGAGCTCCCGTTGCTCGGTCCCAGCTCCTGCCAACCTACCAGTTCGAAAGCACATTAAAGTGCAAGTAGATAAATTGGTACTGCTACAGCGGGAAGGTAAACGACGTTTCCGTGTGCTGCTCTGGTTTGCCAGAAGCGGCTTAGTCATGCTGGCCACATGACCTGGAAGCTGTACGCCGGCTCCCTCGGCCACTAAAGTGAGATGAGCGCCATAAGTCTCTTGGTTGATTTTGCTGCAACAGCCAAGACAGCCACCTCACTGGAACTGTGAACTCAAATGTCAAGACTCTGTAGATGTGTTTCGTTGAAGTGGTACTTGGAATAGATTGCTCTGATGTAGCAATCGCAGGGGTTGCCTGCTTTGCAAGGGGGAATAAATGAATTTTGGCATGCTTTGACTTTAAACTGCAATCACATCCTACACCAGAGCTTCTTCAGGGTAATTTTGGTCTTGATTGACTGCCCCACCCCATCGAAAAAGGAAAAGAAAAGAAAAGTTTTATGATGCTGCACAGATTTAGTGATTCCCAGCCAGACCCCTGTCACGATTTACTGGATGCAATGTGATTACCGTGCAGGATTGCATTCAGTTTCCACCTTTCTGCAGGCACAATAGCTTCGTAGATAATAATTGTCTTCATTTGGGCAGGTTAGCTGTTGATTTAAATGCCAAATGCACACGCTCCAAATTTAAGTGCTCCTGCTGAAGGGTAAGGCCTGAAACGCAGTGTTTATTTTACTTGTTTACTTCATAAAGTTAATACACTGATGGTAAAACAACAAAACCTCAAAGTGGTTCGCAAAGAGAAAGAAACAACAAATTTATCAGTAAATCAGTTCAAAACAACTATTCAAAACAATAAAAAATGAAAAATAAAATAAAATCAGCAATAAACTAAAAGCAGATTGAAATGCACATCAACATTCTGCATGTCTGGGGTAGCCTTCTCCAAACAGGAATGTTTTTAGCAGGTGCTGAAAAGAGTACAGCGATCAGGGAATTTAAATTAGGTAGTTTGAATTCTAGAGACTTTTCTGTCTTAATAAGCAAACTTGGAAAATTCGAGTTGTGCATATCTCTGCATAATACTGCATCATGTTTAGCACTTTGATTGCTGTGATGTGATTGTTTCAGCCTGCGTATTCAACTCCCATCTTTTGTTTTGATTCGGTTCGGCTGTAATTAAAAATTATAGTGTACAGTACTTGAACAAATAGAGTAGAGCAAATACAAGTGATTTGGTGAAGGCTAGTGCAGTTGGTCCTTTATCTGTAGGAGATAAGGCTGCAAGGAGGAGATGATGGGAATGGGTGAATTGAGGAAGAAATCCTAACATCGCATGCCTCCAATGTTGTGCGGTATAAATGCTGTGTTATTATTACCCCACCCATCTGACTGGATTGCCAGTGAGTTTCATGACAGAGCAGTAATTTGAACTCAGGTCTCCCAGGTCCAAGTCTAGCATCATTACCACTGGCTTTTCTGCCTGTGGCTCTAATGAGTTGGAGTTGCTCAAGTGGAGAGTCCTGCACAAAAAGGAAAAATGGGATGTGGTCAGATGAAGAGTCCCTAGAGAGACCCTCTGCTAAAACTCTACTTAATATTAAACCTTATTAATTTTATTTAACGTAGCGGTTAATGCAGTCTTGACTGCTGGCCTTTGTTTCAAGCTTAATGATTTATAAGAAAGAAAGAAAAACCCTTCCATGTCTCCAAGATACAATCTATCCTTCCGTTTTGTTCAGTGGTCCTGCAAATCTGACATTTAAGTGTGTTTGATATTTCTGGTTTAAAGTCTGCTAAAGCCATATTCAGTAGCGGAGGTGGACCTGTTGCTCATCTTTTAAACACACACTTAAAGTGCGGCCCTCATTTTGATACAGAAGAAAAGGAGCATAGCAGCGAAGCAAATAGTCTATGTCTGTTAGACCATTCTGAGATTCGAACGTGGCGCTACTGCTGAAATAAATGTGATGCATTTATATTCCTTTGGGGGGGGGCAATACTTTCTGATCCGTGTTATAAAAATGCCTTTAATTCTCCCTCTCAGCATTCATCTCATTTTGTCTGCCCCTGTCCAACATAAAATGGGAGCCATTTTTGGCCTTGGACCTGTTTTTAGATTTTGTTTTCAGTGACAAGTGTGCTGCTTAGGCTGTAGAAAGGGGGGGGGAGAACCCTAGATAAATAAATGTAGATAACTTGCACTGCTCAGAAAACCAGAAAAATGCAATTTTGTATGGGGGGGGCGCTAAATATGAGCGCTTAACTCAGAGACCAAAAAATAATAAAATCTGTGGATGTTGCAAGTTAGCTGAAATGCCTTTGAAAAATCGAAAGTACAAATTTGAAGCAACATCCTGATTGGGAAGCAATATATCTTGCGAGTGTCGTTTGAGGCTGCCACTGTAATTGTCCCCACCTTCGGATAATAGTTATCAGAAGTGTGTGGTGGGGGCAGGGGCGGGGAGAGAAGTTAAAAGGACAAGAATTGCAGGTTCTGAATGTGACAAGGTCCTAAATATTAAGAGGAAGCTGGAATAGTCCACATGGTGCTCTGCATAGATTGTTGGACTTCAGCTCTCAGCAGCCTCGACCAGTTTGGCTAATGGTCACAGAGGATGGGAGTTGGATTCCAAAAACCACGTGGAGGGTACCATGTTGGCTGCCACCTGCATTTAATTTGTTTTACTTAATTGTATAATGCAGGTCAAGATGGCATCCGTGGTTCCTGCCCTCCTCATTCCACCCCTCACAACCCTATGAAGTAGGCGAGGCTGAGGGGCAGCAATTGGACCAAGATCACCCAGTGAGCTTCATGGCTGAACAGGAATCCTAAGGGCCCAATGCTCTAACCCAGGGGTCAGCAAACCTTTTCAGCAGGGGGCCAGTCCATTGGCCCTCAGACCTTGTGGTGGGCCGGGCTATATTTTGGAAAATATAGATGCATATTTAATAAAAGGGATGCATGTTTAATAAAAGGACACATTCTACTCATGTAAAAACACCAGGCAGGCCCCACAAATAACCCAGAGATGCATTTTAAATAAAAGCACACATTCTACTCATGTAAAAACATGCTGCTTCCCGGACTGTCCGTGGGCCGGATTTAGACGGTGATTGGGCCGCATCCGGCCCCCAGGCCTTAGTTTGGGGGACCCCTGCTCTAACCACTAAACCAGACTGGCTCTGCCAAAACAAACCTGACTCAGCTCCTTTCTTAAGCGATGAAGGTGGACAGCTGGCAGAATAGCTACATTTTTTCTGAACGGGGATGGGGAATCTGTGGCCTTCCAGATGTTCATAGCTGCCAAGTTCTCCCTTTTTAAAAGGGAAATTCCCTTATGCTGAATAGGCTTCCTCGTGAGAAAAGGGAAAACTTGGCAGCTATGCAGATGCTGCTGGTCTACAACCCTCACATCATTCTGGGTCCAACCACATCTGGAAGGCCACAGTTTTCCCTTGATTCATTGGATAACCGTTTGCCAAATATGTAATGCAACCTACCATTTCCCCTTCATTTTAATTCCAACGTTATTTGCACTGTTACCTGCAAAAAGGTCCTTATTAGCTTTCCCTGTTTTCTCTCTGTGTGCTTGACGTACTGTTTCGATGGAAGCATTTTTTAATGCTGATGCTGATGATAATGATAATTAAACTGTCCGCAGAGACAAGAAGCTTGAAATACAAATTTGATTTAAAGTGCAGCAACTTCAAATGCCAAGATGTAGAAAAGGGAAGTTTTAACTACCGGGGATAAAGTTGTTTATCAACAAAATAAAAAGGAAGAGACGTATTGGGTCACTTGTGCCTGTGACCTGAGGTTCCTCAAGTGCTTATTTTAAGAGCAGCTTATCAGTTAGCAGCAGCTATGGGCAACTTACTTTAAGGGAAACACTTTCCATGGCCACCTTTAACCTGTTCTTTGTGGAACAGCTGTGGCAGTGCTGTGCAAAGTCATTAAGGAACTGAGTATACTTTGAACTCCCAGGGATCTGAGAGAATTTTTGTTCAAAGGGTTTCAGAGAGTGCAGACGGCAGAACGGAATGCATTTCCAAAATATACGTTGTGCTGGTGGAACAGGATTGTGTGAAATAATTCCGCTTTGTTCCTGGTGTATATATACATATATGAATTATTGATATTTGGAAGCCTCTCTTTGCTGGAAGAGGGGATTAATTTTGGGTGGGGTGGGGTAGGGGAGATGGCTATAAATGTGATTGTATAGTTAGTTGCTTGAGGCGTAGCTCAGTCCCCAGAGCATAAGACTCTTAATCTCGGGTCTGCGGGTTCGAACCCCACGTTAGGTGAAAGATTCGTCCATTGCAGGAATGCAAGGACCCTCACGGTCCCTTCTCTGGAAACCACAGAGGGGGATATGCTCTTGTGCTCAGATCCTGCCTTTGGCTTTCCCACAGGCAGTTGGCCACTGTGAGTACAGGATGCTGGACTAGATGGGGCAGTGGCTCGAGACAGCAGACTCTTCTGGGGTAGTTCATGAGCATTGGACCTGTCTGTCAGTTCTCCCTCTCAAATGTCTGATAACATGGCTCTTAAACATTTAGCTCTGAGCTGTAAAAATTACCGCGTCACAAACTGCGACTCTAATAAGATGTAATAATGGAGTGCATAGTGCTTTCTGCTTCTTAATGGTGTATTATAAATTGTCAAATCAAATTCTCGTATCACTTTCCTTATGCAAACACCCATTATTTGCACATGCATTTCATGCATGATCTGATTTAACTTTGCTTCATCTCCTCTCTCTTCTCACAGAACTGAAGCAAACACGGAGTTGTACCCTTTTGCAAGTTATATAACTTTAGATTTTTCAGGCATTAAATAATGCTTAATGGTGCTAATGAATGCTTCTGAAGAGCAAATTCATGAAGAAGGGGAAAAATATTAATGTGCATGCAGTTACTAAGAAATTACATTTTGATTTTTTTTAAGTGTGGCACATGCCCAGAGAAGGTGGATTCTCCACTCAAAATTATGTTATAAATGATTAGCGATAAGCTGTTTCCCCAGTTCTGATTCTACTTGCTCACTTTTAAAAGATGAAAATTAATGGAAGCATTTGCATATCTGAGACTTTAGTACTTAGCTTTAGGGATAAATATTCTTAAATGGAAGCTAAATGCATTGGCAATAATGGTATTTGTAAAGCTAAAGCTTGCAAGGTTAAATGGATAACCGCTGAGTGCCTTAATCTGCACTTCATGGAGTGCACTGAAGGAAAGAGTGGACAGACGTCCTGGTGATTTTGATTTGTTTTTATCCTTAGATTATCCTTAAATAGAAATGCCCATAGTGGAAATTACATACAGGTGCCTGGTTTCAATGTAGCAGTCCTAGTCTGATAAAGCATGGCTTCTTGACCTGGGAATGAATGGTCAAAGGATGGTCACCCTCCTTGCCCATCCCTCCTCGTGCCACGATCCAGGGCAGCTCAGGCGGTGTCTTAAACCACAGAAATTCATACTGAGAAACTGTGATTTAAAGGCTCCACCCAAACTAGAGCAACAGACCAGAATCAGACACTGGTTCCATTTCCTTGTTTGAATGGTGCCTTTAAATCAGTTTCCCACTAATTTGCCCATGGGATACAAAGCTTTAAGAAACAAAGAGTGTCGCTGAAGCTGAGGAGGAGGAGGAGGGAAGAAGTGGAGATTTGAAGAGTGAGTATACTTGGGTGGTGGTGATCTGTGCAAATGGGCGCATTGAAAACTTGTTTGATATCTGAAAGCAGCTTCTCAGCTACAGTTTGTACTCAGGTAGCGGCTCAGATTCCAGAGTAGGGCTGGGCGATATCTGGTTTTCAGCATCGTGATATATCACCAGGTAAACATGTCAGTATACTGGTATATCACAATGTCTATATCATGGGATGTAACTGTGTAGAGGCGAAGAGCGTAATATCCTGGCAACTGCTACTTACTTAGGGGTCTAAAACGGATTCATTTTTACTTACCTTTAACATATTGCGAGACGATGACCGGCCACCCGCGTGAAGTAAATAAAACACAAGGACACGTGGTTTTAGGTTAATGGGCAAAATAAGGCCACAACTTTATTGGTTACGGCATGAGAGTGGTATTGGCTTAGGCATTGGACGAGAACGCAACACTTGACTCCACCCCGACCGGTGGGAGTCACTTTAGGGTTAACAAACAGTGGGAGGAGCTTGTTGATGCAAATACAACTGAAAGCTTCCCCTGACGTCACCGGGGGTCGTGCCATGGCCCTAGCCCCCATCAGGGCACTGGACAGGATCTACGACCGCCGGATCCCATTAATGGGATACCCAAAGGAGGTAGGTGATGGCTACAACCTGCCCTCCAATCACACAACACAGATAATCACATATTGAATAATCCAACTGTTAATTTATAGTAGCTACAGAGCAACAGGGGCAACATGAATCATGAGAGAAGTAATGACTGGCTTCAGAGTTTTCCCCATATTGTGATTTTTTTTACATAGCACATACACATTGTGATTCGCGATCTATCACCATTCCAAATGTTATGAAACCATTATCACGATGTGGACTTTAAACTGATTTTGGACGATGTTTCAATACATCGCCCAGCCTTACTGCAGAGGCCAAGACACACGTGTTATGTGCCATGCCTGGCTTTATTTTCTATGTATCCCAGCTTCTGCAAGAGCCATGGGAATGGACCAGGAAATGAAAAAGCGGTGGCTGAATGCTATACCAGAGTCATTCAGACATTTAATGTGCTTCTGCCTGTAGCCTATTGGCTAAGGAGTAATTTCACTCTAGACCAAATAGAAGGTAGATAGACATATGGTGACATTTTCTTTAAGATGATTTGGTTGTGCATATGTGTGTGAGAGATAGAGGCACGGAGAGAATATTTGGGCAACCAAAAGGCAAAATGTGCCAAAAATCTGGTGCCCCCCTCCCCCAGTGTGACTCTATAGCAGGTAACAGGGTTGTATCTGCACATGTCTGGGCACATACTGAATTTTGCTGCAGGGACCACAGATGAACTGCAGAAGTCCAAACCTAGAGAAAATGCAACACAAGGGATTCGAGAGTTAAAAGTGCTCCCCTACAGCATGCCATGAAATACCATATTGCATTGAGATGTGAAATAATTTGATCAATACTGAAGGACAGTGTAGTATCTACAAACCCCCAGAAATAATTTGAATGTCAGTGCCGATGAACAAAGTTGACATTTTACCAGTTCTTTTTCTCTATGCACGGCCTTGCAAACAATAAGCCTTACATTCCTTTAAAATGCACATTTTTAAAAGCAGAAAATTGCTTAACGATGAGACATCTCCTCCTTTCCCACTCTGCAATAGTCATGAAGTGGCAAGCTTTGGCTCGGAGCTTGACAAAGCTTCTTTGCATGCAGATACATGGCCCACACCGTAAGATGCACGAGTTGGCTATCTTTCCGCAGCGTTTATTGAGAACAGGAATTGTTGAATGCAGCCAAGTAATAATAATAATAATAATAATAATAATAATAATAATAATAATAATACTCCCATTAACTTAAAAATGTCAGCAGTGGGTTGCATCCATAGATGTTGCTCAGCTAATGGCAAGGTTTCTGTCAGCGGAATAGGGTGGGAAGCAATTGCCAGCAATTCCCCCTCACTCTGCAGCCCCACTTTGTTTACTTTGTTTACCCATTGAACTCTGTGGGGGATTGCTTCTAGGTCGACATGCATAATAGCATTGTATTGTAAAAGGGACAAATGTTACTGCTTGTGGCAGAATGTATGTGAAATGCTGTGAATACCTGAACGCGCTATGTAAATGCACTTTTTATTATTAAAGTAAGATGTGAAAGACAGTCCTCTCCAGAATAAAATAATTTGGTAGGGATAGGAAAGTGGCTCAATTGTTCTAATTCAGGCACCCCCAAACTTGGCCCTCCAGATGTTTTGAGACTACAACTCCCATCATCCCTAGCTACCAGGACCAGTGGGCAGGGAGGATGGCAATTGTAGTCCCAAAACTTCTGGAGGGCCAAGTTTGTGGTTGCCTGTTCTAATTGGAACTTCAAGTGTAAAACTTTGGCTTTAGGAAGGAAGTAAACTATAGGGAATTGATCTGAAAACCTTCCTGGTGTGTGTGTGTGTGTGTGTGTGTGTGTGTGTGTGTGTGTGTATGCCCTTCACTAATGTGAAGTGTTCTGTATTAATATAATGTCACTTGGGGTTATGTAACACTTCACACTATAGTGAACGTAACAGCATTAATTACTTGGTGTTTGTTAAGCCCTTGACTGTTATTTAGATAGGCCCCGAATTCACATTAGCTATGAGTGGTGTTCATTGCTAAAGATACACTTGAATACTGATGAGTTGAAATTCCTGATTTTGTGCATGTGTCGGTGCATTTCTCCCTTTTGTGAGACAAGTGAAAACAAAAAATTCACAGGCAGCAGAAATCTTGTCCACTGACATTGCAGAGGTTGAAAAGGGGGCAAGCTTTTACTTCAGCCCCTAAATGTTTTCACATGTTAATTAAAATAATGTATATGAAGTGTATTGATCACTTGAAAGGTGTTTTGGCCAATGCCAACTTTTATTGTTCAATTTATTGTTCTCCAGTATCACGAGAACAATCATGGATTTTTGGTATAATGAAATAGCTTGTGATGCAGCAGATCTTGTTTGCGGGTGGGGCAGTTTGTTATCAAAACCTTTTTTTAAATCCCCGTTTCTATTAAAAATGCCTTCCATAAACTGCCCAAACGTTTTCTGCAGTTCAGGAATGGCTATTGTCCAGCAATGCCTTTTTTAAAAATGTATCCCAACATTATAATATACTTTGTTTCCATGCACTCATTCTGCATTCTGCACTCAGAATTGCATTCTGAATGCAATTCATTATTACGTCACATTTTCCTCCAAGGACATCAATACGGCATACCTGGTTCCTCTCTCCATATTATCCTTTATTTATTGCTTGCCTCCATAGGTAACATTTACTCCAGTGAGCGTTATCTGAACTGCTTGTTTCATATTTCATGGTTTGCAATTGTTTATCATGAACCACCTCGAGGTGCATCTGGGTATAGGATGGAAATTATTGAAATTAAACCATGTGGTCCTCAGGTTTGGTTCAAGGATGGGCAACTTTGCCTAGCAGGCTGCTTCCCAGAACTGTGTGAACGTTGTCTGTTGTGGCTGTGGGGTTAGTGGCTCTTTTATGCTTTGACATCATGAACATTGGCAAACATAGCATAGCAACATTATAATACTCTAAAAAGTGTCATACATGCTGTGTTTCACAGCACGGATGATGGCCACAACACCTTCTAAGGACAGGCCATAGCTCACTGGTAGAGTGCATGAATTGCATGCAGAAATGTCTCAGTCCCAGCAACTCAAGGCAGAGCTGAAAAATATTATTGCTTGAAATGCTGAAGAGAAAATGCAAAGCTAAGCTAGACAGACCACTGGTTTGATGTGTATAAGGCAGCTCTGATGTTCTCTGTAAGAGCCTTCCACTGAGCACAAGTGCTCCATTTTCTCAGTGGACAGGATATATATTACTCATGTGTTATGGGCTGGAAAGCAAGAAGAAGAAGATACATAGAAATGGGAGCAGGCTATATATTGTCCATTTGTCATTATTCTGGTACATTTTGGCTTTGCATTTGGAGGGAGACCAAGAGTGAATTTCACTGGGCTGCCAAAGTGTTCATGATTAACAGCAGGTACCAGTTCATTTTTATGTAAACACATTGATAGGTTTTGACAGGAAGGCTGGGGGAAAAAAAATCTACCAAATGCAACACATCCTTTCAAATATGCCATGGAATGATGAGCTAATTCTTCAGCACAATGCTGAATTTATTCCACATGCCAATCAACTGGTAGGAAGGAATGTCAGAACTTGCTGATACTCTCTGGATATACTCTATAGCAGGAATTCTCTCCCTTTGTCTTAACAAGGGATCCCCATCAAAAAGATCTCTCCTAATCATATGACCAAGAAAGTGTGTGTTTTGCAATTGTGCTATTCAAGGAGGGAGTTTTACTGCAGAATTCAGTATTCTGATGCCCTTTGGTTAGTTCAGATCACACATGGATGTCTGGGATCCTTAATATTTTTAAACAGTGGTGTTCTTTTAAAGCTTTATTTCGTTGAACAGGAAATAGCAGTAGAATTCAATCCACCAACTTGTCATTCAAAGGTCTTTTGAGATTTTTTAAAATAAAAAACCCTACCATTTGCTTTAAAACAGTGGTATTCATCCCTAAGCAGAGTGTTTCAGAAGAGCAGCAGTACTAAGAGAACGTTGCTCCGTTTAGCCTAGTGGCTGAGTTGGATAATTTTAGATTCTGGATTAGTTTCTACAGGACCCCTGGACTCTTGAGATGACCACATGTTTATCTTCATTGCCCTGCTGCACTTGGCAGTTCTGCTCCTTCTCTTGAGTGGGGCCTGGACTTGTGCTCCCAGGCACATTTATACTGAAGCTAGCTACCTACACTTAAAATTTAGTCAATGGGACTAAAGCTTGTGTCCAACACAGACAATCTGATGTAAATGGCAATGTTAAATGCTAGCCTTTCCCAACTTGGTGCCCTCCAGATGTTTTGGACTAAACCTCCCATTGGTTCCAATGAGAGCCAATAATAAGATCTTATAGGAGTCGTAGTTCCATAACATCTGGAGGGGACCTCATTGGGCTATACTGTCTGTACATTTGACCCAGAAAAGTCTCCTGCCTTTTTGAAGGTAAGGGCGCTTCATGCAACAAACATGAATGTAGTAGATATTTACCAATATGCTCTGCTGTCCAGGAGAGCATATTGATGGTTATCTGTGTTATAATCACATCTCTTCTAATTTTTAAAAGCCTTACAATATCTAATTTAATTATACTGCTGGAAAATAATATTTTTTGCTTTGTTCAATTATTGTGTTTTCTATCTTCTCTTAGGTTTTACTGGGACTTAATAATGCTTATAATGATGGTTGGAAATCTTGTCATTATTCCTGTTGGGATCACATTCTTCACAGAGCAGACAACCACACCGTGGATTATTTTCAATGTAGCATCAGATACTGTGTTTCTGTTGGACTTGATCATGAACTTTAGAACTGGCACTGTTAATGAGGACAGCTCTGAGATAATCCTGGACCCCAAAGTCATCAAGATGAATTATTTAAAGAGCTGGTTCGTGGTTGACTTCATCTCATCAATACCAGTGGATTATATCTTTCTCATTGTAGAAAAAGGGATGGACTCAGAAGTCTACAAAACTGCTAGAGCACTTCGTATTGTAAGGTTCACAAAAATCCTCAGCCTGCTGCGTTTATTACGGCTTTCAAGATTAATAAGATACATTCACCAGTGGGAAGAGGTAAGTTTCCCCTTTTGTATATTCATCAAACGGATGCATTTTTTAAAAAGAAAGAAAGAAAAGATAATGATCTTACGTTGAGATGTTGCAGCCAACTGAGACTTCATAGTTCTGATTACACTTAGGAAAAGGTAAGGTTACTTTTTGGGTGTGGAGTGGCATTTTATCTTGTCCACTATTGTTTACTTTGTGCTACTTTTGATGATGTCTGAGCAGTATTATTAAAAACTAAATGAAGATTCAGAATACATGTATTTGTCAATAATTCAGCCGTCCTGGGGGCCAGTTGTCAGACTGGTCCCACAGGCCAAATATGCGATTGCTCTCACAAACGTGATGAACAACACACAAGTCAGTAAATAAGGCTTAACTGCTTTATTTACATATAAACAAACTGGGAGCTCTACATCACGGCTCCCTCTCTCTGGCATAACAGCCAGTAAAAGAGAAAGAACTAAGGTACAACAGTCCCACATAAACATCCTGTCTACGTCACTTCCACTCTGTGGGAATGAAAACACATACAGTCATATGATACACAATAACCCTATGACTACAGACGGGGAATGAATCCTAACAAACTCCCCCGATTTATTCCCTGTGCTGCAGTTCACCTTTGGAACTACCCGCAACTGGATTTGGCATTGGCCGTACCATCTTGCACTTCTGATAAGTCACGGCTTCACAGCTCTTTGACTGCGCAGCAAAAGCGAAAGCGGGGTGGGGGGACTTTTCCAGAAAGGCTAAAATGAGCAGTCAGCTCACTCTTCAACGCAAGAGCTTGATTAGTCTGACTGGTATTTGTTTCACGTAATAATTCTACTTTCTGTAGTGGCTTGTCCATTGTTGGCGGCTGTATGTTTTTGAACACCAGTTGCTGGAAAATGTGGGGCAGGGGCGGGGAGTGCTGTTGCACTCCGTTCTTGCTTACAGGCTTCCCAAAGACATCTGGTTGGCCAATGTGAGAATAGGATGCTAGACTCAGGGGTGTCAAGTTGAATAAAATGTTGTCCTCCACACATGCCATTTGAATGGCAATACCCATCAACTGGCAGAGGGGTGTTTAATTGTTTTATTAAAGGGGGAGAAGGGACTTTGGCCATTAGGCGTTTACTCCTATGGCAGGACTCTTCCTATGTTCATAGTTATAATAATAGTCATTTCAAATACTGTATCACTTTTGTCATAAGCCAGTGGCAATCTTCCCATGATCACTTTGAACTGGTCTTGTGTTTGTGTGTGTGTGTTACGCTAGTACCGGTAGCCCTAAGCCAGTGGGGAGCACAGTCCTTTTTCATTTCCTCAATGGAGCTTTCTCCATCTCTTCAGTAAGAAAAGTGATGAGTGTAGTGAATTGAGGTGAACCATATTATTTTAACTTAAGCGGATACTGTAGAATTGTGAATGTGCATTGGAGTAGAGTCGTGTGCAGTTGCTTCGCTGTCCCCTTGGTGCAGGCATAGGCAAACTCCGGCCCTCCAGATGTTTGGGACTACAATTCCCATCACCCCTAGCTAATAGGACCAGTGGTCAGGGATGATGGGAATTGTAGCCCCAAACATCTGGAGGGCTGGAGTTTGCCTATGCCTGTCTTGGTGGATCCTTGAGGATACTGAGCAGGACCAGAAAATAATTTCATTAATATGTAGCCACCATGTAAAAGAAAAGAAGGAACTGTATAATGTATGTGGTCCCATGAAATGTAACTGAATTTTGACAAACAACTCAAATGGCAGTAAATGAGATTTGGTGAAGATCTTGAAGAAGTGAAAAAAATATATTTGTGTCCATTCACTAATTTGAGGTAAATGGCATTAACTAGTTTGCTGAACCCCAGCTAGCAACTTGGATCATTTCTGTTTTCTTCTGTTTGTTTATCCACATATCCATGATTGTTCTGACATCCCAGTGTCCCTTTGGTTCTGCTTTCTGATTCTGGCAAGAGTTCTGGATTTTTTTTTTATGTTAGCAATGGAATAGATGCTGCACATGCACCCAGCAAAAAGTTCTTGAAAATTATGTACAGATAAAGGTGCAGTTGCAAAGTTCTGCCGAAGTTTTGCTCCCTGTGGATTGTGTTGTTTTTGGTGTTCTGTGTTGGCTCCAGTGATTGTTAATCAGAAGCATAGCTCTACCTCAACACGGTGTATATAATGCATCTGAAATACTGTACATTTTTTGCCCTATATGTCTATTTTACCATTATGGAACACACATCATTATTTGGCAATGTGCAGCTGATGAATCTGCTCAGAAAAAATACACATAATTAGTCCCTCAGCTAAAATCCCATATGGGTAAGAACTCTGGGGGTGCATGAGAAATCCTCATGTTCTTGTGAAGCCTGACAATTTAAAAGGGAAAAGGACACATTTTAAATGCCATCTGAAATGCTAAATGGCACTGGCTGACCTTTCACACAGGAAACGTAAGACGCTGCCATATACCAAGTCAGAATTTTGGTGCATCCAGCTCAGTTGTGTCTACTCTGGCTGGCAGTGGCTTTCCACAGTTTCAGACAAGAGTCTTCCCCAGTGCTGCTTAGAGATGCTGGGGATTGAGCCATGGCCCTCTGCCAGATAGGACTTGATTTTGGCTTTTATCGTTAAGGTTGGTATTTTTGTTTTATTGAATTTTTACTGAGATATTGTTAGCAGTCTTGAATATTTTTGGCAGCAATATTTTCCATTAGAATCATGGAATCACAGAATCATAGAGTTGGAAGAGACCACAAGGGCCATCCAGTCCAACCCCCTGCCAAGCAGGAAACACCATCAAAGCATTCTTGACATATGGCTGCATAGCTGCCAAGTTTTCCCTTTTCTCACGAGGAAGCCTATTCAGCATAAGGGAAAATCCCTGTAAAAAAGGGATAACTTGGCAGCTATGTATGGCTGTCAAGCCTCTGCTCAAAGACCTCCAAAGAAGGAGAGTCCACCCCACTCCTTGGTAGCAAATTCCACTGCCGAACAGCTCTTACTGTCAGGAAGTTCTTCCTAGTGTTTAGGTGGAATCTTTTTTCTTGTAGTTTGAATCCATTGCTCTGTGTCCGCTTCTCTGGAGCAGCAGAAAACAACCTTTCTCCCTCCTCTAGATATCACCCCTTAACCTTCTCTTCTCCAGGCTAAACATACCCAGCTCCCTAAGCCGTTCCTCATAAGGCATCGTTTCCAGGCCTTTGACCATTTTGGTTGCCCTTTTCTGGACACGTTCCAGCTTGTCAGTATCCTTCTTGAACTGTGGTGCCCAGAACTGGAGACAGTACTCCAGGTGAGGTCTGACTAGAGCAGAATACAGTGGTACTTTTACTTCCCTTGATCTAGATGCTATACTCCTGTTGATGCAGCCCAGAATTGCATTGGGCTTTTTAGCTGCTGCATCACACTGTTGACTCATGTCAAGTTTGTGGTCTACCAAGACTCCTAGATCCTTTTCACATGTACTGCTCTCAAGCCAGGTGTCTCCCATCCTGTATTTGTGCCTTTCATTTTTTTTGCCCAAGGTATTACTTTACATTTCTCCTTGTTAAAATTCATCTTGTTTGCTTTGGCCCAGTTGTCTAATCTATTAAGGTCATTTCATTACTACTTAGAGATACTGGGGAATAAACCAGGGGCCTTTTTGCATGCAAAGCAGATGCTCTGTCATTGAATGATGGCAATTTTATCTTAAACTTCTCCTAATTTACTGAATCAGGACAAATTACAATAGGCCACTGATTACCTCCAGGTGTTCTACTAATAATCATTTGGAATATCTCAATTAGTTTATTTAACAACCAACCAACAACCACCACCACAATTACTGAAATATCTAAATGTTTCTTGGTTTGTGGAGCCACGTATTTTTCTTTGGGCCTGTTGAGAAAGTCAGTGTTTGTGACTGGTTGAGAGTGGTTGAGAGTGACTAGATTGAGCATCCACCATTCAGATAGGATGAAGGTGCTATTCATACTGTACATGGTTCATGTGCCTTGAGTAACAGAGTTTGGCCTGTTTTTGGATGCAGTTGCGCTTGCCCAGAAGGTTCAGGTTCGTACTCCAAACATTTAGAATGTCGTCACATGTTTTAATCTGGTTTTAGTTTATTATTAACTATTTTTTGATGTTTTGGATAGTGTTTTTTTTTTTGCTGATAATTTCAAATTGTGTTGGGGTTTTTATTGCAATCAAGCAGTATACAAATCTTGTGAAATAAAATGAAATCCTGGAGGTGAGGTGCTATTGGATCCTTTCTTTTCAAGAACCTGCTATCGGTGTGCCAGCTGTGACCGTAAGGGGACCAGTTATGCATCACCACAAAAGAGGGCAAAAGAGGCCCTGGAATTTGCATAAAGTGTGCATATTGTAATTTATATATAAATTCAAATTTTAAAGCAATTGCTATAATTGAAATTTAAATAAGATATATCTCACAGTAGTGGGGAAGGCAGAAGGTGTTTTGTGCCTGCTCAGTTTTCTTGGACTGGACAGCTCTCAAATAAAGCATGTCTTCAGGGCATCTTGAATCATAGAATCATAGAGTTAAAAGGGATCTTGAGGATCACCTAGTCCAACCCTCTTCCTTGCAGAAATACGCAGCTGTCCCTGATGGTGATCAAACCTGCTACCTTGCTGTTATCAGCACCACACACTAACCACCTGGGCTATCCAGATGATGGCTCACCACCCCCAACTCTCGATCCATTTCCAGCCTCAATTCAAGGTGCCAGTTTTGACCTATAAAGCCTTCTCATAGGATGGGGTTGGGTTGCCTACAAGACTGCCTTCTCCCACACAAACCTGTCTAGCTACTGAGGTGCTCCTCAGCAGAGGTGCCAACTTGTGAGGAAGATGGGGAGGGGCCACGTTGCATGTGCAATCGCATCAGGATGTCAGAGGAGCCAGGGGGTGGAGCCAAATGCAGTCGTAGCACAGATTCAGTGGCCAGTGGCTCCTCCTGCTGCTGTTGCTGCCACCATCGGCCGAGGGCTGCTTCCCCCCTCCTTCCCTTCTGCGGCAGGAAGAGGAGGAGAAGGAGCCAGCCACTAAAGTCATGCTGCACTTGCCGCTGCACTTGGCCCTGATTTCCCCCCAACATTGGGGGGGGGGCTCAGGAGTTAGCACCTCTGTGGCTTCTCTTTTGAGCTGCTCTGCCTACTCAGGTCAGGTGACTGCTGTCCTTTCCACTGTGCTGTCTCATTCGACAGTGCAGGAAACTCACCTGACACTGAAATGCATGTATTTTTGATGTTGAGTGAAGACTCTTTGATTTGTCTACTTCTTGTGTTGTTGTTTTTAAACGTGGAGTACCTTTTTAAGGCTCTTTGTGGCTCTTGGCTTTTATCTCTGCTAACATAAAAGTTATGAAATCTCATAGGTTTTTACATGAAGAAAAGCACAGAAACACATTTAAACAAATGAGCACTATTTTATACCACCAGACTGCTAATCAGAATGAAATGCAGATGTGCCGAGGAAGTTCTGTATTGTTCAAATGCTGATGCCCATGAGTGCAATTTTTAAATATATATATTGAAACACACCCAGAGGTTTATTCACTTCAAGAAAGCCAGGGGGTGCCATTTTGGAATTCGGTAAAGGGATTTCAGGGTGCACGACAGAGTTGAAAAGTTGACCCTGTGATATAGAAATGCACTGTTTGGATCTCAGTTTTAGAGCATTTCTTGTGGTTTCATGGAATCGTCCATTTTCAGGGGACCATGCATTTGTTGTTGTTGTTATTTATTGAATTTCTATCCCGCCCGTCCTCCTAAAGGAGCCGGGGGCAGCTAGTAACGAAGCAGAACAGACACCAAAGTTCAAAATAAAACCTATCGTAAAGCATATAAAAACAATGAAGGACATTAGCAAACATTTTTAAAAGCCACATGCCATCACAACTAATTATTTCAAGGTTGCTAGGAACAGAATCTTCCAACCATCAGATGCCTGGGTGAATTTGAATGTTTTAAAATCCCACCTGGAAGTCCATGATGAGAGAGACAGGTGCACTTCAACACTTGCCACCTGCTTGATGAAGGGAAAGCTGAGCCAGAGCATCTCCAACAGATGGCTGCCCAGCCTCTGCCTGATGACCTCCCAGGAAGGGGAGACCACCACTCCTCTTGATAATTGATTCTGTCGTTGAAGTGAACCAAAATTTATCCCCCTGTAACTCAGGAGCATTAGATCTAGTCCTGCATTTGGGAGCAGCAGGGGGAAAAGTGTTCTGCTTTATCCTTAACCATTTAAGGGAGTTCTTTGAGGAATACGTAATGACAACTTGCCTGAAACATTGTGAGGCGCATGGGGCTCCCATGGTTGCTGCCTGATTATACGGTAGGATGAACCCACAAAGTTTTTTCAGTTCGGATGTAGGTTTCTGTCGCGTTAGCTGAAGCAGTCCCACGAGTTGCAGTTTGCCACAAATCGTATTTTATTTTAGTTGACATGGGAGCCAAAACATATTACAATCCTTTGCAGGTTTCAGTTGAGAATGGTGGTCCACAGGTAGAGCACATGTGTTCACAGATGTATAACATTTATTTAACACATTACAAAAGCATCAAGGTGATTGAGATAAATTGATATGTATAAACTGAAGAGGCCACAAGTATATTTGTACATTTGCTTCGGTATTGCCGATATTTTATAGGTTTTCTATGTGTAGATAGGGTCTAAACCGCAGAGCCTAGGGCTTGCCGATCAGAAGGACGGCTGTTCAAATCCCCACGACAGGGTGAGCTTCTGTTGTTCTGTCCCAGCTCCTGCCCACCTATCAGTTCGAAAGCACATCAAAGTGCAAGTAGATAAATAATAAATAGGTACTGCTCCAGCGGGAAGGTTAACAGCGTTTCCGTGTGCTGCTCTGGTTCACCAGAAGCGGCTTAGTCATGCTGGCCACATGACCTGGAAGCTGTCTGTGGACAAACGCCGGCTCCCTTGGCCTATAGAGCGGGATGTGCGCTACAACGCCAAAGTCGTCCGCAACTGGACCTAATGGTCAGGGTACCTTTACCTTTACCTTTTTTATGTGTAGATGCAATTAAAACATTTATATAAAAATAAAAAAAACACTGTATATGGGCATCAGTTGCAATCTCTCCCCCTTTTAAAACATTCACAAATTGAGCAGTTGGGGTTCGTAGGATGGTCTGATTTGTGTGCGCTGCATCTGTGTTTATATAAGCTTGTTAAGCTTGAAGATATGGGGAGGTCAAACAATTCTGTGTGAGATTTGACACGGAGTGTCACCCCCCCCAGATTTCTGTCTAGACTTCCATCCTGATCCTCAGCAGTTTCTTATAATCTGAAAACCACAAATCTTTTCACAAGCAATCTTGACAGTATCTTATTGCTGTTCTGTTCTCAGAATAAATATGGCTTACCCAATATAAGTAACACTTCAAAACACAAAATTGCACCTCAGCCACTAACCCCCTATGACAAGCTGTGGCCTGATGGAAACAGAAATAGGAGTGTCACTTTCTCCAGAAATATGTACTTAGCAATCAAAACAGTAGGCTGCATATCAAGGGCAGTATCATCAAATAGCATGAAGGGCAAAGAACAACGGAGCATTAAGTGATGGGGCTTGACATAGATAAAAACACAAGCACTGCATTTCTGGACCATTGCAATATTGATGTAGTCCAGGGACAGCCAATGTGGGGCATTTCACATGTTGGGCTCCATCTCAGATTGGTTAGATTCTGATTTCTTTTGGCCCACAGATCCATATTTCTCCCCCACCCCTAACTGTATGTAATGCAAAGTATTCACTGTGGCATGTTGGTTTCCTGGCCCAAAAACGATATGTATTATTTTCACAGCAGTTTTGAGTACAGAAGCATTGACTAATAAGTATGCTGCTTGTCATCCTTATCAAAAAAAAGATAACAATAGAAACAATATCAAATTCCAAGGACATGGGAGTGGGCGTTTTGCATCATTGCATCGTTTGCATTGATGCCCTTCATCGATCAACAATGCCGCACAGACCAGGTGAGAGCAGCAGACTATTCAGATGTTAGTGTGAAGAGAGCCTCTGCTCCCTCAGATATTCCCATCAAATATACACCAGTATAGAGGGAGCCTAGGCAGCTATAGCCCACTGAATTATGGCAGTTCTGACCCCAAGAAGATAAGAAAATGTTCCAGCATTTTGTTCTCACAGTGGTCAACGAGATGCCTATTGGAAGTCCACAAGCGGGACACAAGTAGCACTCTCTGTCCTTTATATTGGGGGGTAGGGGTGGCTGTGATACATATTTATATACAGTGGCACCTCTGGTTAAGAACTTAATTGGTTCCGGAGGTCCGTTCTTAACCTGAAACTGTTCTTAAACTGAGGTAGCACTCCCGCTGCCGCCACGCCGCCACCGCACGATTTCTGTTCTCATCCTGAAGCAAAGTTCTTAACCCGAGGTACTATTTCTGGGTTAGCGGAGTCTGTAACCTGAAGTGTTTGTAACCTGAAGCGTCTGTAACCTGAGGTACCACTGTACAGTATAAGCATACAGAATCTGTGGAGGGAGGGATAATACTAGCAAGACTCCTAGATCCTTTTCACATGTACTGCTCTCAAGCCAGGTGTCTCCCATCCTGTATTTGTGTCCTTCATTTTTTTTGCCCAAGTGTAGGAGGACCTTAAATTTCTCCCTGTTAAAATCCATCTTGTTTGCTTTGGTCCAGTTGCCTAATCTGTTAAGGTCATTTTGAAGTGTGATCCTGTCCTCTGGGGTATTAGCCACCCCTCCCAATTTGGTGTCATCTGCAAACTTGATTAGGATGCCCTCAATCCCATCTTCCAAGTAATTTATAAAGATGTTGAATAAGACTGAGCCCAAGACAGAACCCTGTGGCACCCCACTAGTCACTTCTCTCCAGGATGAGGAGGAGCCATTGATGAGCACCCTTTGGGTTCGGTCAGTAAGCCAGTTACAAATCCATTGAATGTTAGCATTGTCTAGCCCACATTTTACTAGCTTCTATACAAGTATTAGAAACAATACTGTACTATTATAGGTTGTGGTTGACCTTTCTTAAATTAGGGAGATGGCAGCCATGCTGTGCACAAACTCACGTTGACAATGGCAAATCCCCCAATATCTGACAACCATCCCTATGGATAAATGGTGTAAATTGGGTGCAATAAGGAAAAAGTGCAGAATTGTGGTGAAACCTTGACACCAAAACTGAAATATGTGTGGCTAATTCAGTTAAATCTATGGACTACTATATTTTGTTACGTTTAGACATTTGCTATGTAGGTTCAAGCTATGGTTCATTCTAATGGCAGATATGCTTAGGTACTCTCCAGTCAGCTGTTTGCATGAAGCAAAATATGCCAGCAGACATTAATTGCAGCAGCATCCTTCTGCCACCCAACCTTCCTTCCTTTCCTCGATTTGTCAGATATATCTTGGAAAACAGAAAGTCTCTTCTCGATGCTTAAAGGCAAGAGTTGTGAAATGTCAGTGCTAATGTTGAACATGCTGCTGAATTTGTTGCTCAGGGTCTTCTGATCCCTTTTCCAGGGCTGAAAATACAAAGCAAGATTGGTTTTCAGTGACAATGTCTTTCTTGACTAGCGTAATAAAATATATGCTTACAAGACATCTTCCCGTTTTGACTTTGAGGAAAGGTGACCCACAGTCATTTAGAAAGTGTTTCTGTATGTGTGTTTAATATTTGTTCAAAGATACTGGATTGTTGGGCACTGTACATCTGATGAAAATGACAAAATGAGTGCCTGTCATATACACGCACAAATCGGCACACACATAACTTGCTCAGTTGTACTTGCGAGAGTACAACCTGTTCACCATGAGCAGGGTGATGCTTACGGTACTAGGGGCTTCGCCAGACGAATAAATTTGCCAGACCTGTTTATTGAGCATTCATCCTGACTTGCTTTCACAGAGCTTACACAGAGGTTACGCTATGCCCAATCTTTGCTGAGTATTCATTTTGATTTAATTGTGGGGTGGTTGTATGCCAATTGGGACACGGATGGCACTGTGGGTTAAACCACAGAGTCTAGGGTTTGCTGATCAGAAGGTCAGCGGTTTGAATCCCCGCAATGGGGTGAGCTCCCATTGCTCAGTGCCTGCTCCTGCCAACCTAGCAGTTCAAAAGCACGTCAAAGTGCAAGTAGATAAATAGGTACTGCTCCGGCGGGAAGGTAAATGGCTTTTCCGTGCGCTGCTCTGTTTCACCAGAAGCGGCTTAGTCATGCTGGCCACGTGACCCAGAAGCTGTACGTTGGCTCCCTCGGCCAATAATGCAAGATGAGCGCTGCAACCCCAGAGTTGTCCGTTAATGGACCTAATGGTCAGGGGTCCCTTTACCTTTATACGGCAATTAGCATTAATCCTTGTTGCCCTACTGCCAACGGGTGAGCAGTTTCTTGTTCCAACTGAGTTTCATATGGGAGACTTTTGCAGAGTTGTCTGGATAGGCCAAGGATTAAACTGTGATTTTTTTCGCATGAGCTCTGATTCTGAGCTGCAGCCTTTCTCCAATGTCACAAAGGAACAAGGTGCAATGTCATGCGTAGGAGTCAAAATCTTTCCTTTATTGCAACTTCTATTTTGAGTCAGATTTGAATCCTAGGAACAATAGACTGGAGCTGTTTTGAGGAAAATGTGCATTCTCAATCTGTCTGCCACAGTTAATGAGGATCATAGAATCATAGAGTTGGAAGAGACCACAAGGGCCATCCAGTCCAACCCCCTGCCAAGCAGGAAACACCATCAAAGCATTCTTGACATATGGCTGTCAAGCCTCTGCTTCAAGACCTCCAAAGGAGGAGACTCCACCACACTTCTTGGCAGCAAATTCCACTGCCGAACAGCTCTTACTGTCAGGAAGTTCTTCCTAATGTTTAGGTGGAATCTTCTTTCTTGTAGTTTGAATCCATTGCTCCGTGTCCGCTTCTCTGGAGCAGCAGAAAACAATCTTTCACCCTCCTCTATATGACATCCTTTTATATATGTCAGGGGATTCTTGCGACTACTCTCGAGTAACGACGCTCCTCATGTCACTTTTCCATAACGTGTTTATTGGTGCCTCTATTTACAGTGAGCTAGGTGTAGAAACATGTCTTCTTACTCCGATGCAGAATCCGGAAGTGCCCCCCGGCGCGAACGCTCCCAACATAAAAGTCGCGGGACACTGAATCTCCTCCCCTTTCTTCTCTTTCGTAATTCCGGAACCGGCGGAAAGGGTCTGCGTTCCATGTTTTCCCTCTCCCCCTTTTCCCCTTCTCTCTTCTCCTGCCTGTGGAGTCTGGGCTCTTTCCTCCTGCCTGAGCCCTGGCACTCTCTCTCCGTGTCCTGACTAGCCTCCCCCAAGCCTGTGCTTCCTTCGCTGCTCGGGGAGGAGCTGCTCTTGATGATAGGGGGAAGTACTCTGTACTCTCTCCCCCTTACATCCACCCTCCCTCCAGGCCCCCCTCCCCCCGTTGCTCTACCTTTAGATTTCCTGTTTTGAGCAGGGAGTTGGACTTAATGGTCAACATCCCCCCCCCAATTCCATCATTCTATGTGCCTGAGAATGCAAAATCATATACTGTACAAAAATATATTTGCAGTCTTTGAACAATGTATCTTCTGTTAAATGTATATCTGTATAGGTTTTTGAACTGCCCTTCATAAATTGATTTAAGTAGACATAGAACAACTTTAATAACTGATTTTCTGGAAGTGCCTGTGACAGTTAAAGCAACTCATTGCCTCATCTCAGATTTCTGTCTGTGTTTGGAATGGAGAAAAGGCCCGAATTGCTCCAAGTGACAGCAGCTTTTCTGTCCATGCTAAATTTGGTGAGCATGGATTCTCTATAATAGGCCATTTCAGGAACAGCTAAAAGCATTACAGTGCCTGGAACAATTATGATGCTGTTAGAGCTTTCCACATTTCAACCACTACTTCTGCTGCTTAATGGTGTTCTCATTTGGATAGCCAGATATTATCACTGGTCTTTGCTCGGAATATAGCACACAGGGAAACTCTTCAAAATATTACATTAAAAGAGAACCTGCTGCCAATTTCCCCACCCCACCCAGTTTGCTGATTCAGAGCCTCTTGGCATTCCTGATTCAGGCAGGCATGGCACAATTCACTTTTTGAAACCCTCATAAGTTGAACTTCACCCTCGTCGTGAAGAGGGAATGAGTCAATGAAGTGAGAGCAAGCTTTCCATTAACAGATCCCTCTTGTCTAGTTTCCCCATGTGGTCTTGCAGCTAGTTCAAGAAAGGGTGCACAGTGATTGATGAAGGGAGATTTCGGTTCATTCAATCCTTGCGTATGATTAAATAGTCTTTAGCCTGTAAAGCACATGCCACTGGTCTCTTTTCATGCAGACAGAAGCAACAGATTCCATCCATGCTTCAATTCTGCACCTCCAAATGCCCGCCACACATCTCCCACATATGCAGAACAGTCTCAACAAGACTCTCAAAGCAAATACAAGAAAGGCCAAAAGACAAGAGTACAGTAAGAAGCAAATCAACCAATCAAAGCAATGTTCGCACTGAAACAGTTGCTGGCATCCATCTGTCTCAAGAGACAATGGAGTGTGCCTTTGGGGGTGAAGTCAAACCGCTGTGTTAGCAGCACCAAAGTGTTTTCTCTGGGGCACAAGCCTGGGCAGCATGTATGGAGGTCTGGGGCTGCCCAGATGACAAGAACCCCTTCTTGGCCTTGATGAAGTGGTCCAAATGAAGGCAGAGAAATACGTTTGGCACCAGCTTGGCTACAAGAGTTGCTGCAAAGAGGCACATAAGATGCCATCCAGCCATCTTAGGGACTCCACTCCGAATTTGTGTAGGCTTTACTCCTTAGCCTTTTGTTCTCCCGAAGATATCCCGCAAGGCAGTGAAGGTTTAGGATCAGAGTTTTCCTCCTCCTAAATAAGCTACCTTCCCAGGTTGATAAGCTTCACCCGCCCTTCACTTCTCTCTACAGCACATGCAGAAACTGCCTTCCTGACCATTGGACCCACTATTGGTCTCATCCACTCAATCTGCTGGAGCCTGTCTTTGCATGCATGGCACAGGGAATAAGCATGTACATATGGTTCTGTAACAGGCAGAGAGGGTTATTGTGGTTTTCCTAGGATAGGCAAGTCTTCATTTTGTGCCTTCACTTTCTCGTCCAGGGGCGTACCCATGATCAAAACTGGGGGGGCAAGAGAGGGGAAGAGAGAGGGAAGGAAGAAGGGAGGGAGGGAAGAGAGAGAAGGAAGGAAGGAAGGAAGGAAGGAAGGAAGGAAGGAAGGGGTGGGTGAGAGAGAGAAGGAAGGAAGGAAGGAAGGAAGGAAGGAAGGAAGGAAGGAAGGAGGGAGGGAGGGAGGGAAGGAAGGAAGGAAGGAAGGAAGGAAGGAAGGAAGGAAAGAGATAGAGAAGGGAGGGGAGAGAGAGAGAGAGAGAGAGAAAGGAAGAAAGAAAGAAAGAGGGGAGAAGGAAGGACGGAAGCAAGGATGGAGCTCCCGTCCGCCGCTGCCCCCAGCTCAGGCTGCTCCTCCCCCCTCCCACGTTCCTGTTGCTGGCTGCAGCCACGGAGAGGGCGAAAACAGCCCGATTTCAAGCTGCTTCCCCCCCCCCCCACGTTCCTGTCGCTGGCTACAGCCGCGGAGGGGGCGGAAGCAGCCCAATTTCCATAACCCACAGCGACTTTTCGCCTTCAGTTTTCAGAGGGAAAAAGTGAGGGTTATGGTCCGTAAAATGCGGTATTTTTTTTACTTTGGGGGCAGCTGCCCCCCTGCCCCTCGATGGGTGCGCCCATGTTCTCGTCCCTACTGCTACTAAGTATGCAAGAAGAGTCTGTCTTTCTTTTCTTTTCTTTTTTTCTCTCTTTTTCTTCTCTCTCTCTCTCTCTCTCTCTCTCTCTCTCTCTCTCTCCCTCCCTCCCTCCCTCCCTCCCTCCCTCCCTCCCTCCCTCCCTCCCTTTCTCACCCCTGCAAAGAAAATCTGGTGTGTATAATTGCAGAAAATGGAGGGAATCTTCTGTGAGGAAAATTGCCAAAAGTATATGTTAAGAAAAAATGACCACTGCCAATATATTTGCCAAATCAATGTTGCCAATTGTAAAAGTCATTGCTACAAAAACTTTGTGCTGCTTGAGCCACATCATTTGAATGTCTAACAACCATCTCCTCAAGAAGGTATTTTAAGGAGAACTTGCAAATGGAAAAAGGCCTCGAGGTGATCAGCATAACAGAGATGGATAATCTTTGAAGCAACAGGACTTCGTTGTTCCTTTGGAAATTTATCCATGTATCTCTTATGCTAATCTCCTCAAAGTCTTTTTCTGCTACCCTTAGAATATGTTCAGGAGGAGCTGGAGATGATTATTAGGCATTCAAATGATGCGGCTTGGCTATAGCTTACAAGAAAGAGCTGGGAAGAAGCTAAGATAATTTGAACATTTTGAAGAGAAAGCAATGTGCTCTAATGCAGTTGGATATTTTGTCAAAGCTGCCTAACACTTGCACTTTAATCTGTTCAATTTATAGTAGAACATTTTGGGCAAGACTTGGACTTATCCTAATGGCTTCAACAAGATCTAGTTGAATAATAGTATACCACAAAAAAAGTTTAGTTATACAACATCCAGATTCCAAAAAGAGGTTATAGAAAAGAATGGAAAGCTGTTGAAGAAGGCTTATAGCATTTTGTTAGATTTGGAAACAAAAGATGAAGAGGTTAAATCAGATATGATTAAATGGGCACAAGATTTTGGACATAATATACAATTTGAGGATTGGGAAGTTATGGAAAGTAAATATGAAATTTACAGACTGTTCCTTGTTGAAAGAAAATTATATGAAAATGATGTACAGATGGTATATTACACCAGTTAAAATGGTAAAAATGTATAAAACTGGGTCAAATATATGTTGGAAATGTAAAGAAAAAGAAGGGACTTTTTGTCATATGTGGTGGGAATGTAGAGAAGTTAAAAAAATTGGGAAATGATTTATAATGAATTTAAAAAACGTTCAAAAAGCAGGGCTCATGGGAGTGCTTTGGGGCAGGTACGGTATATGTAAGAAGGATGTGAAAAAACAAAACAAAATAAAGAAATTCCTTCCAGCAGCACCTTAGAGACCAACTAAGCTTGTCATTGGTATGAGCTTTCGTGTGCATACACACTTCTTCAGATAGTGAAAAAACGAGAGTGTGATCAGTTCTAGTGCTTTATTACAAGAAGGAAATGTAGATTTACTGCACAGCCTGTAGAGACACACAGGCTTTGCAGATGGACACTGCAACAGTGAGAGGTCCACGGCCATGCAAACGTTCATACATTCTTTGTACATAAAGCAGCATATGTCACTTAGGCCAGGACTTTCCATTGCTTCGCCTGACCAGATGAGGGCATAGGTGGCAAACGCCCAACTCTTATAGATAGTTCCCCTTTCTGGGCTCAGAGCCCAGCACCCCAAGCCCACAGATAAGCATAGCATCAAACCAAGCCAATTAGCATGTATTAAAGCAAGTGAATCGTTCTTGCAACAGCTACCAGTTAGTTTGGGGTTATCTGGACTACCAAGATGGCAGACCTACAGGAGCATTTCACCTTTGGTTCAACACAGCTGTAAAATTAAATCCCCAAATAATACCCTTCCCTTCCCTGATCCCTCCCTTCCACTTAAGGAATTTACTGCTTATGAGTGGACATTCTTTGTTAAACGGCCATCCTATTAAAAACTATCCCTGAGCCTTTTCAACCCATTCGTGTACAGTTGACATTCAAATTCAGAACATCATATATTTTATTCTGTTGATCAGAAAATAATAACGATAATAATATAGAGTATAGTTTGAGCACCAATTAGGCTTATCCTTGCAATTTTGTTTGGTTTTGCCTAATATTCCCAATTTGTTTACTGTATAATCTCAATACACTGCATTTCTTTCTCCATAGCTTTAATGTTACTATCACTATGAACAGCTGGCAGTTGCTAATTAAAAATATCAATCTTTAGTTTACTGCAGTTTAGGATTAGCGTACCAATTTAACAGAGAACTGAGCGTAGCTGAATTCTAAATAAACAAAGAAGAACTTTAGTGAGGAATTATTGACTCATTTTAAAAATAAAATTTAATTACAGATACATAGCTTTGAATATGCATGTGGACTCCTATTGTCAGTGAAACCAAGATCAGTTTGTTTGCTTAACTTTTGGGTGTTTTTGTTTTGTTTTATACAGCAATATACACTCCAGTACAAAAGTAAGCTACAATGTATCCTGGAATCCTCTACCCATGATTCGTTTTCCTTGGAAGATGCCTTATAAAAAATAATTTCTCCTATCCTCCTTTCACACACAGTTTGTACTTTATTCTCACTCCATCAGTTTCTTTTATCCTTCCTTCCTGGTCCTTTTACTCTCTTCCCTTTTTATTTCCTGTTAATAACAACAACAACAACAACAACAACAACAATAATAATTTATTTTATTATTAAATTTATATCCCTCCCAGCAGGATGCCACCAGGTGGGTTCTTGTGCAATGGTGGAAAAGTAGAAAAGCTCTGGCTTTCTGTGTTTTAAGAGAATAACACAATTACAAACTGTAACATAACATCCAGCCTACAACTAGCTCTTCTAAAAGTATTTGAAGATAGTGATAAATGACCAGATATTTCTTACTGGTACACAAAGATATGGGAATCAGCCCTACTTAAAAATTTTGGCATATAAACTGAGAACCTCTAGAGGAATAAAAAAAGAACAAAAAAAGAACAAATATATTTTTGTTTGATATAATTTTATTGGACACGTTACGAACGTAACCAATCTCCCCCCACTCCTTCATCCTATAAATGGTTGTGGATAATACAATAAAACAGGAATACCTACAGAACCTCAGAAACTAAAGTTTGCTGCCCCACCTCAGAAACTAAAGTCTGGCCTCCCCTTTGTCTCTTCTTCTATATTTGATGCCTATTTTCTGTGATGATTTTGTTCTATGCTTGATTTTGCATTTTAATATAATAGTAATAATAATAATAATAATAATAATAATAATAATAATAATTGTTTTACTTTATCATTAAACATATACCCCACTCGTCCTGCCAGATGATTCTAGTGCAGCAAACACACAAATGATAAAACACTTTAAAACATAATAGTTCAGGAACATATTAAGCTTTTATATCACTTTCTAGTTTCCTTCAACACCTCCTTTGGCCTTCCAGCCACCTTTCCTCAGAATGGAAGTTATTGCTGATTCTGGTATTGGTCCAGTCAAAAGGCTATGTCATGGCTTGGGAGCAGGGCAGAAGTGAGGAGTCTCCCTGGCTGAGGCCACCCGAAAGTGGCCCAAGGCCCACTGTTTGAGGAATGCTCTTGTATAAAACAAGAGGAAATAGTATGATTTTTGAAAGTGTCTGGGTGGTGGTGGTGGAAACAGAAGTGTGAGTGGCAGATGGGGAAATGTTATTAACAAGGACTGCAGATCTGAGGGAGAAGAATCCAGTGGGAGGAAAAGTTAAGTCCTACCGTAGTTGAACATTCAAGCCAAAGGCAGAAAGGGATGTTTTGCAAAGGCTGCCTATGAATAAATACCCAAAGGACCCTGTTTTCTTAATTTGTCTTCTGTTGTTATGTTTTGCATTTCTTTAAAGAAATATTAGAAAAGGAGAGAGGGAGAGAGAGGGAGATGCTTTAAATAAGGTTTTGTGATTATCTATTTGCTTTTGCTTGTTCAAATTGGTATTTTTAATGACTGCATTGCCTGGATGCAGGTAGGTAGCCGTGTTGGTCTGAGTCGAAACAAAATAAAAAAAATCCTTCAGTAGCACCTTAAAGACCAACTAAGTTTTTATTTTGGTATGAGCTTTCGTATCTGAAGAAGTGTGCATGCACACGAAAGCTCATACCAAAATAAAAACTTAGTTGGTCTTTAAGGTGCTACTGAAGGATTTTTTTTTTTTTTTGCATTGCCTGGAGTTATTGATGTGTTCAGGAAGTTATGACAAGATTGTAAAATTCATCAATCACAAAAAAATTAAAGTGGCCCTGCCGATAAGTCTCGCCTGCCTATGTATTCTTCCTGCTTTCAGTTATTTCGTGGCATGTTAATGGCACTGGAGGGGGTGGGGGAAGGAGCAAGCTAAGCCTCTGGCAGCTTACAAATGCATCCCCGCTGGGTCACCTTGAGGTACCCCTTGTTCACCATAAGCAGCCAGGTGAGTGGCTTAAAAAAAAAACCGATTAAGAAAAATGGGATAAGTACCTGGGATAATATTCCTGCAAGGAGAAGAGCAGCTATGCATCAATGAGAAGACATAACAGAACCAAGAAAGCAGCTGAGCACCTCATCAGCCTTGCATGTCCCTCTCCACGTAGCAGTGACATTTACGTTCTTGCCACAGGAAAACAGCCACGTACCGTAGATACAAGAGGGTTGGTTGAAGTAAGACAAAGGACAAGATGTTCTGTTCTGTTGCTGCTTTGCGAACAAATCTCTTTGTAATGCACACAGGCCAAGTTCCATTGTATCTTGTTGCTGTGGAATTTTTGTGTGAAATGTTGCAGAAGGACAAGGATTAAACGACAAACAAAGGCACCAAGTAGCCTCTGGCATTTGGGCAGAAGGTGAAGCCAGTATTAAATAGGGAAAGATCAATTGTTTCTCTGTGCCCTTTGAGTATATATGCTGTACAGATTACTTGACATTTTTCCTCCTCGTTGTACTATCTGCATGCAAATTGTCAATGTCCAGCTAAATTAGAAAGGCAGGAACCTAGATGAATGCAAGACAGAATCTGAATTGGAGGAAGTTGCTTTGGAGTGGGATGAAAAGAATATCTTAGATTGTAATTACTGTTCCATATCTTGACATCTGTTGTCTGGCCTGTGTGCAGCCATTTAGGATTTCAATGTACAGTAGTTGACTTCAATCTTGGTTGTTCTGACTTTGTATTGATTTTTGACGGGGTGTGTGATATATTTCATATTTTCTTACTGCATTTTGATTTTAAGCTATGCATATTAAATACTTTGTAAACTGCTTTTGAGAATCTGATGGACTGGCCCCATCAATAAAAAATAGAATAGAATAGAATAGAATAGTAATTTATTCTATTTATTCTACTTACATACAGTACTTGGAATTTGCTTTGGCTAATTTTACAATGTAAATGTACTTTATACAAAGTATCTGTTAAATATCTGTGTGAGGATTGGAGTGTGCAGAACACTATTTCAAGCAAAGAGGAGCCACTCCGACTGCGCCTGGAGCTTTTGCCTTCTGTCCCTGTAGTGACTTCAGAACAGGTTGAGGTGGTTGTTGGTGCCTCTGCCGCCGAGTGAATTGCTCTAGTTGATCATGCTTGACTTTGCTATAAAACTGATTCAGGTCGTTTGCCAATTTTTGACTCTCCGGAGCAGAAGAATATGTTCTCTTATATTCAGTAAAAGAAGATGTTCTCTTATATTCAGAAATGTTCTGTAAAGTCTTCCAAAGAGTAGCCGAGACATGTTTGAGAATTGCGTCTGAATCATAGGTTCGTTTTGCCACTATAATCTCCTTCGCCAGTGTGCTCCTAGCTTGGTTGTACGAATTTCTGTCTCCTTTCCTCCTCTTTAGAATATCGGAGTTTCCTTGAGTTTCCTTGATTAATAAGGTGCAGATTTAAAGCACATTTTTAAAAACAACAAAAAGAAGCATAGGGTGGGATGTTTCATTCCCTTGCATTATAGAACTTTTCTACCCTTTACTTGCCTATCCCCCCTTGCATCAAATAACTATGAGAGTGGATGTAGTGCAGTGGTTAAGGGACTGATCCCTGCACCAGAAACGCCCAGGTTTGAATCTTACCTCCACCATGAACTCACTAGGGCTAGGTGTTATCATAGAAACAGAGAGTTGTAGAGTTGAGACGGACCCTGAGTGTCATCTAGCCCAACTCCCTGCAATGCAGGAATCTCAACCAAAGCATCCATGAAATATGGCCAGCCAACCTTTGTTTAAAACCCTCCAGTGAAGGAGAGTCCATCCACAACCTTCCGAGGGAGACTGTTCCGTTGTCAAACAGCTCTTATTGTCTTAAACCTCTTCCTGATGTTTACTTGGACTCTCCTTTTTTGTAACTGGAAGCCACTGGTTCGGGTCCTACCCTTCAGAGCAGGAGAATACAAACTTGCTCCATCTTCCATATGACTTCCCTCTGCTGTTGTTAAATTGGTATAAAGTGCTGTGGATATGATCCGTCGTTGGTTCTGGATCTACCTGCTGTTGGCTTTCTAGCTTTCTGCCCTGCCAGTCCCAATGAGCACCAGCCACTACTGTTAGCATGTTCTCACGAGCAACATTTTCTTTACTTTTAATATATCTTTTGCACCTGACTCTGGTTGGTAGATGCTAGGCTTCTGTTAAAACAACAACACACAAGGTAGACCCAAGAAGACTGAAGACTGCCTGCTCTTGGCATGAGCAACTATTAGTTCAGATGTAGATTTGGGCAACTACGGTAATCACATCTAAGAATAGGTGGTCTAGGATGTGGGTGCACATATCCATCATTGTCAAAACACACATCCAGCCAAGTCAGCAGTATTAGGATGAGCATTCACAGATGGGAATGAGATTATTTCTTCCTTTTGCTGTTGTCTCAGTCCAGTTTGCCCTGCCTACCAGCATGTATACTAAGGCTAGGTCGTAGGTACCAAGAAAAGATCCAAGGACAAAAGTGGGAGTATTTAAAATGAAACAAAACAAAACAAAAAACAACCCTTTGGGTTTCAAAGGGTTGGATCTGATCTGGGGCTTTTGCACTGTAATCCATTAAAATACTGTCTTCAAATCAACAAAAAGAAGCTTCAACACTTCATGAAATAATGTTGTGCATTTGTAACTGTGAAGACTGATTACTTAAGAGGTTCAGATGATGACTAGAAATAACTGTTTTCAAGAAAGAATTTGTGGAATTAGATTGCACAGGAACATTGTTGGATATCATTTAGGGCTTTTTTGTGTTTTGTCTGGATCTTTTTACCTGAAGTGTCTTGTTGAGTGATTAGATTTGGTTGAGTAGCCTTCTCAGCCTGTTTCCCTGGATAAATTTACTTTCTTCATTTTAAAGTATTCTTGTTAAAAAAAATTGTCTGTGTTGGTATCTTACTTCCAACTGCCCCTTTCCCCCCAGGGATAGTCCTTTCTGGAACCTCTCCCCAAGTTTGTAGGAATTATATCTTGTTTTGAGTTCACTTGCTTGTAAAATGCATGCACGCGAAAGACATGCCAGCTTCCAGCACCCCTCCCTTCACTGGGGTTATTTGTCTGGATACAGAGAATCCCTGCTTCAAAAATGAATTCAGGACTCTCTTTCTGCTGCGCCACCTCACCTTGCATTGTTTCTGGCATTAAGTTGAACAATAGGCATGTTCATCCATCCATAAAAGTTCTGTTTCAGCAAATCACTGTTTAGGATGGACATGCTGCTACTTGGACACCACAACTCTGCTAAGTATAAGGATATTAATCCTGTGCTATAGGCAGAAATTCTGGTGTAAAAATTTGGGATCCAGATATAGTTATGCAGTTTAGCTCACACAGCCTCTTGAATATTTTACATGCTCTTCCCTTTCAGATCTTCATTTGAAATATTGGCAGTCAGAGTCCGGCTGCGTCAACATTGTGTATGCTGGCAAATAGTAGATGTGGCTTTCATAGCTTATTAAACATGGGGGCCAAAGATAAGCCTGGTTTCAGTTATCACCGAGGCTTCATAAACCATGGTTTATGAAACTGGAAATGAGCATTGAGGCTAAGAACCTCTCACTTTGTGTGCTGGCTTCAATGTGAAGATCCTGGCTTGTGTTAAGCCAGAATTTCTCATTGTGTCCAAATTAATCCTGACTTTTTTTTTTCTGGCCTGTTAACCGGAATGTCAAAGCTCAACTGTTAGGCTTGTTATGTGTAGCTTTGGTCAGGATATTTGCACTGAAATACAAATCAAGATCTTTGTAATAGGAGTGGGGAGAGGAGAAGTGGTTTGCCCTGATGCTTATTCAGTTTCATGAATCGTGATGTATGACGCTTCCAGTGAATGGGAGGACCAGGCTGCTGTTGTTTTCTTCTCTAGCCTTTCCTTAGGGGTGGGGAAGATGTGATTCCATTCGCATTTAAAAGTGAAGCTGCCAAATCCGTATTTTCTGAAATGGTACACGAACCAAACCCCAGCCATTGTTTGAAATTCACACTACTCTGATTTTTTTTTTTTTTGCAATGCAATTCTCCAGCTAAGTAATGCACACAAATATGCATATACTAGGATAAACGAACACGTGAAATGCATTGTATTACAGAAAATTGCTTTGTGAAAATGTGTATATTAGGGAAAATTGCATACCAAAAAAAAAAGGATGTGTAAGAAAATTTCCACACTAAAATGGCAATGGATTTTCATAAGAGCTTTAAAAAGAAAGCTGATGTGGTAATGGGGAGAAATGAACTCAAGTTTGGAAAAACAAGAAACTGTCATATTCGCTCATCTCTCTGTCTCCTGCGTAGCATCAAACTGTTCCCCTTGCCACTGATTTTCCCAGGGGGCTTTAACTTGTATTAGTCACCCTTCTTTTCAATAATGCTAACAGCGGGCTGAAACTGCATTACATTTGGATTGCTGGTTACTTTATTTTTTTGTCTGTATTGTAATCAACTCACAAGATTGCAGCCAGTCTTGGCATTCCGGTAAGTCTTTCAGTTGTTTGCAATGACCAACTAAAATGATGGAATGGAAATGTAACCAGCTGAGAGATTCCGGTTGGCTGACACGGTGTGATATCAATCTAAAAATAATAAAATGGGTACAATTGATTCTGCATGTCTGTGTGTGGTTAGGGGCTTGCATTCCTTAAGACAGCAATCCCGCTGTGCCCCATAGCAAACCATTTTTAAAAATGAGATAACGTACACAGGCAATTATTTATTTTGGCATTCAAAGGAAGGAGTCTCACTGGGCATGCCCAACCTCTCAGAAAATGGTCACATGAACCCTGGGAATTCCAGGTTTTCTTTTAACACAGAAAATGTGCACCTTTTTCCTTGGAAACATATCCATTTCAATTCAATTGGTATATTTGGGGAGGGGGGCTTCCTTTGGCTACAGCCAAGTAGACCAACATAGCTTCCACGTAGCATGGCTACATTACCATTTATGATGGCTCCAGTGTGCTGTCACCACACAAGCCAAGCACGCATGACATTAGCCACAGTCCATCTGTTTCCTGTCCCTTTTAGAGTACTCCTGTTTGGTGTGCTTTTCCTCAAACTTAGTTCCATCTGATTGGAAAACAGAAGCCATGATTCTGTTTCTGTGCAAAAAGCTCAGGCTGCTTTTCTGCACGCACAGGCAACAGCTTCACTTGGCACAGGGAAAGACATTGTTGGGTGAAGGCATTCTTACCTGTGCTCTTCTGATGTGAACCTGGTGGGCGGGAGAAAGCAACGTGGAAACATAGCAGGCTGGTGGAGATGGAGGAAATAACCTAGCAGCATTGCAAGCCACTAGCGTGAGCACAGCCTGTTATAGGTAACAATCAAACAAAGATAAAGCAGTATGCTTTTGAATACCAATTTCTAGGGAACAAAAAGCTCTTAGGTCCTGCTTGCATGTTTCCTTGGTTGGCCACCGTAAGGACAGGATGCTGAACTAGAGGGCCATTGGTCAGATCCAGTGCTGCTAAGTTACAGTGGTACCTTGGGTTAAGAACTTAATTCGTTCTGGAGGTCCATTCTTAACCTGAAACTGTTCTTAACCTGAGGTACAACTTTAGCTAATGGGGCCTCCCACTGCCACCGCGCCCCCACCACACGATTTCTGTTCTCATCCTGAAGCAAAGTTCTTAACCCAAGGTACTATTCATGGGTTAGTGGAGTCTGTAACCTGAAGTGTCTGTAACCTGAGGTACCACTATACTGGGTAACAGATGGATTTTATATTTTCAAAATGAGGGATCATCAACAATCCTAGGGGCAGCTTTAGGTGCAACCTGAAACCTGCATAACACACCATGTAAAAGCCTAATCTAGTTAAGTCTGCACTCTTTGCCCGCACTCTATTTTAAGAGACTAAATGCAGACTCTGCGATTTCAGCCTCCAGCCACCCTTTCCCTCCCCACCCCCACTCCTGCTTTTTTAAACGTCCGGACTGATGCAGAATTCTGGAAAATTGAAAGCTTGCTCATTATTTTGTGGCATTTTGGTTGCTCTTTAATAAAAGTATCGCCTGATCATGTAATTTGTGTGTGTTGTTGTTGTTTAAAAATGTGCATTTACCATTGCAAATTGGTTAAGGCACTGTTTTAATTTTTAATTATCTTGTACTTCATCAAGAAGCATGCAAATGCAGGCCTTTGGATTTCAATAGGTAACCCATTAAACACACATTTATGAAAGCACACAACCACTATTTTTATAGGGCGAGTAAAGGGATTTGTTTAATCTGTTCTATTTTAAAGCGATACCAACCACGTGACACCAGGGTATTATGGTTAAGAGAACTAGATAAACACATTAGAGTAATTAACCTGGGAAGGGGGAGCTTTTGAAACTTAAGCACACTGTATTAAAAGGGAGGCAGTGTTGAATTATCAGCAGCTGCTAGATCAAAGCAAATTATCTCATTATCATTTCTTGCAAGCAGTGGTGAATCTATGATCTGCAGGCCCCTGTGTACAGGCCTTTTTGGAGAGGAGGCTATTCATTCAACTTAACAAATGTGACTATGTCAAAATTAGAGGTGTATGAGGGTATGGTGTTATTGATGTTTCTGCTTTTGTACTGTGCTGTCCCTCCCCAAACAACTGTCAAGGACTGCCTGGATGAAGAGGAGCAGTGGGAAGCATCAGCTGGGGAACCTTCAAGGGAAGAAGGCTCAGAGCCCGGGAATTGGTGGTGGAACGATGATGATCAGTCAGATAGTGAAGAGGGATAAGTCTGGAAGGAGGAGGTGTCGGAAGCTGAAGAGGCTGGAGGGTTAGTGAGGGGGAAGAGGCTGGGGGCAGAGAGCAGTCCAGGCTCAGGGGCAGAAGAGAAGGCTGGAGAAGAGGGGGCCAAGAGGCAGTGATGAGATTGGCTGCTGAAGAATCCAGGGAGTCTCCCCTTCCTGCCGCGACCAACTTCCTTCCACCGTGGCCTCATAGAACACAGAGAAATGAAAGGGGCAGAGGAGAGATTGGCTGTGCACAGATACAGTCTACTGCTGCTTGGAGAGGAGGGGACTTAGGTAGCTGTGGGAAGGTCCTTTTAACTGCCTTCAGTCCTTTAAACTGCCTCATTGGGGCAAGTCGTACTAGGAAGAGTTGCTGTGAGTTGTTTTGGTTGCTTTGAATAAAGAGTTAACTTCACTGTATTTTTATTGCTGGCCTATGCTTGACTCCAGGTCCTGATACAATTTTTTTTTTGGGGGGGGGGGAGTACTGTGGGCCAGTCTGGAGGAAAAGGTGATGGTAATAGTGATGCCTCCGAAATAGATTCCCCCACCCTGCATAATCCTTGGGAACAATCAGATTATTATTATTTTTATAATGATGCTGATGATGGCTCAGAACCCACACCAACAACTTTGGGACAATTCCTGCTGTATGACATGCAGGAATATCCTCCCTCCACCCTCATATTCAACTAAGGCCCCTCTTAAGTAGCTGTGTGCTCCACATGCTGGCAGGCAGCAAAACAAGTGCAGCTGCAACAGGATGACTACCACATTTCTTTCTCCAACCCTGCCCTCCCCTCACTTTTCAAAGAGTCCCTCAAAGAGCTGGCATCAAAATGAGTTACAAGTGATTTCTGTGATTTCCTCCCACCCCAACACACACTTAACCCCCTCCCCCCCAAAACCCATATGTCTGCCTATTGTTCCACATGGCTGGTCGGCCAGCAGCAATACATAGAAAATAGAGCAGCAAATGAGTGGATCCTGTCCTTTCTTCCTCCACCACTCCACACATGCACACCTTCCAAAAATTCCTCTATGGCCTTGAGTAGAGGCCTTGGGCTGGGATGTGGGGCAGGAGGAGGTGAGAGGAGGGATTGGTTTGCATGAATATGATTGTGAGAGCACAGTATTGAATATAAGCCAGAGTAAAAATAAACTGCATACACAAAATTGAATTCTGACCATATCAAATTGAGGCCTGTAAGGATGAAGATCTTGGACCAAACAAACAGTGATCTCTGGTTTGGATCTAGTGCTAAGCTAGAGATTGTGGTTTGTTTCTCCCCAGTTCTAGCAGGGAGGAGTGAAGCCGCTGTGATCAGATCAGAATATCACAGTGATGTCTTGCTATTCTGTCTCTCTTGGTTTTGTAAAAGCCACACACAGGTTAAATAAGTGCAGAGTTGTGTGGAAGTTTCTCAGCTTTGGCATTTCACACTCAAATATCTCCATGAAGGTTAAATGCATCTCTGATGGGAGCTGACGATAACTTGCTACTTCAAAATGAAAACAAACAAGAATAATTTTAAACCCTTGGCGAGAAAGGCTATAACTAAGTTCATTAATTTCGGTGGGCCTGATCCGAGTAAAACTTAGTTGAGTGCCATCCATATTATTATTACTCTTTAAAAAAATAATAATAATGGGAAAATCTGAATAAATATAAACCTGTGAAATGTTGTGATTATAGAATAAGGTTGGCATTTATTCTGTGGAACCTGAGAGCTGCCCTGGGCTACCATAGAATCTCCTCAATTAGGTTAGCTGTAAAGATAACTCCGTTGGTTAGAACATGGTGCTGACAACACCAAGGTTGCAGGTTCGGTCCTGGTAAGGAAGAGCTGCATACTCCTGCATTGCAGGGGTTTGGATTAGATGATCTCTTCCAAAGAAGAGGAACTGTAATGAGATGAGATGAGGTTATGATTATACTCATTACAGTTCCTCTTCTTTGCTGTGCAAAAACAGCACCACCACCAACACTTACATATTCAACTTCTACTGCCCAAAGTTAGGGGGAGATAATGGAGGTGTGGCTTCACAATAGCACGAAGGTTGGACATAGTCATGTATTCATTTGGGTCACTGCAAGGGAAGGTACCTAGATAACCATATGCTACCCTTCTGTGAGTTCTCTTGAAACCATATTGTTCCATGCTGCCCACATGAAGAAAAACCAAGCAATAAAGGAAAACTCAAATCTTATGTTTTTGTTGTTGCTGCAATGCCTACATGCTGTGTTGTAACTTTGTACTGTTCAGAATGTCTAGAGGGCTTTTTATACATTCTTTTTTTTTAGTATGAAGTCTAGTTTAAACTTCACTCTCTGAAGAAAGTCCAAAGATTTTTATTATGCTAAAGTAGAGTTGTCATGCCACACACAATACATAGTGCCATCACCACATGTGGAGGAATATTCCTTTCATGTAGCAGAATGAAGGCATCTAAAGGCCCGCGGTTGGGTGTGTGTCTTTGCACAAGAAAGTAGAGGAAGGGAGATTGGCAGAGTTTCAAGTGACGTGCCCTGGTGTTTTTCAAGAGGTGCCTACAGAGAGTGAAGGAAGAAGGGACTGACTATATCAGGCATCCCCAAACAGCGGCCCTCCAGATGTTTTGGCTTACAACTCCCATGATCCCTAGCTAACAGGACCAGTGGTCGGGGAAGATGGGAACTGTAGTCCAAAACATCTGGAGGGCTGAAGTTTGGGGATGCCTGGACTATATCTTTCCCATGATTCCACAGGAAAAGGAGAGGGCATGGCACATCAGATGGAGGAGTTTGTGAGGAGGATAACTGCATAAAGTAGATGCAAGTTCTGCTGGCTCAGATGGGTAATTGGGTTGATCTAAGACCCAGTATTTGCCAGCACTGTTACACTAGATTTCATATTCTTTCACAGGATAGACGAGACTAAGAACATAGGAACCTGCTGCATATTGAGTCAGATCACTGGTCCCTCCAGCTTAAAATTGTGTATCTCCCAGCTGTACCTGGGAGTTTTGACCTGCAAAGCATGTGGGTCAGCTGGGAAACTATGCAAAGCGTCAACTGACATAAGTATCAGCTACTGAGCTAAGGCCCTTCCCTGTCTGCAAATGAGGCAACCAGTTTGCATGATGCCATCGTATCAGGATATGACTTAATTAAAATTGTTTCTTTGGTTGCAGCTGCTACAAAGGGGTTCACGTCTATTAGCTCACTCTGTGCTCGCTTGCCCCTTAATAGATGTTGATGAAGCATGTGAAATTAAATAGCTGATGAGTACAAAACAATTAAAATAACCCTCTTCCCTCTCAATAACAGCAGTCCTCACATTAATAGTGGGGGGGGGAGGGTTCTCCCTCCACGTAACTAAAAGGAGAGTTTACTTGCCCAACAGAACAATTTTAGCAAAGTGTGTTACCAGTATCCATGGTGGTCACCTTTTCATGCTTGCTAATGTTGGACAGCTTCCATGTTTCATTTTATCCAACAACAAAAGAGTGCATTAGCAATTTGATAGGTATAATTGAGACTATATCTTGAAAAACAAAAGCCTTTCAGCAATAATTTAACATTAGTGTTCTCTCTGAGCAGTCATCCAGAATGTCCTTCTCTATGTATAACTCTGTCCCTACCATGACATTGTGTTATGGCTTGCAAAATTGTCCATTGGATTATATTTAATTAAAATAATATGCTGCTAAAACTGAACAGTTGTGATATGCCTTCCATACGGTACTGTCTGAGATACTTTTATTTTCCTGCTGGTGGAACTGTTGATTAACAAACGCCTCTCAGGCATACATCTGTCAAACTCCCCATTTCTGTGTTCCCCTTTCAACCTAAGTGAATGTAGACATCTCTGTGTGTGCTGGGTTTAACAAAAAAAACCATAAACTGTAGTGTAGACTTTCTGAACCTGGTGAACCAGATGCTTTGGACTCTATAACACCCACCTTCCCTAACGATTGACTATTCTGGCTGGAATTGATGAGAAATGGGGAGGAATTCGAAGCAGTGCTAAGCAGATTGTCCCATCAAATGCAATCATTCCTGCTTGCCTGAGTGAACAATCTGCCTTCTACTCCACCCGTGAGCGAATTGTGTTTTTGGGGGGGGGGCATGTGGAAGGGGGGGGGAAAGTCCCAGTGCACTAGCATAACTAAGTCAGGCTTCCTCAGCCTCGGCCCTCCAGATGTTTTTGGTCTACAACTCCCATGATCCCCAGCTAGCAGGACCAGTGGTCAGGGATGATGGGAACTGTAGTCTCAAAACACCTGGAGGGCCGAGGTTGAGGACACCTAGCATAAGTTCTTCTGCAGGCTTATGCTGGTGGGGCTTGTGAGTTGAATCCTGTCCACAGAGTCCAAAACATCTGGAAGGCATTGGGTTGATGAAGGATGTTGTAGGGCAAGTTTGGAAGTTTTGGTATTGTAGGCAAAATATTGATATGCATCAGTACATGTGCTCAGCACGCGCCCCCCCCCCACACACACACAGAGAGAGAGAGAGAGAGAGAGAGAGAGAGAGAGAGAATGACTTATTTCCCAATGATGTCTTCCTCACACCTCTCTGCTTCCATCCACTTATTCCTACAGCTGGGCTAGCACTTGCTTTGTGCATAGTGTAGAGTGGCAATGGGGGGAATCTCAGATGCTGTTGAACTGCAAGTCCCATTATTCCTGGTCAATATCCATGTCAGCTGGGGCTGATTACAGTTCATCAGTGTTTGCAGGGCTACAGATTCCCCATCCCACTCTAAAGGCTTCATTTCTTAACCTTCTTCCAGCCCCAACAGCTTAGGTTTCTAGGAAGTATAGCTGCTTGACAGCACAGTGCAAACATTCCTCATCAGTTGTGTGAACACACACACACACACACAGAGAGAGAGAGAGAGAGAGAGAGAGAGAGAGAGAGAGAGAGAGAGAGAGAGAAAGAGAGAAAGAGAGAAAGAGAGAGAGAGAGAGAGAGAGAGAGAGAGAGAGAGAGAGAGAGAGAGAGAACCAGTAACCAGAAAAAGGATCAGGCTCTCCCTGCTGTGCATTTCAAGGGAAAGCAGCAATTTCCCCTTTCACAAGTAATTTGCTCTGTAGGTAGCATTTCCTCTTCCTCTTTTTGCTTACTGCTTTTCTTCCCTCCTCCTCTCCCTGAGCCTGTCTTCATCAACTTATGTAAGTCTCGGGATTTGTAAACTGGCGTATGGTGCTTATTGGCCATCTTTCAATCTCCTCCCACGCTAAGATCATCCTCCCAGTAACTGTGTAACACATCAGGCAAAGTTCCCCTAATGCCATGAGCCTCTTCAATTACTTACGGTCGGTCTTCAATTATGTTTCTGGGATTCTGCGATTTGCAAACTCCTTCACAGATGGTGCATACAGTGTAGGAGTTCGCGCTGCATAGAGTGGTGCAGACTTCTAACAAATTTATATTCAGAACACTATTGTGTTAAGCACAGTTGGAAAACTGATAGGGTTGGAATCCAAGAGGCCAATGTATGAGCATGGAGAGGCGATGATGTCTCCCGTTTTTCGAGGTTTTGCCTTCCAATGTGACTTTCTTCCTCTTCCCCCCGCACCCTCCAGGATTGACATGAATGGGTGGAGAGTGGGATCACTTTGGCTCCCATTCCAACTTCCCCAGGTGGGATTTCAGGGGTCAAATTCATCCACATTTCCATGTGTCAGGGACTCGTCTTAAGTTTATTCATTAGTTTTGTTTAATAAATAAATATTTTAAATTGTGTAAAATATATCAACTGTGTATATTAACTAATATTAACTATATTGCAAACTAATTAATTAATTATCAGTTAATCACCCATTCCCACCACCCTTCTGAGTAATACCCCTCCCCACCCTCTCACTATATATAAGGGTCTGGTGACTTCTGTTTCAGTGTATCTGAAGAAGTGTGCATGCACACAAAAGCTCATACCAATAACAAACGTAGTTGGTCTCTAAGGTGCTACTGGAAGGATTTTTTTATTTTGTTTCAACTCTAATTAATGATATAGAAGTTTAATTCAGGGTGTGACCTGTGGAGTCTCTGTCGAAATACTTTTTGTGGCCCACCTGGTCTGAGAGTTTGTACCACTCTCATCTAAGCCATAGCATCTAGCTGGACAGCAGCAACTACTTACTGTATGCAGGGCCGGCCCTATGGTAAGTCTGGGTGGCGCAGGGCGCCGGGCCAGCAAGGGGGGGTGCCACGCTGCTGCGTCTGCGGTAGCCGCTGGGAAATGGGGCGGGGCGGGGGGCGCCGGAGGGATCTTTGCACCACGGCACCAGGGCGCCAGACATGCTTAAGACGGCCCTGGCTGTATGGATTTCTAAACAGTGGGGATTGCCAGTTTTCTGTTGCTTTCAGCATTTTTGTCTTCATTTGCCTTAATAAAAGTCACCTGGTGGTTCCCCCCCCTTTATTTACTGCAGTTTTAGCAAATGTGAGAGCCATATAGCATCAAGAATGGGGTGGTGCTAATCTAAACTTGGGAGACAGGGAGACAATATACTGTCTCCCTGCTTATTTAACTTATATGCAGAATTCATCATGCGAAAGGCTGGATTAGATGAATCCCAAGCCGGAATTAAGATTGCCGGAAGAAATATCAACAACCTCAGATATGCAGATGACACAACCTTAATGGCAGAAAGTGAGGAGGAATTAAAGAACCTTTTAATGAGGGTGAAAGAGGAGAGTGCAAAATATGGTCTGAAGCTCAACATCAAAAAAACCAAGATCATGGCCACTGGTCCCATCACCTCCTGGCAAATAGAAGGGGAAGAAATGGAGGCAGTGAGAGATTTTACTTTCTTGGGCTCCTTGATCACTGCAGATGGTGACAGCAGTCACGAAATTAAAAGACGCCTGCTTCTTGGGAGAAAAGCAATGACAAACCTAGACAGCATCTTAAAAAGCAGAGACATCACCTTGCCTACAAAGGTCCGTATAGTTAAAGCTATGGTTTTCCCAGTAGTGATGTATGGAAGTGAGAGCTGGACCATAAAGAAGGCTGATCACCGAAGAATTGATGCTTTTGAATTATGGTGCTGGAGGAGACTCTTGAGAGTCCCATGGACTGCAAGAAGATCAAACCTATCCATTCTGAAGGAAATCAGCCCTGAGTGCTCACTGGAAGGACAGATCCTGAAGCTGAGGCTCCAATACTTTGGCCACCTCATGAGAAGAGAAGAATCCTTGGAAAAGACCCTGATGTTGGGAAAGATTGAGGGCACTAGGAGAAGGGGACGACAAAGGACGAGATGGTTGGACAGTGTTCTAAAAGCTACGAACATGAGTTTGACCAAACTGCGGGAGGCAGTGCAAGACAGGAGTGCCTGGCGTGCTCTGGTCCATGGGGTCACGAAGAGTCGGACACGACTAAACGACTAAACAACAACAACAATGTAAACTTGTATCGTGTGTGCATGGAGCAGATTTTTGAATGCTCCTTCACATAAAAAGCCACATGAAGTAGCACTTCAGAGAGAAGACTGTGCTCAGCATTTATTTTCCTGCCTGAGAGGTGCTAATTGCAAGCAGACACCTTCCCCTGACTGAACTCTGGGCAGGCTGGGACAAGTGGGGTCATGTAAGCAAGCAAGCAGACAAACAAAATCACATTTCCTGGCCTAACCATTAGCAGAAGATCTCACGTACCCTGCAACATTTCTCTGATGAAAATAGGGACGTCCTATTCCATAAGAATAAGAATTTTACTATTTATACCCCATCCATTTGACTGGTTTGCCGCACTCTGGGCAACTTCCAACATATGTAAAAGCATAATAAGACATTAAACATAAAATTTTCCCTATATAGGGCCGCCTTCAGATGACTCAGGGGTCGGAAAACTCCATACCCTCCAATAATTCTCCGGTGAAAATAGGGATGTCTTTTCATACCCTACATCATTTCTCTGATGAAAATAGGGATGTCCTAAGGAACAGCAGGACATTCTGGGATCAAAACAGAAACCAGGATGGTTTCTGTAAATATGGGACACCCCTGGAAAATAGGGACACTTGGAGGGTCTGATCTCATAGAGACAATCAGTGCTTTTTTCCCCCCTCTTAAAAATGATTAGGGGTACTCTCATTTTCCTACTGATATTGAAATACTGCCCCTCAATGAGGCCAAATTTGGATTCATAAAATGTTTAGGGGTATGCGTCCGTCCCCCCGCATCTCCCCAGAAAAAAAGCACTTAAGCAATGTAGTGGGGCTATATATATATATATATATATATATATATATATATATATATATATATACAGATGGCACCAGTATAATGATGCCATCAGCCTGAATGCCCAGGATTTGACTCAGCTCAGGAATTGTAATGGCATAAGGCATTGCACTTTAGTTGGGTTTGGGAATTATCAGTAAATTAATTAGTTAATTAATTAAGTTTGCTAGTTGCTTTATCTTTGAATCATAGAATTGTAGAGTTGCAGGGAACCCTGAGGGTCATCTAGCAACCCAAAACAACTCCCAACCAACCAACCAGGCAGGCAAACAAAACCCCACATAGATACATTAAGACCAAAGCAGGTTGGATGCTTGTGTGGGAAATATATTTAAAGCATCCTGCCCACTAATGTATGAAATGAAGATGGCAGGCGGAAAAGGTCTGTTCTTGTGTTGCCACCCTCCAGGCCTCTTGTGGCACATGAGGAAGGGCCTAAGATGATGATTACAGGGTCCAGGTTGGTTCATGTGGGGGGGGAGGCCTTCCTTGAGATACTGCAGTCCTGAGCCGTTAAAGGTAGTTGGCCTTCGAACGCTCTTCTTTCTTCCATTTCTATAATATATACTGTATACTATAATATGGTTCAGCTCAGCCATGTGAATTCATTGGCTGGCCTGAGGCCACCCAATGCTTGCTTTTTAAAATATTGAAGGAAGAGCACATTAAATATTTCCCATTCTGTTAAAAAGCCCGATTCTTGCCTTATGCAAGTTTCATAGATGCTCTTGCCCCTACTTTCTTATCCATTGCATATTTAAATACTTTACAGTAAAACTGTCTTAGAACTCATATAGCATAAAGCTTGTTACAAACATTATGGGGTAGCTTCTTCTCCTCATGCTGACTTGCAATGTAGGCTTTGTCTGGAATAAAAACTCTAAAAGGCAGAGATGATGATGATTATTATTATGAAAAGCTTGCTCAGTCCATAATTTAATTAACAGACCAAAATGGATTCATAGAATCATAGTTTAAATGAAACCAGTGTGCCCCCCCCCCCCGCTGATCCAGCCTGTTTCCTAATACATGCAGTTAATATAATCCTGTTCCAATTCTACAATTCTGTGATTCTTCTGCCAAACTGGCTCCCAGCTTACAGATCAGTAAAGAAACCAAGGAGGTTCCTGCCCTCAGGCTTAGGGTCTAAAAGACACAACAATATTTTTTTAAAAAAGAGTGGGTGGGGTGGGGAAAAGCAAATTCAAGCACCAATTCTTAAAAGTTACAGTTGTTACCATGACCAGCTGGAATTGAAATGGTTCGAATTAGCCTGATGGAACGGCCAATGCTGATTAAAACATTTTATTTATTTACACACATAATATAAAACCACCAACCAAGGAGACAGGAATAGTAGCTAAAATCTTGTGTAAAACAATTATCTGACGTTGTTGTTGTTGTTGTTGTTGTTGTTGTTGTTGTTGTTGTTGTTTTGTTTTGTTTTGTTTTGTTTTGTTTTTCTTTAAAAAAAAGCTTGCTGGGATAAAATGGTTTTTGGTAATTGATGCAAAATAGTGGGGGAGATGGCCACCCATGGTCCATGGAGAAAGGTGTTCCATAATCTGAATGCAGTGAGAGAGAAATCCCTGGGCTCATCCACACTAGAGTTTAACATGGATCTGGAGTTTTTTTGTCTCTGTATTGGTTTTTCTTCATACGCATGATGCAAGTGGCAGCCTGCACTCTCCCCGCCCCCAAATTTGGATTTCCCCGATAGTCCAGTAAGGGAGCAAAATCCAATATAGAATTGCATGCTACCTGATTGTGGATGCATTAAAGTGCATCGTGTGGGCAAAGTTTTTACCTGTGTGGTGACGCTTCTCTGGGTGCAAAGCCCTCACTTCCATTTTGTTTCCATTAGCCCGGAGGAAAAGAAGCAGCCTGCCTTCTTCCACCAGTTGTTGCTGGAGGCACACTTTTTAATCTTTTAAACAGCTATTTTGCTCTTGTGCAAAACAGCACTTAAAAATCAGAATAAAAATTGCTCTTGTAGGTACAGGAGGTGGGAAGAAAGACACTCGCAGCCTGTCCTGTGAGTGAGTTGAAATCCTCTCCTGGTTTGGAGCGATACACGGCCTTATAATTTTACTGCTTTTTGCGTGAGAATCTGGTATGCCAAAACAACAGCAGCAGCAGCAGCAACAACAACTGTATTTCCATTGTTATTTCTTACACAATTTTTCTCTCACACACATTGGACAAATACATCCCATCAAGCACTGCTTCCTAGCATGGATGGGAAACACCCAATATAGATTTCAGAGGCATTTACACTCGTGTGTAAATGAAGGTGGATGCAGAAACAGCAGTCCACATACAAAAATTACAGTAGCTCCCACCACTGTTCCTCATCCAATCAGTTCTTGATATGGGAGCGCCACTGCCCTGTCATTCCTTCTGCTACTGCCACAGTTTAAGGAACTGCCCCTCTCTGCTTTGCAAGATAAAGAAACTTCGGGCTTTTATTGCTCCCTGTAACGCCACCATTCTAATTATCAAACAGTAATAGCTGGCAGGCTTGCAGGAATTTCACAAGTCCTATCTCTTGCACAGTGCTGCCATACAACCTTGATAAGGCAGGTAGATTTGCCTTCTCCTGCACCAAGTGGATGTTTAGTAAATAGGGCAATGAATTATTGAAAGAAGAATCTGGATATCTGATGCACTTAGCTTCCAGCCAGCAAGAGAACTGGAACGAATAATAGCGTTATTAATAATAAAAACAAACAGGTCAGATTTAGCAGTAGATGAAATTACTAAGAAAGAAGATGGATTATGAATGCTCTGATATTTGCACAAGACCTACCCTTTTGTAATTAGAAGATCAAGTATCCGTGCAAAACAAAGATATCTGGGAAAGCATAATACCTTTCACCAATGTCTCTGTTCCTCATGCCACAAAATACTTCAAGTTTGCCTTGTAATTACCTAGGTCTGTAAGTTTTTCAGTATGTACTTCGGCTCATCAAGCAAAGCTGTGTAAACAGTACCCTTGTCTCTGAAAACTGAATGCCAGCAGATAAGGGCTGCTTGAAATATTAGCCCAAGTCGTCTTGATGCACACATTATTGCTAATTTGCATTTCATGTGAACCAAATTTTAATTTGCTCCTTGTCCTGTGCTGCCTCCTATTATCCTGAAAACTTCTTCATCTTTTGAGTTCTTGGGAACGGCTTACGCTGCCTGCCTGTCTTACTTGCTAGCTATGTTCAGACACCACATTAAATCATAGTTTAGTGTGCAGTGAACCTTGTGTTTGTTTCTTCTTCCTCCCCTTCCTCCTTTGGTGCAGCCACAAAGAGGATTTTGGAAGGGTTTACCATACTTCTGGATTTGATCAACCACAGCTTGTTACCTCATCTGAACCTGACAGACTGGCTTATTTGAAACAAGCCTAATTCAAATGATGGGTTATCCAAGTGGCACACCTAATGGATCACGGTTAGGAAGCAGAGAAGTTAACCATGGCCCCAGGTTTGGAAGACACGCTAAGCCAGACCTTGGTTTAGTTGCACCACCATAGCAATCTAAAAGGACCAGGAAGGAGCAAAATGGATGTGAGCACCTATTCATAAGCCAACACATTCACAAGGTCCTGTTAAGCCATTGTTTACTGTGACATGCAAACCTGGCCATTGTTTATTTTTATGTTGTATATCATCTTGAGGCCAGAAAAGCAGTTAGTAAATAACAGCAACAACAAATTATATAATAATGATTCTCAGCTCTGCTTCAGGGAGCAGGAAATTTGCCAAACTCTGATTGTGGAGGTAGGAGCAAGGATTTGTTGTGCAGATTTCCTTCAAGTAAGTTTACATTAACATTTGGATCTGATTCCAGGAATTGCTGGTTATGGGATATTCATGTTTTAGTTTAGGAAACAGTACACACCAGGGGGGAAAATGGTGTGTGTGTGTGTGTGTGTGTGTGTTTTGCACAGAAGGGCCAAAGTATATTTCTGATTGACTGAGCTATGTCTCATATATCAAGATCACTAAAAGAAAAATAACATTATATGTTAATGGCATAAGTCCAGTAATTTGGGAGGTGGCAGTAATTTGGGAAGTAAGAGCAGGCAAGATTCTTTTTGAGAGGGTTCTGCTTGCCTCTCCTCTGGTGCTGCCCATGAATTTGGATTTCCTCCGCCTTCCTTTCTTCCTGCTTGTAAGTTTCCTGTGTCCGAGCTGCATTGTTCAAATTGTTAAGAAGAAGCAAACAAAGATTGGGAGAAGGGAGTGCAAGACATTTAACAAAAATTATTCATATATGCCCAGTTCAGAAGGAATAATAAACATTTGCAATTTACTTTAGCAAACTACACGGGAGCTTGTGATAAGTATGCTGAACAGTAGCTAGGAGGAGGGGGGAAAGAGCCAGCATTAATGCATGCTGCAGTTTTTCAATTAATTCACCACAGCATGAGTCTGCACGCATGTGACATTTGCACAACGTGTATGCACTTCTCCTCCCTTTTGCCTGACTGCTTCTTTAGGCAAGTATAATTTGACAAATCATTTTCTTTTTCAGTTCCAATTTTATTCCACTCAAAAATAGGTGCCCTTCACATACAGCCATGTGTGGTAATCTCACATGGCTGCGGTTTTGTGTTTGAAAAACAGGATGCTCCCACCTGCAGAAAGAGGAGAGATGATTCCCACCAGTTCTCCCTGCTGCCCATTGTACTCCCTGAAAATAGGTTTCAGAGGAATGGGGGAAGTGTTCATAGCTGGAGGCAGTAGAGTGGCCTGTTCTGCATGGTGTTGGGGGGGAAGGATTTGCATCATGAAAAAAGAGGGCAGAAGACGGCACCCATTTGCATGAGGCAATTTATATGTACCTCGGTTTACAAACTTAATCTGTTCTGGAAGTCTGTTCTTAAACCGAAACCGTTCTTAAACTGAGGCGCGCTTTCCCTAATGAGGCCTCCCGCCATTGGTGCCCTTCCACCGTTCGGCTTCCATTCTTAGACCGAGGTAAAGTTCGCAAACCGGGACACTACTTCCGGTTTTGCGGAGTTCTTAAACCGAATAGTCCATAAACAGGGCTGTTCTTAAACTGAGGTACCACTGTACAGACACAAATTTGGAAATGATCAGTGGAGGCTCCTTCATTAGGGCAAGTAGGGCACTCAAGTATCTCTCACCTGCCTGCCTTAGAACAGTCCAGAGGGTAATTCTGGCTATCAGCTTCCTCCTCCTTAGTCTCAACTGCAATACGTGGAGCCAGAGCCAGTGACAGGCAGAGTCAATTAATTTGAGATATGTCCCGATCCTCCCTGTAGAACTCAGCAAGAAGGAGGATGGGGAGAAAACTAAAATTTGTTGGCTCTTCCTGTCACTGGCTCTGGCTGCACCTATTGCTAGCCCCACTAGTTCCAATGCACAAGTCACCACTGGAAGGAATTACTGTAATTGAAACAGAAATACAAGTCATTGCTGTTGGTAAACAATGTCAAGTCTTCTGCTCTACCCTTGTTATGTTCCTTATCTTTAAACCAGAACCGGGCCAGCCAGCTGTCAAATACAGGGCACCTTCTAATAGAGGACTGTCTCCTGGTAGCCCTTCAAAATGTTGGATTGTCCTCTGTAAAGTAGGACACATGGCCACCCTAGCAGGAGGAATGGGAATCAACAAAATTTTCCTCCTTCCTTCCACCACCAGGATCCTCCACTGGATCCCACTCTCATCTGTGAGCAGATTCTTGAAGCATAGTTTTGATGCAAGCAGGGGCATGGATCTTGCTATTATGCCATCTTGGGCAAGGTCAACATTTGAGGCCCTCCTTCCCAGCCCTCACAGTGCTGGCTTAAGCTGGGCTTTGGGAAGGAGAAACAATACTATGCCCTTCACCTCATTTCCAAAGCCCAGCAAGCACTTGCCCAACTTTTGGAAGGAGGAAGGCGGATTCTAGGACCCTCACAGGCTTTGAGAAGGCACCCTCCTCGGCTGCACACCCAGTGCAGGTGAACCAGTCGCACTGCCATAGACCCAACAGTCCAGTCCAGTCCAGTGGTACCTATAGTTGTGGACACGGTCCGTTCTGGGGTGCCATTCACACCCCGAAAAGTCCACAACTAGAGCGGCGCTTCTGCGCCAGCGCAAAGTGCACAGAATGCTTCTTTTTTTATATAATCTATTTTTATTAATTTTCCAATTAAAACACGATTATATCACATTCATTATTTCAAATTATACAAATACATATCAATTAAACCGAATATTATGCCAAATCATATAATATTTTCTGGAGTTCCCATGCTTCAAAAATTCGGGGATTCCTCGCACCCGTCTACTGCCGTCTTTTTCTAAAGTCCAAATCTTCACTCAAAATCCAAAATAATCCCGATCTTTCCCCACCAGTCACTAAAATATTTTCTTCTTTCATCCGATTTTTTCACAGCTGCTGAAATAAGTATCAAACGAGAGTTCACATATATTCTTTCTCCTGTGTGAGTTTTAATCGTCCTGGCTCCCCCCATATATCTTCTGTCTGGAATGTCCTGTTGCGTCAGCCTTTCAACACGGAGCAGCGCCATCTTAAAAAGCTTAGATCACTTTCGCTTTCTTAAGCTTTTTATTTTTTAAACCAACGATCTTTGTAAAATTTACAGCTTTTCCAGGCAAAGAAACAGCAGTCACATTATGCATAGACTCTTGATAAGTTTGTGGCTCTCCTTGCCCTGTAGCTGAACTTAGCTTCAGATCGCTGTTCAAATTCAAAGTGCGTCACAACCATAAATCCACCGAACGCATTCCAGGGACTCCGACCGTCCAGTTAAATGGGGGCCTCTCTCTTCAGTAGTTTTACAACTTCAAAGGATATGCTCAATAGAATAGTTTATAATTCATTACTCACTCAGGTATTCTTTATCTCTCATTTGTTCCAAACAAACAAGGACGTCCCGTCCGGGAAGGTATGGAGTAACTCGTAGAGTATATGAAAAAAAATAAAAAAGTTCGCTTCCCTTCTCATTATGTCCCCATCAATCTTTCTTCCAGATAAAATACAGCTTTGACTTCTCACCCTCAGCAGCACAAATTCCTTGGCAGTAAACAGAGCTTCTTCCCCTTCTTCCGAAGCATGTCCATGAATACGCCTAATTATCTTCTTTAATCATGGAGATCCCGCTCTGCAAGTTGGCGTCTGGGAGATCCGACATTTCATGAGTGCTCTCAGCCCAGGCCCCCCCCCCCATTCCTTGAACAGTCGGAGTGGGTTTGGGGGCATCGCGGGCCCGCGGGCCCTCTCCGTAACCCCCAGAGAGGTAAGGGGGTTGCCTTTAACTCCCCTGGCAACCGCCGAATTCCTCATGAAGGTCGGAGGGATGGAACAAGGGTCAGCCATTCCTGCAGGCGGAAGCGGAACTAAGAGCACAGAATGCTTCTGCGCGCACGCGCGGCAAAACCCGGAAGTAAACACTTCCGGGTTTGCTGCGTTTGCAAGCCAAAAAGCAGCAACACGAACCCAACGTAACATGAGGTATGACTGTAACAACGTAGCTCTACTGTGCCACCAAATATCAACAACAGCTTCTTCTTTTTCTGTGGTGTGCTAAGCAGAACAAGGAGGCTTTGGGGGGGGGGAATTAGGATTGACCAAACTCAGAAACTGGGAGGTTGGGTTTGTGGAGTCAGTACTCACCACTCTAAAACCATTCCAAAGATTCCCTGCCGGGGCATAGGCAGAATTCGAAACTTTGCTTTGTGAGACGTCCTGAAAGCCCTCTTCCCATACCCTTTCTGAAGGTAAGAGGGTTGCTGGTGGAAGGTTCTACAGCCCTCTGAAGATGCACCTTTGCAGGAAGGTATCAGGTCTTGAGCAATGCTAAGCATCCTCGTAGGAACATCAAGTTGGTACCCGGTATATATAGGTCAATCAACAGCAGCCCATGAGTGTGTAGTGTAGGTGTAATGCTCCATGGTATTTCAGTTTCATCCTACCATTTCTGTTGTGGTTTGCACCCAAGCCTTAGGTTGGCAGACACCAAGTGCTTGTTCGTTTGTTTAGAACAATTTCTATCCCCCCTCCACCAGCGTAAAAACACCATGCAGAGCAACTTGTAGCACAGAACACCACACTGTAGTGAAACAATATGAAATCGTTATAACAAAGAGACAGGGTCAGCAGCATTAAAAATTATTATCTACATCATAAAATGAAAGCCTGCTAGAATAAAAAAAGATCTTCAGTACTAGCGGGGGGTGGGGGGTGGGGGGAAGTAAGGAAGGGAAGCAGCCACACTCAGTGAATAGAGGTGTCCTCATAATGTGGGTGCAGCATTTGCACCCAGATCCTTTTCTCCCTTCCCTACCCAGCCATACATATCCTGTATCTTTGGGGGAAAGCCAATACATTTATTTCCTTTGCAAACTGTAAATGGTTCAGAGTTAAAAGCAGCTTTAAAGGCTCTGTAGCATGCAGGCATAGGCAAACTCTGGCCCTCCAGATGTTTGGGACTACAATTCCCATCATCGCTAGCTAACAGGACCAGTGGTCAGGGATGATGGGAATTGTAGTCTCAAACATCTGGAGGGCCAGAGTTTGCCTATGCCTGCTAGCATCTATAAACCCATGTACAGTTTCCCCCTTGCTTTAATTTCTTTATTGGACATTGAAGAGCAGCTTTAACCAAGGCAGATAGCTATTTCTTTTCCTTTTCTTCTTTGCTCAGTTAGGGACTCTTATTTATTCCAATATATTCCTTCCTCAAGACTACATCATAGGTCATGTTTTCCTTCTTTTAAATGTATAAAATGCTGGTGGTGATTCCCTCCCGCCCCAAAGACATGGACAGTGCACATTAATATCCCACTCTCTCCATGTAGCTACACAGAGGAGAGTTGTTGACTAACATGATAATTCAGCTTCTTTTTTTAAAAAAAGGACACTACCTAATTTAGCAATATGCCACTTTAGCAGTATGTTACTGTAGCTGCAGTAAAAATAAAAATAAAAAATCACTGTATTTCATTGGAGGGAGTGAGTTTCCAAATGATTTTAAGTGTTCAAATAAAGTTCCTTTAGCATCTAGTAATGTTTACAGCTGGAGGGACATGGGTGGCGCTGTGGTCTAAACCACAGATCAGAAGGTCGGTGGTTCGAATCCCCGTGACAGGGTGAGCTCCCGTTGTTCGGTCCCAGCTCCTGCCCACCTAGCAGTTTGAAAGTGTGTCAAAGTTCAATCAGAAAAATAGGTACCACTCTGGTGGGAAGATAAACGGCGTTTCCGTGCTGTGCTCTGGTTCGCCAGAAGTGGCTTAGTCATGCTGGCCACATGACCTGGAAGCTGTCTGCAGACAAACGGCAGCTCCCTCAGCCTATAGAGCGAGATGAGCGCGCAACCCCAGAGTCGTTTGCGACTGGATTTAGCGGTCAGGGGTCCCTTTACCCTTTACTAATATTTACAGCTAAAATGGAACTGAGATAATTGTAACAGAACTCTCTCTCTCTCTCTCTCTCTCTGTCTCTCTCTCCACATAAAGTTATTGTATGCCACTCTTACATTCAAAAGAATTCATCCTCCTCTAGAATGGCCTGCAATCATATTTGAGTCCATCATAACCAAACATCATAAAAGCAATTGAAACGATCAACAGTACATGGGACATAAATTCCAGGAACAGCCTGAAACTTATTCAGAGGAGCAGAAGGTGTAGGAAGTTTATAGGTAGTGATAGTTGAATCTGTCCCACTATGCCTATTTGTTTTTAAAGTCTGTTGATTTATGGCATTTCCTTACAAATATTTTATATAATTTTGGGCAAACTGTTTAGAGGGTCTTAGTTGCTGTTGACTAAAAATCGAACAAATAAATAGTTGCAATGGACATTGTAATGGAAGCATTTCTGAAGAATTCCATTTGCCTGTAAAAATAGAGAACTCCTTCATATTGGTGACTGTGAAGTAGGACACATGGCTACCCTAACGCTTCAGTTTGTGGGTGTATCATATACTTAAGATATGTTTTGGAAAGTTGTTTGCAATGCATTTGGAGACCTCTTGAGATACTCTAAACAAATCCTGCATGATAAGATCAAAGTTTTGGTCTATGTTTGAATACAGTTGGATACCATTTTGAATCAAGATGGTGGACTGAACAATCCAAAACTGTACAAATTCTAACAACTGATTTTTATTTTATTTTTAGGATGCTATCCAACAAAAAAGTTCGGCTAGCATAAAGATATTGGCTGCACAATGAATGGACCCTTGCCCCCATCTACTTTCCCTACGCACCCATTAAAGCTGTTCTGGAAGTCCCATCTCCAATCTTCCAGAGCAGATTTGGGAATGATGTGGGGAGTGGAAGGTGATGTTGCATTGTGAAAGCAGAAAAATCCTTGGGCTAAAGGAACTACATCCTTTTATTTCTGTGTGCACAATAATATGATTTTGTAACTACAGGTCATCTATCACAGGGATTTAAGGACCCAAATGTAGCATTAAAATGTGTTGAATGTCTGAAAATCAAATAACGGGAACACAAGTGCAGTCCCCAAATGCAGCCTTCATTACAAATGTTAGCATGGCACTTTGTATAGTGCAGTCAAAACATTGGGACCCATTGGAAAATTGAGACTGAAGGTCAGTGTTTTGTATTTAAAAAAGAAAAACTCCACAAAAACCTAGTAATTTGCTGAAAAGTACTTGGAAAATGAAAACTTGTACTGTGCATTGATTTTTTTTAAAGCAAAATGACAAATGGCTCAAATGCTTTCTCTTGACATGTATGGCACATTTTCATTTAGTTCATGGGGGGACAATGCAATTTAGAAGGAAGAAAAGGTTCTGTCCTGTAGTGTTTCCATTGGCTGCCAAACAATGCAGAATAAAGTGCGAGATTTTGCAGTGCTGCAAAGCAATTGGCCTTTGCTGTCAATCTGATCCCCTGCTTTTTATGTGCTGTCGTCTATCTATCTATCTTTATTTATCAAAGTGTGTGTGTGTGTGTGTGTGTGTGTGTGTGTGTGTGTTGCTCTATAAAGCTCTTGTTGTTGTTTAGTCGTTTAGTCGTGTCCGACTCTTCGTGACCCCATGGACCAGAGCACACCAGGCACTCCTGTCTTCCACTGCAATTATATGCAGTGATAAGTATTCTACAAGCTGTAGACAGAATGAAATTGTGGAAGATTAAATGAAAGTTAGAACTTCAGAACTTTAATTTAGGTCACTGACATCTGTTCTCTAAGGAAAAACTTAGAATTTAAGGTGGGCTATTTTTATTTTTATTTTAAATGCTACATACATTAAAACCCTATTAAGGTTTAATGCTGTGAGCCAATGTTAAAATATCAAGCAAGTGAGGAAAAAAAAACATAATTTACCTCTCTTCTAAAATTTGATCACACCGTGTAGCTTTAGAAATGCATAACAAGCCCTGTTGGGTATTGGCATGGAGTACTGATGGAGAACTGCATGATAAGATAGGGAATTGAAGAATCGTAAGATTTTAGAATGAAGAGAAGCAAAATGAACAATTATCAGACATGGACATTGCAACAGAATTTAAACAAGAAGAGGAAGATGCATGGACTATTGTTCCCCCGGTGAGAGGGGGGAAACAGGACATCTGTTTGATTCAAGGAGTCCTCACAGAAGAACCAGTGTGGAATAATGTCCTCCCAGTGAGAGAGGGAAGGCAGGATCCACACTGGGGCCAGAATTTAGAGGGGGGGAATTGAGACAGGGCTGGAAAGTGGAAATATAACTGGATGGTTTTGTGCTACAATTTTTAAAGAATTGGGGAGACAGCAGGGGAGGATTAAGGAAGAATGGTGGTTAGGATGGGATAGAGTGGGAGTGGGATGAGGGGTATTAATGGATGCAAATTTTATTGATGGATTTGAATGGTCCGGAACTGGAACAATTTATGGAACTCGCTGAAACATCTGGGAGACCCTGAGCCCAGGGGAAGGGGGGTCGTGTTAATCTTAAGTGTTAGATGCTATTATGATATAAGAATCATTATTGGAATTTATGGGAAATCTTTGGTAATAAAATTTAGGCTAAAGGGAGAAATAGAAGATTGAAGGATGGGAAATAAATTTTTGATTGGGATTAGTTGATTAATTATTGGTGGAATATAGTTGATGTTTTTAGAAGAGAATAATGGAAAGATAATGATAAAAGGTATCAGATTGAATTAAGATATAAGATGGAAATTGCTTAAATGGAATTCTAAAATGGACCCAGTGAGAGGGGAATCGAGGAAGTCAACAATGTTAAGTAAAATGTAACAAATGATGTTTTTTTTAACTATTATTATTTTTTTGTCTTTTTGCTTTTGTAATGTGGTTTTTGTATTTTGGCAATATTGGAAAACGAATAAAAATTCTTTGAAAAAGAGAATTGTAAGATTTTAGAGTTGCAAGAGATCATGGAGGTCATGTAGTCTATCCACCTTCTCAGTTCTGCAGTACTGGATTCACATGCAGCATTGCTTACAGAACTTTCTTCCTCAGCCTCAAAGTTCTAATTATTAAATTTGTTCAATACTACCCTTCAAATCGCAGTTCACAACATAAAAATCTGAAATAAGAACACAAAAGACTTAACAGAAAGTAAAAACAAACCAAGAACCCCCCCCTTCCTCAAGCACATTTAAAAGGCCATAGATTGTTTAATAACTCAAAGGCAGGGTTGTAAAGAAATGTTTTCACCTGGCACATAAAGATATGCAGTGAAGGGAACATTCCACAAATGGGGAGCCACCGCAGAAAAGGCTCGTTCTTGTGTTGCCACCCTCCTGATGTCTCGTGGAGGAGGAACATCAAGAAGGGCCTCAGATGATGGTTGCAGGGTTTGGATCAATTCATATGGGGAGAGGCGGTCCTTGAGGTATTGTATCAGTATTTTTTTTCCAGTATCAAAACCTTTATTGGCATCACTTACAAACATTCAAAGTAAATAGGCCAGTACGATCTTGTCGCCATATCATCAGTACAGTCACTTGCCAAAGGGAAGAGGGGCCAACAATCTATTTCACCTCTGTGGGTCTCCAACAAGGGCAGGGTCCTGTAATGTACTTCGGTGGCAAAAGATCAAATAGAGCAGGGCCGGCTCTAGGCCCGCCCCCGGTGGGGCGGGGCGCCAGGCCACCAGGGGCGCCGCTACGCCCACTGAGAGGTGCGGCTGAGGCTGCCCCAGGCGCGCCTCCGCTGTTCAGCGGCTTCAGGCCTCTCTCCGGAGGCGCGTGGGGGCGTTGCAACAGGGGGCGGGCAGTGCCCCCTGGCCCAGAGCCGGCCCTACAACAGGCTGGGTGGCGCAGTGCAGCTGCGCCCGCGCGCCCGCCTGCCCGCCGCACTGGGAAATGGGGCGGGGGTGGGGCACCGGAGGGACCCATCGCACCACGGCACCAGGGCGCCGGGCATCCTTAAGAAATAGAGGCCCTGAAATAGAGGAATTTAGCTACTGTCTTGGTGAGCTCCTGATCTCTCCACTGTAATAGGAAGTGTTTCCCAGTCTCCGGTTTCCATATTGGGATACATAATTGGTCTAGGAATTGTTGGCGGAGATCATCACCTTGAGGTATTGCAATCCCGAGCTGTTTTAAGGCGTTGTAGGTCAAAACCAGCACTTAATTGGCCCTGGAAACTAACTGGCAGCCAATGCAATTGGGCCAGAATCTGTGTAATATGCTGAAACCATCTTGGTCCGATGAGCATGAACCCCCAAGCTACATCATAGCTGCCAAGTTTTCCCTTTTCTCGCGAGGAAGCCTATTCAGCATAAGGGAAAATCCCTGTAAAAAAGGGATAACTTGGCAGCTATGAGCTACATACCCGCTCCTTGAGAGGGAGTATAACCCCATCAAGAGCAGGCAACCTCCCATCCATATGGTCCAGGGAATAGGAGTCTAGTTGCCCTTCTGGAACTCAGCAGGGGGGACAAGACGACAAAACTAGAATGGGTTGGCTCTGCCTCTTATTGGCTCTGGCTTCACCTACTGTTGGTCTTCCCGCCTTCCACCCCACCACTATTAACAGGGACAAGGTAGAAAATGGGATTTGTAGTTTAGAACATCTGGAGGGCACCCATTTACCAAAGGCTGCCATGGTGCTTAGATAATAATGCCCACATATTTTGAAGAAATTCTCTTTTCAATATGTATGTATTAACCTTGTAAGTTTCTGGAAGTAATATTGAATATTAGAGAGCTTGGGAGTTGTCTGAATATTCATTTTGCACAATCATGCTATTATGTTGACAATAAGCCACGCTGCAGAAAATGAATGCCATTTGCCACATGTCACTTAACAGTTCCAGTGATTTTTGCTTTGACAATTTTATCATATAGGAGCACCCCTGGTGCATTTGAGTTCAGCGATGAAAGCTGCAGTGTTTCCACAGATTGCAGCTTGGAGAAGAGAACTCCAATATTAAACAGGAACTGTGGCACCAGCAGACTTAATGGAATGTCAGGTTTAATAATTTGACTTTGCAGTCTGAAACGTGATACATTTCGCAAAGAAAGATATTTATAGAACCCAGCCCCACTGATGCAGAGCTGAGGGAATTTGGGACAAATTTGCCTGGTGAGCAAGTTTTCCTCTTTTTTGCATGAAAAGTTCATCAGCATTTTGGGGCCTCAACAGGACCTTATTAAAATGCCCAAGAACAAATAGTGTAACACAGAAGATGCATACTTTAAATATTATTTACAGTTGCCTCTAGATTTCTTTCTCTGGTCCCTAGACCACAGCCCCTCTCCCCAGCCTTCATTTAATGCTTTTGTCTGTGTCCTTGAACTGTGGCCCTCTTACATGCTTGGATGGAGGAATGTGTTTGAAGGGGTGTACTTGAACCCTCTGGGTTTAAACCCGGCCCTCCAGATGTTTTGGGACTACAATTCCCATCATCCCTAACCACTGGTCCTGTTAGCTAGGGATGATGGAAGTTGTAGTCCCAAAACAGCTGGAGGGCCAAGTTTGGCCTTCACTGATAAAAGCAACTAGGTGTTCCCTTACCATCTCTTTTCCAGTCTTGGGCTTCAGCTGCCTTCTTGCAACATTTATTCTGTTATCACATCTGGAGGGCCGAGTTTGCCTATGCCTGGTCTCATCCATTGGTTCACCCACTTTTGCCCCTGGCTTAATCCATCACTGGCATGCAGCTCATAGAAGGCTTCTCTCAAGGTAAAGACCTCCTCAGGCTGAAAAGGGCTCTTCATCCCTCCTCTTCTAAGCTCTACTACCGTATTTTGGCACACATAGAAAATAACTTCCGGAGATCACCTTTTTGCATCCTGCTCCATTTCTTTTCTTTTTAGGAGATTAAGCCAATGGATGCTGCAAGGCTAAACTTTCATCCTGAGCCTATCAGACAAACACCAATTAGTTGACAAGTCCTTTTGAAACATGCCTGAAGGTAGGCTTTGTTTCACTTCAAGGCTATAGTTGTTAATTCACCGATTCCCTGTGCAGTGACTGAACTGCACAAACGGGGAGAATAATTGACAGCAAAGCAAATTACTGGAGCGAGTTCCACTGTGACAGCATTAGACCTTGCTTCTTCATATTGCGGTAGTTATATACCGTAGTTTCGGCATGCTGAGTATTCTGATGTTGCTAACATATTTCAGAAACACACGTGTTTTTGTATTGACTTCCTTTTCCCACCCAAAAAATCAGTTCCCCTTCTGGCGGTGACTCCATTAACTGAGATCAGGAAATCCATCACCCAACAGAGGGCTTCCTCCCCATGTTATCCTAGTTGTGTAACTGCCACCCATTGGAAATTTTGCAGATGCCTCCTCTTTTGTCTGTTTATCTTTCAGCTCCACCTGAAGACGGTTCTTTTACATATGGCCTTTGAACAGGCCTTCAGGAGATGGGAATTTGTTGGGCATATATTGGTTAGAGCATGGTGCCGATAACACCAAGGCTGCAGGTTCAATCCCCATTTGAGGCAGCTGCATATTTCTGCATTTCAGGGGGTTGGACTAGATGATCCTCAGGGTTCCTTCCAGCTCTACAATGATATGATTCTATGATCTATTTTAGAAGACATCTGAAGGCAGCCCTGTTTAGGGAAGTTTTAAATGTTTGAAGTTTTATTCTGTTTTTAATGTTCTGTTGAAAGCCACCCAGAGTGGCTGGGAAAACCCAGCCAGATGGGCGGGGTAGAAATAATAAATGATGATGATGATGATGATGATGATGATGATGATGATGATGATGCTAGGAAGCTCCCTTATACTGAGTCAGCCTATCTCTAGTATTGCGTGCACTGGCAGAGGCTGGCTTTTCAAAGCTTTCAGGTAGGGGTCCTTCTTAAGACATCAGGGATTGCACCCCGAGGCCTTCAGCATATAAAAATAGTTGCTCTATTACTGAGCTACAGCTCTTCCCAGCAGAGTGATGTTAAAGAGCTTTATTGGTGAATTTTAACTGTTATGTTGTATATTGCATTGTTGCGACCAATCCGGGATCACTTGTGATGAGAAGTGGGTTATGAACTTTGTAATAAAATGAAATAATTAGAAAAAAAATATGCTGTGAAATTAAAAGGGCTCCCCCTCCCCCCCCCATTTCATTTAACTAGGTATGAGTCTGCTAGTTTATCTGTGCAATCCTCCATCTAGGTTTCTATAGTAAGGATTGCATCATACATTATGGTCTATGGCTATTATTAGAAACACTTTTACATTGTGCTCTTAACATTGTAAGATTCTTAAAATGTTTCCCTGGCAAAATTGCATATAACATCGTAATGCCGGCAGAAGCAGCCATTAGATGCATGTGGTGGAGACACAAAGACTCTCCGTGGTTGGGATGATGCACAGAGTGAGACCTATTTGTTACAAACTCTGCATGGAGCACCAATGTGAAGGTGTTTTTGTGGCCTCCGTGTGGGGTTGAAATACATGGAGTGGACCTAAGTCTTTGAAAGCGAGGCACTTCTGAATATCGGATTCCATTGCATTATTTCCCTGGCCATTTTGGATTAATTATCATGCAGTTCCAAATTGTGGTTTTCCATAAGCCCTCTCTGCTCTTTTCAATAGAAACCTGCTGGAGCTAATGCTCAGTATTACATTGGGCAACGAATAATTAGGCATAAAGCACTGAGAGAGAGAGACTTTGAAAAATGAGCATAGCGGAAACCAACATTTGGTGTGCTGTTGATTTGAAGAAACCATGGCCACCAAAATAAGATGGTGGACAGTGAACCAAGAGTCAAGACCACTGGCATCTCTTGCACCATCCGGCACCCAGCTCTTCCTAGGGAGATATATCTGCTTCAGCAGCAAAGGCACTCCATAGCCCTGGCCTTTTCCTCGCCATACTTGCAGTCCATTGACTAACAATACTGCTCCAAGGGCAGCTATCAGGTACGGCCTGTGCAGGAGGTCATTGCTGCACTTTTCTACCGCATGCTGCCCACTTACTTTGCTGGCTGATTGAGCTCTCAGCGCCTGACCTTAACTAGCCTCTGCTCCTTCCATGAGCATCTTGATCTAGTCAAATAAATGTTCAGGTTAACGGCCCCGCTTGAAACTTGCTATGCCACTGTACCTGTCCTAGTGCATCAATCTTGCTACTGCCCCTGAGCCTTGGAGAAGATCCAGAAAATGCTTAACCTGTATGAAGCCAATCTTGGCAGCAGCCCCCCAGTAGCATCTGATGCACTCAGAAGGCTTTCATGTACGGTTTTTAAAAGATAGTCTAGGTTTGCCTCTGAGCAGTTTGCAACTGTCCCGATGAGTTTATTTGCATATTCTTTCTTCCCTCGCTGGGCCTATATACTGCCCTTCCTCCTTCTCAGGGTGGTGCACAACTTGATGAAAAGTATGCGCAATAATTTTAACGCACAATGTGAGCAATAACTATGCACAGTAATCAAAGCATCCGAAAAAGCATCCATTGTAGTAGGTCCTTTGCGTGGAGAGGACGGCAAAATGCTATTGGGTGACAGAGAGAAGGTGGAACTGCTTAATATCTGCTTTGCCTCTGCCTTCACCCAAAAGGAAAGCAATGCCCAACCTGGTGATAACAGAATAAATGTTGCAAGAAGGCAGCTGAAGACCAAGATAGGAAAAGAGATGGTAAGGGAACACCTAGTGGCTTTTATCAGTGAAGGCCAAACTTGGTGTTGGTGTTGGTGTTGACCTTTAAAGCCCTAAATGGCCTCGGTCCAGTATACCTGAAGGAGCGTCTCCTCCCCCATCGTTCTGCCCGGACACTGAGGTCCAGCGCCGAGGGCCTTCTGGCGGTTCCCTCGCTACGACAAGCCAAGTTACAGGGAACCAGGCAGAGGGCCTTCTCGGTAGTGGCACCCACCCTGTGGAATGCCCTCCCACCAGAGGTCAAAGAGAACAACAATTACCAGACCTTTAGAAGGCATCTCAAGGCAGCCCTGTTTAGGGAAGCTTTTAATGTTTGATTTCTGTATTTTAATGTTTTGTTGGAAGCCGCCCAGAGTGGCTGGGGGAACCCGGCCAGATGGGCGGGGTATAAATAATAAATTATTATTATTATTATTATTATTATTATTATTATTATTACAACTCCCATCATCCCTACCCTAGCTAACAGAACCAGTGGTCAGGGATGATGGGAATTGTAGTCCCAAAACAGCTGGAGGGACAAGTTTGGCCACCACTGCTTTAAATGAATTCAGATCTCCAGGGGCTGGTGAGCCCCACCCAAAGGTACTGAATGAGCTTGTGGATGTATTCTCAGAGACTCTGTCTATAATCTGTGAGAATTATTGGGGAATAAGTGAGGTCCCTGCAGCAGACTGGAGGTGGGGAAATGTAGTCTCCCCCCCCCTCAAAAAGGAAGGGGGAGGAAGACCCAGGTAACTTCTAACCGATGTCGATACCAAGAAAGGTCCTAGAAAATAATAATTAACTGGTCCATGTCTGAGCACTTAGAAAAGGATGCTGTGATTACTAAGATCCAGCATGAGTTTCTCAAAAACAAGTCATGCCAGACTAAACTAATTTCTTTCTTGGGGTTAGAGCTACAAGCTTGGTGGATCAGGAATGCTGTGGATGGAGTATATCTTGATTTCAGTAAGGATTATGACGAAGTCCCCTATGATATTCTTGTAGAGAAGCCGGTAAAATGTAGGCTGGATGAGGTAACTGTTAGGTGGATTTGTAGCTGGTTGGCTGACTGAGCCCCAAGAGCAGGCATCCCCAAACTGTGGCTCTCCAGATGTTTTGGCCTACAACTCCCATGATCCCTAGCTAAGAGGACCAGTG